>NC_139655.1:9509236-10109236 GCF_951799395.1 Argentina silus | reverse complement strand
TTTCGCTCCCCTCCTCTTACCGTCTCCTCCTCCACTCAGGCAGAATAATTGGCTAGGCCTCAACCTCCTTTCATTTCCACCCAGAGCTGACTAAAGGACTCCATTAGACAACCATCCCATGCCAACAGGAATCTCCCTCTCTCCTCTGCACTTATGTCCTTCTCCCATCCATTAGGAGTTAAGAAAACAAACTGGGTCTGGACTAGTGCCTGAGGCCAACCTTGCTATTAACAGGTCGACAGTTTGGTTGCACCTACAATGATGTTGTACTGAGAGTGTACTGAGAGTGATGGTGTACTCTGAGCCTGGACAGGTTATCCCTGTCACTTTATAGGGACCCCCAACCATGCTAGTTCTTCTGGTTGGGAGTTATCATATGCACAGCATGTATCATAGACTCCTGCTGTTGGCTAGACTTGGGGAAAACTCTGTTGAGGTGCAGATCTTCAGTCCCAAATCAAACATATCTTTACTGGCCCTAACTAATGTAGACATGTGTCCCAGTCCTGAACCATTAGATATTAAACAGAGATTACATAGCAAGGATCGGTGGTTACAAATTAGAACAAACTTGGAGTTTATGTAAATAAATGTCTTACAATAATTTACATTTCCTGAATATGTTTGTAAACATTATTGATTCATAGTTTTTCTAACCCTAACCCTAATGCAGACTAGGGTACAGTCTTCTCTGAAGGATGGGTCCTCCACAGGGGCAGTCGTCTGCAGAGAGATTTGGCGAAGCATCAGAGCTGCCTATTTGATCTGACACCCAGACAGGACCCCCAGTCCTGGAGGGGTTAGTGAAGTCATTAAATGGAACCCCCCACCATTAGCCCATAATTGGCACGTACCCCAAAGTCATATCTAATTCAAGGAATCAAGGAATAAACACAGTTCCCCAATGTATAAAGGCTTATTTGTCTACGCCTGTTAGCAGGTCAAAGCACCATGAAGACCTTTGGGATACTGTTTTGACTTGGCACAAACACATTATGTACACTTTCATTCCAGTTCACTTTCTACACATTACGTTTTTAATAAACAACAGGATAACAAAGTTCACAAACCACAAAGAGACTCAGATTTGTAATGTATTCCATACACTTTGAAGATAGGGTCAATGTTGTGGTGCAATGGGGGAGCTGATGGATGCTCAGGTTGCGGTAGTGTAGTCCTTCTAACCAGTGGCACACTGAGGTGACTATGCCCCATCACATGGTGTTAACTCAGCAGGGATATAGCCTAGTGGTGGAGCTAGCCTGTCTCCCTCTCTGCAGGGGCCTCTGTAGAACAGAGCCAGACCCAGGAGCTGCTGTCAAAACCCTCAGTCTGTGATACAAATATAACTCTCACAAGCCCAGTCACATATACTGATAAATGTTTCTGCTTTGATATGTTCCCTCTAAGTATCTCTACTGACATTGGTCCCAGTAGATGGGAGTGTAAGCCAAATTACATGTTTTGATGTTTCAAATTAAATACATGTATAAATGGCCCACATTTAAAAAAGTTGATAAATACATATTTTTCTCTCTGCTCTGGGAAATTATGTGTGTGTGTGTGTGTGTGTGTGTGTGTGTGTGTGTGTGTGTGTGTGTGTGTGTGTGTGTGTGTGTGTGTGTGTGTGTGTGTGTGTGTCTGTGAATGAGAGAGAGAAAGAGAGAGAGAGAGAGAGAGATTGTGTCCATTTGCTGATGAAGATCTATGTGGGGCATTTCAAAACATTGTAATATAAAAGGATGAAACCAGAGAGTAGTACAGGGCAGAGTAGTACAAGAGACAATTCCAATTCAGTGGTGATAGCTTTTGTTACCACCAGATGACAGTATTTATCCTCTTAGTTTGTCTGGACATCATTGACATGACAGCTGTGGACCCCTAGTGGTATAACTGATAATAACCATACAAATGTCTCAGTGGACACAAGACAAAGGCATCAACTCTCTACGCTTTCTACTTACTCAACAAGTAGTCGGTCTTATCAAAACAAAGAGTAATTGACTTGTTTCTTAGTACAGTAATGAGTCATAGATTACTCCAGATATTAATAACAAGGCACACACACACACACACACACACACACACACACACACACACACACACACACACACACACACACACACACACACACACACACAGGTAGACACACAGTTCTCCATCAACAAAAACAACATTTTAAAACAGAATGAGGGTCTGGTATCTTGTAGTCATCCTTCTGTTAATATTTATTTGCATGCAGTTTTATGTAAATTAACGAAAAAGCCTTGATTAACATGCATATTAGAATTCAATTGAATTTGTCTCTGAGCCACCCTTCGATTCATAAATGGAACATGAGAAGGGTGAGAAACACAAACTTGCTGGGAATTGCTTGGATCCCCTCTGATATGTGAATTAACTCACTCAAAAAAAGAAAATGTGTATGAAGGTGCATGCAAATGTGTGTGTGTGTGTGTGTGTGTGTGTGTGTGTGTGTGTGTGTGTGTGTGTGTGTGTGTGTGTGAGAGAGAGAGAGAGAGAGAGAGAGGGAGAGAGAGAGAGAGAGAGAGAGAGAGAGAGAGATTATTGTCAGTCAGAGTGAGTTTGCAGTGCCATATAGAAACCCACAACTGGACTTACTCATGCTAAAACATTTTTTTTTTAAACTTCCAAAACTGTCACACACATAAAAGGTCAATTAAATGATTGAATTTGAAGGACACTTATTTGTATTAACACTTTTTCCTCTGCAAATGGATCCTGAATATCTTAAATGTCCTTCTCTGTGTGATGTATAATGTAAAAGCATGGAGGGTCGTTCAGGTCTACTGAGTCCTCATCACACTGAGCCCAGCCCACTATGGTCGTTCTCTCTCAGGGCTAGCCTGGAATAATGAATTACAGTGGATGCCACAGGCGCTGAGTGAGCGGACCGCAAATGCACTCCATTTTAGCTGAAATGACCTTTCAGATCCTATTCAAATAGAAGTCTTCGGTTGACATGCTCTCTCCGTTATCTACTTCCCCAAAAGTCTTGTCAGTGTGATAGCTGATACGTTCAGACTGTTTTCTTTATTCATTCAGATATTTTGGTGACTGTTGCAGTGTCTCTTGGCTCGAGGTTGGTCGTTACTATTCCCCTTGGCACTTTAATTACAGCACAGTACATTGTGGAGGCAATTGCAGTATTGTGCTACGCATCTATAAATGTTTGATTCCAAAATAACAATAATGGATCCTTTACATCAAAATGTAAAATATCTGCCTAAATTGTGAGATATGCAGAACATGGACACCTAAGCCTCCACAATGTGATGAATGCACACCAAATCTTAATGTATTTGTGAATATCACAGAACATACATATAGATATCATCAATGTTTTTTGAACAAATATATCTCCTTACAATAATTGCAAGAGTAAAGAAAATATGCATAGTCGTTCAGCACCGAGATTATGGGGCTTTGGCTGTTCAGCTTGTAATGCTGTGTACAGCATTTTATGCCATGTCTGATGCTCTCTTCCACAGGACAATCACCCGTTGACACCATAAATCTCAGGTGATGGCGGTAGCATTTTATGCATCTCATCCAAATCGTTTCGAGTGCAAATTCAACACACACGCCCTGGATTAGAATTTGTAAATCAACATGGCATAGGCTACTAATATTCATTTAAAAATACCAGTCTAGCCTTTGTGCAAACGAAGGTAGCCTAGAGATGGGGTTTTACCCTGAATAGGTCTATATATAACGAGACTGAAAGAAAACTCGCAGAAAAGTTCACAAGTCTTATTTTATTTTTTCATGGATAACAGAAAATACACGCATCAATCACGCCAGCAACATAATGGTGCTATAGTATCAAAACCATGAAACTCTTCGGAGTATAACACTATAATATAACACGTTATACCCAAGATACAAGACACAAGAACAGAGCAACAGGCTGAGATGAGAAAGGTACTGTTGTAGTGAAAACGGTCTGATGCATAGACCTACTGTATGAGCAGTAATTCATGCATAAATTCACATCTGAATTAAATGAAGGCTAATTTAAGACCTATTGGTCACGAAAACGCCTTATTGTAGGTGATCTAACTAATGAAATGATAGAAAGACCAATAAACCAATAATACATTATCAGAATCGGCCTGTGTTCGGTCTCTTCATTTTTGTATTGGTCCTGAACTTTTCCATGCAAACATGCATGGCAACAACATGTGTGTGACATAAATATGCATTTTCAATCAAATGTGACTTCTGGTTGTATGTGTGAATACACGATGATCGAGGGTCTATATTCAAAGAGAAAGATAAATCGATAATAGCCTACTTGATGAAAGCTATGTTTTTGAGCAGAATGTGGAACACAAACTCCCAACCCGTTCAGTTGTTATTTCATCTTACTACCCAATATAATTAGTTTACACGTGTTTTGATAACTTTAAAGAAGATTGCCAGCGGTGCACAACGAATTGAGTCAAAATATAAAAGTTTGAGTTCATGGTCATGTTGCGTGGCATTTAGGCAATTGAATTTATTTCAATATAGAATAAGGTCATTTATTCACTTTAGGTCTACCTCATGCCGACGTGCATGCACCACATTTCCACCATTAGGAACGCATTCTAGTGGAGAGGGGTTAAAGGCTTCATCGGGCACATGTGCTTTCATGAGATCCCAGCACTATTTTGGCAAGTTAAACGGGACAGTGCAGGGCACGATGCCACACAAGAAGAGAGGTCGAATAGCCCCATAATGATTGACCTCTTTCCCAAATTAAAGTAGCCTAAACTGGGCCTAAAAGCATATCCCAACTGCCCAACTAATTTGTGGCCGGACGAAACATTTGATCTTCGCGATGACATTTGGAGTCCTTGTCCCAAAACAGAATTAGTCGAGTCAATATAGTCGGGGTACAATTTTGCCTTTATCCCTGTTTACTCTGGTCACTGCAAATTACACATAGCCTACAAATAGAGTCCCTCTCTGTAACGGTGCCGTAAGTCTTATACAATAGGCTATATAGCATGGGCATGCTTGATAGTAGTCTAACCCACACCCAGGCCAAACTTGTTCCACTTTAGCGTTTAATCATAGTTATATGAAGACTGATGAGTGACGCGCCAACAAAAATTGAAATCTTGGTCGTTGTGCAATTAGCCATAGTAACATTAGAGAACATGTATTCATCTGAGTAGGTTTACAATTTAGATCGAAACAAATAGCATAGGCCTGTATTTAGTGAAACCCCAGAATGTAGCCTAATGTTGATCTGTTTAAGTTATTACATTTGCCATTTTAACAGCATATACTATAGGCGTAAGATCCAGGTAAATAGACCTATGAGTAAATTGTAGGTGCAGAAAGTTGAGCTGAATGTTTTAAACGGATAAAGCCGTCCTAAACGCATAAACATTTTAATACAACAGTATGTTGAGTCTTATGGGTTTTTGTGTAACAAGTGCTTCCCATCTGTCTCATTCCACTTGTCGTGGTCTCTCGTAGACGATTACAGAAGCCTCGGACAGGTGCCTGAGGTATGTTGACCATCTAAACCCTGCGGAGCAGGCTTATAACAGCCGATCAACTTGGGGCAACATTGCTAAAAGTTGGAACAGGTCTCCAACCACTACTTTATTGTTAGGCTTTTGTGTGGTCCACCTTTCAACATGTTTACATTGCATGGGTTTATTGTCATCAGACTGGGTTTATTAAGGAGCAGATTTTCAGTGCCAATCGCCATTCATAAAAGTTCCCCCTCCCCCTGCATGGTATTTGTTCTGTATGACTGAGAATCTAAACCCATTAACCTCACGGAAATAGCCACCACGTGGCGTTCATTCTTTACTGTCACAAGTAAGACGTCCTGACACGTGAAACGTCCGTCTGGTCGGCTGTAAAACCTAGGCTACATGTGCGTGCTTTTGTGTTCATGAACATGACAAGGTAGATAAGCTCATATGTTGCTATTGGTGAATACAAGCGTCAACGGATCAAGGCTCTCTACCATTAGATTGATGGTGAAATAGGCCAACAACTTGGAGTGCAGCCTGAACAACGATTTAAACAATTTCGACAGACAGAATTAAGTGGGGGCTATAGGCCTACCCGAATCCATATATCATTTACTCCATTACTTTACCATAGGCCGAGAGATAAGACAACGCATGATCACGCTTGATCACAAAACGTACTCAAGTAATGGTAGGCTAGTCTATGAAATGACTTTGGAAATGTGTTAATTACTTAGTCTATTATTGAAATGAATAAGTGCCTCCTATAACTTTGGGAGAAAGTAATTGTGTACAGTGAGAGTCCAATTAATAACGCAGTGTATAGCCGTATAATCCGAAATCAAAATTCGCCCATACACCTATTTACAATGTAAGATCACAATAAATGCATTAAAAGTATTTCGTTAAATTAAAACTAAAACATAAACTGAAACTATTGCAAAAATCACCGGAGTTATTGTAACACCGAGTGAATATTTGAAACTTTGAACGAAAAACCCATGTTAACAACATGGTGATTTTGGCGGTGTATTGACAGCCATTGTGTGCCAACAACTTTAATTCAATGTTATCCAAATGTATTTAACATCGATTTTTGCCTACTGAACTTTACTTTTTAATTGAGTCAAATTCCAAGTTACAAGTATACAATGCAACGTTATTAGGCATATAGACCCTATTAGGCTACTGATTGCAATCTCTGATTTTAACTTCATACTTTACTTATAAATAAGAAGCCAACTATTTTATTTTTTACAAGGAGAACATCAACTACTGATTTGTGTACAATTAGCAATACAGGTTGTCCTATGTATTTTCTTTGACAATGCGACTGACAGTGGAACACACTCACCAATTTAAGAAAAATGCGTTTGATCTCAGTTCTAAATCAATTGTAATTAGTGCGGCAAAGCATAGCATTTCATGGTAAAAAATGTTTGGAATTGTATGTTTTTTGTATGTGTACATCCATGAGACTTATCCTTCAGTGATCTAATGACCAGAGACGGGATAGGCCTACGAAATAGGTGTCCCATCAGGCTATGGCCAATATCTATGAATTGTACCTGAAGAAGTTTATGTTACAAAAAAGACAACCTGTAAAGCCTTCCCAAAATGTTTTCAGCAAGTTCCCCCAATTAAAAAAAAAGTAGGCTCATTTAAGGTGGCCTAGCTTTAACATTTGTTTTTAAATCAGCCTTAACCTAATCATGTGTGGTAGGCCTAATAACGAAAAAGACGTCCATGATAAACGTCTGATACATTTACAGTTGAAAAGGCCCTTTCGCATAAATAAATAATTTCTATAGATGGGGCTGCATACAATTAGCATTATCTGAGCAAGACCTTAATTGCGTTCGGGGCAAGCAGCGGTTTGTGCGGGGCTGTGGTAAACTCGATTAGGACCTCTATGGCGAAATCCCAACCGATCCTTAAAGAACAATCGTAATTCAAAGGATAGGCTACTTATTTACGCCAGACTGATCAGACGGATTAACAGTTATAAAAACCTATAAATCATCTCCACCCCAACATTTTCAAGTGTCCATTCGGCAAGCATGACTCAGGCAGTCTATTTGATTGACGAAACATTGCGTAAAGGACTGGATAATGATAATTGTATAAAGGATGATTTAATCTTGGTTTATCAGTTCATCCACGTTATACACTCAAACTTTACTAAACACGACGTTAAGAATAGACAACAATAAAGATACATTTTATGGCGTTTAAAGCGTTCATGTGAGGACTTGCGGATTTCATATGTTCTTCGACTGCGCTCGTGACCTAGGATAAAAAAGCAAAGCTTTCACCGAGACAGAACCACATAAATTATACAGAATCATCAAATGGAGAGACGTGCTTTCACGTTTTGAAAAGCACAGGAAGCTGGCGGATTTGGGCCGACCCCTGGTGACAGAGCTGATATCTTAGCGACCCATTCATCGGGAGGGACGGTGACCGGGGGTAAGGGAGGGAGGGGTGCGAGTAGGGCACATCTGCAACGGTCTCACAGCCCTATGATCTGTGAGCTGGCACAGACCACAGCGTCCATTCACAAATCCTTACGCGTCACCTTTTGTAGTGGGGGGTTCTCGATCCATAGTAGCGAGTCCTCGTGACGTCTTTTAGACAATCCTACCCAGAAAAAAACAGAGGAAAAATAAGTTTAGGAACTCAAAAGACACATAGCATGCTCACAAGGACATGTGATTTATGGAAAAGCAGTGGGGGGGGGGGGGGGGGGGGGGGAACAACATTAGCATACACGATGAATACAAAATTGTTAGGCTCAATTCAGCATAGGCAATATTGTAATTTTAAAACGAATGTAGTGTATACACTCAAAAAGAATATACTCCTATCAGTTGAAATATGGATCAGATGAGAAAACAATCTGAACAATAAAAGGGATGGGGGCTCCACATAAATAGGGCCCATAGGCCTCCAGCATATTTCAAAAGTTCCTCAGACTGAATGTTTCGGACTGAACAACTGTCACTTCTCTAATCATGCAAATTCAAGAAGGCAATTGAGAAATATGTCTCACTTAAGCCTAACATGGGCACTATGAATGCAAGTAGCTTTAACATTTAGCCTACATAACATGTTAGTCATTTAGCAGGCGCACTGTAGGACAAACGAAATGTATATTATTTACTTTGTTTGGAAGAACATTTGACAGGTTTGGGTTGTATGCATACATGGCCTTATGGGTGATCAATATTTCCTCCTCACCTGACGGTGCACAGAATAAATAAATGCAAAACATACATTTTACATAAACTCATCTGAGTTACTGGTTATTTCCATGTATTTACTAAGGAACATTTTCATCAGATTAAAGGGACAATTTGGGATTCAAACAACAAAGCGGTCACCCGCCACTTTTTGGTAAAACAGCTGAGGGATAGGGCTGGTGAAATTTAACCACTCTCAAATGTATAAACAGAGCTATGGATGCAAGGACTGACCATCCATGAGATCAAAATTATAGTTTTAACCATGCTTTAAAGCTACATAGTGTTTGTTTACAATTACATTGTTTACAAACAATGGCGTAAAACCAGTTTATATTTGGGGTTTTGATGGGTTAAGACAGTTGAACTAAGCTCATTAGGCATTTAAGTTATATTCTTCAAGTATCAATCATATATATCATTAGCCTAATTTAAATGTCCAAAAGTGGATGAACCAATCCCAGATTGGCACTTTAACGACACCGATGAGGGTAAAATCGTCATTCCGTGTAATGTTTAGTGTTAAGCAACTTAAATTATCAGACCGATTTTGTAAGTGAAGAAACTTTTCACTGGGACTGTTTCAGTAGCTCTATTGATATTTACAGGCAATATATTGGGGGGGTATAGGTTAATCACGATAGCATCCATATAGCCTTCATGATCATTGTTTTTGTGATTTATAATGACTTGTACACAATGACTTGTCTTTGGCTTTATTCATTCTAGGCAAAGGTGGCCCTACGAGGAGCCGTTCTCAATATGAAATCCCCAGGAATTTGTTGAAATGTACTGCTTTTGGGTGAGTAGGCTATCTGATTTCCTTCGCTGGGGCAGTGTCCATTCAGGAAAAAGTATAGGGTTCCTGTCAGGACGCAATGTTTTGTCTGGTGGATTATAGGTGCGGAAGTGCGAATAGGCAAGAAATCTTTAGCAAATTAAGTATGCTAAGGGTAGGCTGAACGCTTGCAAAACAGGTGTGTAGTTTTATTATGAGCTTTTATTAGCTTTAATTAGGCCACCGGTGTGCTTTTTGCCATTGACTACCAGCTGAATATTATGAACAATATGCAGTGCTCTCTAGATCAACAACAACACAGGATAATTTTAATTATGTTACATGCGCGCAAAATAAAAAAATATATCAATGCGGCATATTGGCCTACACTAAAGCAAACGCATTTCACTACGCTTTATAGGGGGCGTTACTGCCAAACTGACGCAATGGCAAATCTCATGTAGCCTATGAGAGATGAGTAACTGTTTAGCAAACTTCAAACTAAAGGACCAATGTGGTTGTGCTTTTAGTTGCAAAAATGGCGACGAAGTTGCACTCTTTCGAATTATGGTACGTAAAATATAGGCTAGGCTGAATGCTTATTATTACTTCAACATTCATCCATTGAAATGCCTTTGAAAATAGGACTAGGCCTATGTGTTCCATTTGTTGGATGAAAATGTATATAGGCCTGGATTAGCTATCCAGCTATTTGGACAACACAGTCTAAACAGCGAATTTCACAAAATTGTGACGTCCACAAAATGTGAGGATGATACGAGTGTCTAGTGAATGCCCATTTCACTAAAAGTCATGATGCTTGGTTAACAGATTTGGAGACAACACCATAAATGGGCTATAAAATGATAACCAGTTATCCAAAGGCTGCCATGCAGATCAAGATATCTATTTGACCTACAAGCATGAAAAATAACCCAATCTCTAACCCTAACCCTAACCCTAACCCAAAATAAGACCACTCCCAATCTCTAAGAATCCCAACCATCACAACATACAGACGAGGTAGACACTACCATAATAGTTATCATAGCCTCATGATGCCATTTATCAGAATAAAGGCCATCATTTATGACTCGACTTAAAATCAGGTCACATCCTCAAGTCGCCCCTGTTTTGCTGTGTTTGACAGTGCGAGGCAAAGGGGGGTTAGAGGCCAAGCCTCTGCGGTAGCGGGCTGTCTGCGTCGCCATTGTCTCCTGCTCATTTAGCGCTCAAGATAATCTGGGCATCCATCAGAAGTGAGAAACAATCACAGCATGATAGTGGCCTATCTAATTACATAATTTACTCCAAACTTTCACTTCATCAGCTGCGGAGATAAGACGGGCATTGCGTCGTGGGGCCATTGCCGCTCCCATATCGTGCGTTGTGAAGCAATGCTCGAAAATGGATGACGTAGATTTCTTTTTTAATGAAAATCAACTCCTGGGTGGAAATGTAGCCTAGCATTTTATGGATTACAGTGTTACTAGACTATCGGTATGTACACTGTTGGGCATTTAGGCTACGCAAAATCGGTCTAAAGATACATTTTAAAGCACAAACGTTCTCTAAAATTCACCAGGTTACTTTTAGGCCTAACATTTTTGCAGGAGGTCCAGTGCAAGGCTAAAACAAAACAATGTGTAGTCCTATTCATACTCATATTCTCTGTTGAGCAGACAACCACTAAACACGAAAAATGTGTTAGCCTGAACAATCGATTGAACAGACTGGACTAAACAAACTAAACATAAGGGCATAGCCGAACGAGCCCTATGGCTTCTCTTTGAAACACTGAAAGGCTATTTCCCGCAGGACAATGCGGCTCAGTAAGACAAAAAACGAGGCACCTAATTATAGAGTCTTAGCATGCCACAGAAGCAGTGTAATTTGAAAATGCCCTATTCGAGAGTAATTTCGCCTCCCCCTACACTCCTTAAACACAAGCCTATTGCTGGGTGTCCAAACATAAATAGCACAAGGAACGTTGGGACGGATTCACAAGCTGTCTAACAACACTTCACCACACCACTGTAAATTGTTGGCTGCTCATGGGCCAGTGGGCTATACCATGTGTATTTACGGGAAGGTAGAGTAGAAATTCGGCTGATCTATATCCAATCGCATGATATACATTTCTAAAAAATCACAATAAAGACATACAGCCTACTGCTTCCCGTTAGCGTATTATAACAACAATGTCAAACAACATTTCTCACAATGTTAAAAAATACAATTGAATTATCGTGTATTGTCAGCAAAATTGATATATTTGCAAGACGGCATGAATCCAGTGCTAAATACAAATATATATATATGTATATTGTGCAAGGGTCCTCACTCACTCAGACGCTCCTTCAGTCCGTCAGCAATGCCCTTTTACGCACAGCGAAATCTAAGATTTAAAAAAAATAGTCTGGCCTAAACTCTATATATCTATATGCACACGCTATGGATCCTGTTTTCAAAGAAAACTACCAAGGAGTTGGTCAGTAAAGTTACACTTAGTTTTGTCTTTGGCGCGACTCTATATCATGTGCGCCGTGAACACAACAGTTTGTTTGCATCACTGATTCCTTTTAAAGGGCTATGGACCCATTTTAACTCGACCGCGGCGTCGCGAGCACAGACTACAGCGATCACCCTACCACTAAATAGCCTAGATAATATCAGGGGCATATCAGGAGAGAATAAGTACACACTGTATGTATGTCTATGATTGGCAACCAGAATTATACACACAATTATTAGGTTTTGGAAACTATAGGCCTGGACTGGTCATGCCCTATCCCGATGCCAGAGTCAGCAATAGCGCTATTTAAGTGTATCCTACATCACTCCTGAAAAATGTTTGTCTAATGTCAAAATGCAACACAATGCACCATAAGCAGACTTGAGGTCCAAAATAGGCTAAAAAGAAAGCCCAATACTCAGCAAGCTTAGGCTATATGAACCAAAATTCAGTGTAGGCCTACATTTGTAGACTTCTAGTGCTTACTTATTCCAGAGAGGATATAGTTCAATGCGAGCTGAACGAACTCACATGTTAACCTCCAACCCAATTTTTGTTGCTGCATAGGGCTATCCTTATTGCGTGCATGGTAGCGTTGTTGGTTCTAGTTTCGACAAAACCATAGATGTATGGACTAAAATATCATACAGAATCACACAATGTAGCCTAATATATAATGTTCATGATTATTATTAACCAACCGTCACATATTCATCATATTTTCAATGCAAATTAACATGGAATGAAGTTGAATGCATTATTGGCCATACACAAAAGCAAGATTAGACTCAAACCCAAATTAATCGATTTAATTGTTATATAGCCTACATCAGATGAATTTAAGGTTCTCATCGCACCGTTTTATTAGAGAACACTTTTGCTTTAAAAAGGCGAGGTTTGACGTAGGTCGATTACTCGCGAGTCACTGTCACATGGTGAAATTTCTCCCAGTCTATTGGTCGAAGGCACGTGTCTAGGATAGCGGCCGCAACGTCACTTGGGGGCTCGTATTGAAAATAAGAACAAAACTCCAGAGTGAGTGTATTTCAGGATCAGTTAGAAGCCTCTTTATTTACCCTTAGTTTAGACATTGAAGCACTTTTATTGAATAGACTGAATACGGACAGTACCACATTGGATCCGCAAATGACAGATGTTGTATATCCAGTTCAACAATATAGGATAGCCAAGTTTGGGGATATATGACCAAAACTATGTTTTTCTCTGTGGACACTATCGCACAGGTTTGCATGGTGTGTATGGTGTCCAAGATACTCCCCAATATTTGAGTTTTTTTCTAAATTTATTCCACAAATTTTTAAGTCCTCCCTATTAAGTGGATTGTGTGCATTTCAGTGCGGGAGAGTAATAAAGGGGTTAAGGAGAGAAACGTGGAAAGTGTATCAGTATGGAAGAAAATGATCATAGCAACAGAGATGCGGAGCGTCAAGGGTCGGCGGATGAGTCAAACAGAGGGATCCTTCCCCTTTTACAAGCGCCGGGCAACCTGCAGATCACGCATCGAGTCACCAATTTCTTCATCGACAATATTCTACGACCGGACTTTGGGCGGAAAAAAGAAGGAAACACTAACCGTGAAGAAAGTAGTCTCGCCACCAGAGAGAACCACAGCCCAGCCGCACCAAGAACAGAGCAGGTGGGGAGTACTGTGCCAGCGGAGGGAGTTTCTTCCCCTCATCCAGTCAGCGAGGCGAAGAAGGGTGAAATAGAGACCGAAGAGTCCCTGAAACCACGCCGAGAGAATGGAGATCAGTGCCTGAGCTCGGACTCGGATAGTTCTCAAGCCAGCTCAAATCAACCAAACAAACAGCCTATGCTCTGGCCAGCTTGGGTGTACTGCACCAGATACTCGGACAGGCCCTCATCAGGTACGATGCATTTTCCATTTTTTTGTAACCTGAAATACCCTATGTAACACTGACCTCAAATGCCTTGACCGAGTTCTTTCAGTAGAGCAGGGCAAACCTGTGAAGACTATTATAACAAGTGAAAGATAGTAAGAAGAAGACAAATGTTGCAAAATCTTCAACATTTCTTAATGCTTAATGCAAAACATAATCGGAGCAAGAAAAACGCAATTTAGCCGGAATTTGTTCAATGTCCATCAAAGCTATTGCTAAACACGTTTTTAATAGGACAATTTTAAGACAACCAAAAGTGCACATAATATAATCTTGTACTGAAATTATAACACGTATGTAGCCTAAACGTATATTAGGCTTCTCATTAATGTTAAGCTTCTGCCTAATTTGTGTGCGGGATAATTATGAATGCAAATGGTTAGACTCAAAAGTTATTTTAGCCTTATATATTTTTTTTTAATAAAACGATTTCGGAGTAACACTGCACAAATATTTTTTTCTAAATTGGCCTTTTTTAATTTCAACATAGGCTATGCTATTGTCTTTGCGGTGGCTTTAGCCATTGCTTTTTACCAGACTAGGCTACTTATGAATAAGATACGATCAGCGCGATTGTTGCCAAAATTATAGGTCCTGAAGATAATTTCTGGATCTCTAAAAAAATTATGGTTACCGAACTTGATGTAGGAAAGGCTAATTTACACGACACTTCTCTTTCTCTCTCTCTCTTTTGTTTATGCATTTTCATAACTTTTAACAATGGAGTAGGCTAGCCAAGATCTAGTGTTCGGCATTTAGCAGATACAAATCAGAGTAGGCTATCCGTTACTACTCCACATGCTTTTTGCAGAAAAACCTTTCTATTATGGCAAGGTCATATTCGAATGCATTTTGTATTCATGTATAAAAATCGTATAGTACAAAATGTTCTCATGCATTATGTAACGTTGGTTAGCTTGGAGTAGACAACACTATTCTATTCCTCCTTTGCAGTTTGGTAGGCCTATTACCAATAGGCTGTATATCTTTTTTTTAAGTTGCAGTTTTAAAGTAATTTTCCCACCTACAATTTGCAGGCATGTTCATATTGAATCATCTTGCTTTCATAGTCTTAGCCTAGCCTACTTACCAAATAGACTTCACCACATTATACCAAATCATTTGGGCAGGCAATCTCGTACTAGGGCTACTCGATATTATGTAGGTTAAAGCCTTTGATGATGAGGCAATTTCTTTTTCTTCCATTTTGCACTGTTTCAATGCAATTCATCCTGGTTATCTACCAAAGCCCAAAC
The DNA here is from genome assembly GCF_951799395.1 of Argentina silus. Classification (NCBI taxonomy): domain Eukaryota; kingdom Metazoa; phylum Chordata; class Actinopteri; order Argentiniformes; family Argentinidae; genus Argentina; species Argentina silus. Next base: position 10,094,022 of record NC_139655.1, on the reverse strand, counting down.
TCGGAACCGTAGGGGTAATTTGGATAGCCAAAGACCCAATTCAGTGACCTGCTGAATCTAGGCCAATGTATTCCACATGGTATCACCAACTTGCCTACATTAGCTTATATGTAAGAGTGTACAGTGGTAAATCAATTATTCACAAAGATTTCTTTTGATGATTATCTTTTAGGCCTCTGTTCAGCAATCCCTGCAATGACCATAACAGACCATAACTACAGGCCTACTGCTGTAACTCCTACGCTCTATCTAACCCATCTAGCCTTCATCTCTTCCAATGAATAGTCATGGTCTTAAAGCGATAAATTCAGAGTTGTGGAACTAATATTTAATTATGAATATTCTTAATATGTATAATGAGTCTTGAGTGGGCGTAATTTAGTTGGTATGCATTGCAATGGCAAAATAATACTAAAATCATTATTTTTGCATAATTTAGGTGATGCCGCAAAATAAATACACTGGCACGCCAAGCTTTCACTTTTTTGACAATTTGATTGGTTTTGGCTAATACACATTATTTCCCCAAACCACAGGACCAAGATCTCGAAAACCAAAGAAGAAAACACCCAGCAAAGAGGACAAGCGACCAAGGACGGCCTTCACAGCTGAACAGCTACAAAGACTTAAGACCGAGTTTCAAACCAACCGGTATCTAACCGAACAGAGGCGGCAGAGCCTGGCGCAAGAACTCGGCCTTAACGAATCTCAAATCAAAATCTGGTTCCAAAACAAAAGGGCAAAAATCAAGAAGGCCACCGGCGCAAAAAACAGTCTTGCCTTGCACCTGATGGCACAGGGACTGTACAATCATGCTACAACGTCAAAAGACGAAAAATCAGATAGCGATTGATATCGAGAGAGAACAGATCAGTATATTTACAATGCAATAATTTCATCGAATAAAGGGCCAGTGTATAGAATATACCAGCATAAATTGATACGAAAATATATATAGATATTTCTGCAATATCATGTCTATGAAAAGATTATGTGAAAAGGTATGTTTTCAATATACTGTAATCTTGTGTTGTTTTCTTCCAGGAAGTATACATGCTTATACGCTTCATTTTATATTGCTATTCATATCCATTTTACATATAGCGCTTTTACCTGGCACTTGACGTTCATATCTGTCAGTGAAGTGAAAAACAACTTGCTTAAGTCCAAAGAATATTTTCTGCTGCATCCAGGCAACTGTGAATCTTAATAAATTGCTGACAATATATTTTATTTTCATGGTTGTTGGTTTTATTGGGGTTGTGGTTTGTGTAAAAAGGACACAGCAAGGGTTTTTTGAAGGTCAGTTATGTGCAGATTTAATTGGACAGTGCATTTTGATACTATTTTTTTGAAAATCCGTATAGTCCTACAGAAACCGTTTATAATCACAAAAGTGATCGAGATGGGTAGCACTGTTTTGGTTAACAATCAGCTTACCTAAAATGTTACTACATAGACATACATGTAGTTGTGTACATCTAAATCAAGTTAATTTTTATTCAAAATATGCGTGTTCTGTGTAATATCAATGTACCAATGCCTCTATAAATAGTTTTTGAAGAGCAATATAAATCATTGTTTTGTAGCAAATATGTTTTGAATGATACAATGCTGCCTATAATGTGAGAGATACAACTCTGTAGCATATTGACAATGATGACAAAACGTTTAACGCACTCTTGATGGGCTACTTTGTGTCCAAAGTAGATACAAGGTATATGGGACGTACTTCCAACGTCACATTGATCTCTTTCTCTGTATACATATTATTGCATATACATATCCATATATCAGAAAAGAAGGCGAACCCGTTAGTAACTGTATAACAATTGTTGAAAATCTCTTTTATTGTTGTTGAAAGGACTTCACATGTGTATTTATATAGATTATATTGAGAAAAAAATCTATCCAATGACCGGTGTTGCTTTAGAGTAGATTTCTGAGGTGTTTACACTGCTTGTTTATCTTGCAATAACTTCTTTTTGTGAATGAAAATGGTTTATGGTTTATGCATGAAAGCTGCAATTTGTTGTACTAGGGCAAATAACTGTGTTTATAAACTTGGGTCTTTGTCGACGAAAGTATGATCGAGCTAAGTTTTAGACTGTATCCATACCAAATTGTGGACTTTTGCCTTTCGAATTGTTTTGTTGTGTTTATCTGCAAAAAGTGTGTGTGAATTAAAATCCACCAAACTGAACACACTTTGCCTTAAAGTTCAATTGCGAACTTTTTATGAAACAGAACTGTGCCGAATCAGAGAAGCAGTATTACTTCAAATGCAGACTATTTGATTCAAGTTTATTGCCTTTATGAAAACTGCTGGTACGACATAATGAATTTACATCAGCGAATAACTATCTATATATGAAAATGTTTTAATGGAATTACAACACGGAGTTGTATAATACAGTGCTATTTTTATTTTACGTTGAAAGTATTCTTTGGTATAAATGTACATAATTTGTATCATGTATGTATTAATTGTGTAATTAACTGCCTCCTGAGAAACTGGAAAAGAAAAGTAAATAAACCTAAAGATAATACAGTGAAAACTTTCCCTTGTGTCATTTTCTATCATACGGAAGATGCCTCAACACCAGTGAGGCATGGCCATTCTTTGTATAAGCACCGAAAGAAAACAGACTGTGTTGAGCCTTGCGAATGACGTCAGAGTTTTGGCCAACACCGTTGGGTAAATCACCGAGGAGTTAGTTGTAGACACCTTTTGACCGCAGAGGTTAAAAAAGAAAAAAACTTTAAAAATTAACAAGAAAACATTTCGTGTATAAAGTCTATCATGACTATCTAGACTGTGTACACAATTGGTGTATCCCTGAGAGTTAGACCAACCCAGTATGATCCATGTGTTCTAGGCAATGTATCCATGTATTGACCGCTTGAAATTATATCTAGTTTGCTTCTGATTCCAAAATCATTCAATGTGCATTTCTTTCTTCCCAATACCGTTAGACGGATACGCCATTGGCACAGCAGAGCGCAGAGGTCGCTTAGTCCATAATTGTGACGCAAATTGTATTGCAGCCCAGTCATTTTACTTTTGTAAATTATTTTAGTGTTCACAACATAAAACGGGTAGTAAGTATTTCTTGCAAAAACTTTGAGCCCCCAAAAAGTTAACAAAATTAAATACAAAAAACGAATTTATGCCTATTGAACATCATCTAATGGGGCATTTGAGCCTTTACTCTGAAAAAAGGTCAGAATATAACTTCTAAGAAAAAAATCATCGATTTGGACTGGGGACACAATTTGAGTTCACAGACATCTATTCACTATTTACATACATCTGGTTCATTGGGGAAAGCGCAGGAAATGTTTGCAAAACTTTCAAAACTATGTGCCAGGCAAAGTCGTGAACAACGACCTATTCCCATGCTTTTGTATCGCCTATGTTTTTTTTTTGTATTTCACAATGCCTTATCTGCATTTCCATACTTGTACCGCTAGTCTTTGAACGCAACCCCTAACAGTCACTGACTGGCGTGATGAGGGAAAGGCCAGAGTCTCGCAGACGGTCAGTCCCCACTGCTTCTGAAAGGAGTCTGTACTTCTGTGGCTGGGTGGGAAGGGGAAAGAAAAAAAAACAGAGAGAGAGAGGGAGAGGGAGAGGGAGAGAGAGGGAGAGGGAGAGAGAGAGAGCCCCATGAAGGTCAAAGCCTCCTGTCAGGGCTGCAGGTGGCTGGTTCCCCCCGCCCCACAGTAACCCATTCTCTACACAGAACTTTCTCACCCACAAACTCACACTCGCTCTCTCCTTCCCCGCCTTTCCCTGTCTCTCTCTCTAAAACACACACACACACACGCACGCACGCACACACACACACACACACACACACACACACACACACACACACACACACACACACACACACACACACACACACACACACACACAGCTATATTCAATGTTCCAATGGGAAACTCAATTTCCCAAGTTTCCAACCCAACATCAAACCCTATGAGACTTCAAAAAACTGTAACGCCCCATTATTTTGATTGTGTGAACAAAGCTATCCAGTGCCAGGAAACATAGTGCTATTAGCTTGGAGAGAAATCACATAGGGTTGAGATGCTGTAATGTACAGTAAAAAAACATTGTGGGAAGATATCATGTCAGAGGAAAACATTGATTTGATGTTATTCTAACACTAAAATAACATAAAACAATGGATACTATGGTCTGAGTGGTGGTTAGCTTTAAGACTGAACAAATCCTAACTATACTTTGATAATGTGTGCATTAATCTAAATACTTGAATAGAAAAGAGGGATCTTACAGAGAAGAAGTCAGTGTTCGGAAAGTTCACAAGACTTTTCAAAAGTGCAATGCCTACAGGCAGTTTGGTATACAGTGAAATGAAAGAAAGAGAAAGAAGAAGAAAAAATATCAGAAAAGTACCAATGTCCCTCATCTACCTCTCATACAAAAGCAACCACCCCACTATGCCCTCCCTCTCCCCTACTGTGTCATTTACCCATAGTTTCTAAATGCTTCCTATGGCCAGAGTGGAATCTGCTTGGAGGTGCCCAGGCTTTGTGGTGGAAACATAATTAAAGTGGTGAAAGATGTAAAAGGTGGAGAATGGGGATGACATCAGGCCAATTTCACACTTGGCACTTGAATGGCCAGGCCCAAGCCAGGACACTTGCCATGCAACACAGATCAAAGCCCACTGTCACCGCACTAGTGCAAAAAAAAGGCAAAAGGGCACCTAACTATGCTAATCCCCAGGACAAATATATTTTAATCTTGTTAGAATACAAGTTAATGCCGTGGCTCAGTGACTGGACTTTGTGGAGAGAATGAGAGTAGACAGATCCACCTTTTACCTTTCTAAATGAGGTACCCCTGTCTGGCACAGCCTTACCACAGTCAGGTCCACTTTTCTTTTGGACAAACTCAATGCATTATCAAGCTTTCTACACACACACACACACACACACACACACACACACACACACACACACACACACACACACACACACACACACACACACACACACACACACACAGAGAAAAGGAGTGGTTTTCATTAAGAACAATGATGAGACAAACACCAACTCCAGCAGTAGTGTCAGTGACCCTGTCTGAATCCCCACCAGGGCACCTAACATGCAAAGGAAATGAGTATTTTGTGGTCCGGTTTGTCCTCTCTCACATTGAGCCCTTCTCTCTCAATAGAACCTTGGTAACCCTTGATCTCTCATGTATGGAACTCAGGGCACTGGGGCCTGCAGAATTTGACTGGGCAGACAATGGAAAGCGGATGCATTCTAAAAAGTCACACACAGGCAACTCTCCTTTCACACACTGGGTTTGAGTGACCTTCTGAAAAAAGATGATAGACATTTTTCAAGAAGTTTAATTTAAAATATACACATATAGCATTTCCATGAGGATGTTTTTCTCATACACAATATCCAATTACTATTTTTGGGGTAGGCATTCTCTACTTCAAGAGGACTTGAATAAGTGTCATAGGAAACCTAAGAATCTGCAAACGTCTTTAAAAGGCTTCCTGGAGAATTCCTATCTCTATCAACCTTTGAAATATCATGGCTGAAGCTTTGACAAAAGCATTGCAGATAGATACAGAGTCATTTGAATTGCTGGACAATGTGATTCACTTGCAAAAACTAAAACTTACACTCTGCTAGGGGAGACTGGTGATTTATGAAAACAATAGCAAACGTAGTTGGGGGAAATTCTACTTAGCCGATATTGAAACCATCCATGCAGATTTTTCAGTTCAGACATTGAATGTCATAACATTTCTTGAACTGACTGGAAATTAAATGGAATTGAGTTCTTCTAAAACTATATACAAGAACTTGCAGGCTGAGACTGTACTCATTAATCCTGGAATATATAGAGAGAATGCGAGGGGCATACTACTACTACTACTACTACTACTACTACTACTACTACTACTACTTGGGAATATTCGTTTGAACTTTACATCAAGTTCCTCTTATAACTCTGTAGTAACTATAGTACTCTAGTAACAACATTATATGAACATGCTGTCGCATAGAACATATTTTGCTTTGTAATTGCGTATAGGGTTGGGCGGTTTGAATTATTTCAAAGTGGAATAACGATTATTCCTTATTCCTCTTTTGTAATAACAAAAAACACTTCACTCTATATGCCATTCAATAACCTAATTATGTAACAAACATGTTAATGCATGTTGTTCACTACAGTAATTACAGTGTTACTACACAGGTATAGGGGAAACAATGTAAAGTGTTACTGAATATTTGAATCCAAGACATATTTATCAAAACAGCATGGATGATAACAGATGGATAACAGATGCAATGACCCACACTATATGATAAAAAAAAAAAAGTTTTCTTAATGATGTATGATTTCAAGTACTTTATTTCACATTCAGATTCAGTCAATTGCAACTGTGTCAACATAGAGTAGCTACAGTACAATTCCACTTTTTTCATGTTCAAATAACTTTCTCTTACAGTGTGAATGCAGTCCCACGCACAGGATTCAAATACAATGGACAATTTGATGACATTTCATTTAATGTTTCATATCTATCTTTTTATCCATTTGACATTGTGACAAACTCAAGAATAGAAGATGTTTTAGAAATCAAACAGGAATTACGTATGACAACATTTAATTGTGAAAATATTTAATTTATTCAAGAGCTTTACACTTTAGCAATTAAAACATGAAAGCTCAGCCCTATTCAGCTTCCAAAAACATGTGATTCTTTCCACACCATCTCAACCATCTCTTCCACACCATCCAAACATTCTTTAATTTAGCATTGACCATCAAATCTCAAGTTTTTAGTTTTGAAATCTCATGATTTGAACGGACTCTGAATCATGTGGTATAAGAGTCATGATGCTGTTTATAGCACTGAGGAGACCTGAAACTAACTGGTGGTCCTGCGGTAGCTTAGCACCATGGGCTCCCAGGATCCTTTTGTGGCGACTCAAGGCTTCTTTATATTTCTATGACCCTCCATTTGGACAAAACATTGTTTCTCGATATGAATTGGCCGACACTATTTGGGAAGTACTGGTTTAGAATATCATGTTAACACTTAAACATCCCAAATCCTAAACGTATGAAATAGTGTGATGGCTCATCAGATCAAAAAATTTGGAAAAAAACAACATGATTTTAGCTTGGTTCAGTAATTTCACAATACATAGAAAACGGTGGTACATACTGTGAGAGCGGTTTAGGTTGCCAGAGGAAAAATATTTTAAAGACTATTTACAGAATTTTGTCTGGACACATCCATGTAATAGCCTTTTTACTGTATTTTTGTGTGTGTTTGTGTGTGCGTGTGTGTGTGTGTGTGTGTGTGAGTGTGTTTGTGTGTGTGTGTGTGTGTGGTGGCACAAAGCCAGACAGGGTCAAGGGCACATCCTACTCACCTCAGGCCCCCTTGTGCTCTGTGGGGACAGGGTTGTCACTCATTCACTATGGTTACGCATCATGGCCAACAGAGGCACACCGTGAGAGACCCGTCACTACATCATCAACAACTGCAACATCATCGCCGAAACCCTTCCTCAGCATGACATCTTCCTCGTAGTAGTGAGCCACCATCTCACCCGACTGCAAAAAAATAAATAAAGACACACCAACACATGGTGAGCCAATGAGAAGAAGTCATATAACCAAGGATGCCTACAAAAAGATTTTTGAATCAATGATTCAACCTTTCTCTCCTATGTAGGCTATTGTGTGGCCACTTCATCACAACTATTCATGTTTCCTGAAAGCGTTTGAAATGAGAATTCATCAAGCCATACAAAATGATCCCCATTAAAGGTTGACGGAGTAAACAAACATCAACATAACATCTAAAAACAGTTCCAGAGACTTATTAACTAATATCATATTTAAGGGGAAGACTTATAGTAAATAAGGTTTACTAAGGTTATCATGTTCTATAAAACAGTATTTGGTATAAATTATGTCAATTGTCTCATGAAATGATAAATCAGTTGTATTCAACCATTCGACAAGGGCATGGAGTTTTTGTTTCAGACTACTCTGACAAGTCTTTCTTCATCAAAAATGTTTTTTTTTTCTCTCTGATACTGTACATTGTACAATTTTGGAATACCAATGGTGCAGTGTTCTATGGTGGACATGATACTGCAGAAAAATGGTGCAGCAATCTTATGCAAGACCAGTAACCCATCTTTGCTTTCTCAAACATGATGAATGAATGATACAGCACAAATCTCATCAAAAATACATCAAAATAGCTACAGTATGTTAAAGTAGCTGGTTGAAATTGTGTGTAGGAAACCACTGTTTCCATCATATGATGGTGTTAACAAAACCATATCCAAGGCATTACGATAAGCTTTACTTTACCACATCTACTGTATACTTAGTTACACTTGCTTGGCAAAAACAGCCAAAATTGAGCTATTATTGCAAACTACACTTCTATTCGCCAATCTCAATGCTTTTACTTGGTCTGCCACCGCCCATTTCCATTGCGAGAAAACATCAATTCTATCATTAAGCCTATGTGAGCACTGCACAGTCAACCATTCACTGTTGCTACATGATGGAGAAAATGGTGGTACCAAGAAGAGAGAGCACAACACGTTATCTGTATCAGCACCTTCTACCTGTGCTGTCTTCTGCATACCCTCTTTCTATAAGCACTCACTCACAATAATTCTCGCCCCCTTACCCCACTGGTTAACACAGTTTAATGGAAACTAAAGACATATAGTGAGCCCCTCAGCTTGGTGTGGTCCAGGAAGGCTATGGTTCAATGGACTGTGCCAAAGCACACAGGAGTGGGCGACCCTTTCTCTCACTCACTCACAATGCTGCATGCTGCCATTTTAACTGCTCCTGAGTGGCAGGCAAGAGGGCGGGGTGGCAGCAGCGGCCATGATGGTGAAATCACTACACCTAATCCACAGGAACAACAACAACCACTGTTTCCTGCAGCTGTCTGGACAATGTTGTATGTGCATTAAAACCATCACAGAGAATGATCAAACTACAGTCCTAGGTTGTGGCTTTATTTGATATCTGAAAAAAATGAGCACAACAAATATGGATGTGTTAAAAAGTAATTTACTTCAGAAAAGGCACAAAAAATTTAGACAAACTGCTCATACACATTTTGTGAGCATTTATTAACAGTCACATACATTGACACAACAAACAACTTGTGACACTGACAATTACATAAATTATTTAACAACGTATCTCATTTAAAGCAAAAGGGTGGCCAGTCCAATTATGTCAGGACTGTTAACAGACCAGATTATAATTTCTTAAATGTTCTACTGGTACAGCACTTCATGTCTAAATACAAAAAGATGGTCTTTCTACATAATGTATTTTCTTAATTCAATAGCACACTTAAAGGTGCATATTGCTTACAACGGAACACTGCTTTTCAGCATCAATTTGTAAAAACCTATTCAGATGGTATGCACAAAAATAAACCTCTATTTTCAGAAATTAACTTAATTTTTTTTTCTTTTTTACTGAACTGCAGAATAATGTTTTAGTCAGTTTAAATTTTGACATTCAAATATTTGAATATATTTGAATGTCAAAATGTAAAGTGACTAAAACATTGTTTTACAGAAAACTTTGTCAAAAATGGCATACAGTATCTATTCAGCCTACAAATTAATTTCAGTGATTACTTACAGAAAATGGAATGAAATTTGATGTCAGAGGAAGGTCCCGCTGTGAAATATCCAAAATCCAGAAAATACATCTGGAGCTTCTTTAGTGTTTGCAGGATGTCTGTCTCCCCATGCGACAAAAAGTCAATCCTCCTTCCATAAACATCCCCAAGTGAGCAGCTACAATAATCTGCTTACAAACAAATGAAGCACAAATGTTGTTTTTTGTTCGTTTTCATGTCCTAACACAAAATGTGTCATATGCATGTGACCATGTCCTGGGATGTTTTGTAGCGGTTCCTGTTAGAAGTTTGTAAATAGAATGAAAAAAAATTAAATAAAAGAGAAATTATAACATGAGAGAAACTTATGTCAAAACATTCATACTTGTGATCCTTCCAGAAGATTGTGTATTATGTGGGTCATATCCATACCCCCACCTTTTTCCCACCCCCCAACCCCTCAAAATAAAATAAAACATCCCCTTGGATGACCAGAGTGACTCTTAACCAACTACATTTAAGGTCAAAGTTCATCATGTCCCCTTGGCAACACCACGGTTACAGGCGACGGTGTCTAGACAGGTCATAGTACACATCCCCCCCTCACCCCCCTTCAAACCCACTCCCCCCCGGCTCTTTCCGGAAGGAGGTGTCAGCAGTAGCCAAGTACAGGGTAAACAGGGCAGGGGGGAGGCCTTTGGCCCCCATGAGGTATGATCACTGCCTCTACCCTCCACTGATCAAAGCTGACCGTCCTCCATACCAGGGCCTTGGTCAAAGGGGCAGGGCCAGGAGATGAACTCTGCGTTTCTGTAATCTGGACGTGTCCAGACCCAATTGTCTCCTTTCACAGCCCAGAATGGACCCTTCCGGTGCCACTGATTACATTAGTGAGGAGAGCCTCTTTCACAGGGGCGTCCAGACAAAAGGGGAGCTTCCATGCCCCTCCGCCATCTGGTCCCAAAATAAGAGAAAAGGTCCCAGTAAGAGAATGAGCCCGGCACACAGCCTCACCCCTTTAATTAAAGGGATGCTATTTGAATAGATGGGATGGCTGGACAGATAAGCAAACATACAGTAAAGCCGCACAAATTCACTCAGAGATTGGAACCCAATCTGCATTGGTAAATAAAGCCAGTATGCAAGGGCTCTGTCAGAGAGGGGCTTGAACCACATTGGAGGATTTATGCAAATATAGATTTTTGCAGCATAACCACATAAAACAACCAACAAATCTAAATTCAGCTCTTCAGCACTACTTTCTAAGCCATCTGTTAAGCACACATTTAAATTCATAATTAATCCAGCTATTTAAGGTCTTTCTGCTTATTTAAAAGGAAAAGGAGGAGAGGGTTAGTATTTTATTCTATTTTGATGATAGAATGATATTTAGTTGATCTTTCAAGGGTAAAAGAATACTTTGTCTGCCAAAAGTATCAGTGCATCCTAAAAATGGCAGAGGCTGATGTCTCTCCCTCACCAGTGGTATTTGAATAGAGTCTGTCCAGACTTTGCACAATGCAAAAACAAGAGGACCTAATCCACCATCCTCAAAGGGAGGAGGACTCTCAATATGTTATCCTCCTCACCATTTGAGGAACAACCATCTTTGAAATTAAACTGGATACATTCTATTCTTACAAAGGTTGGATACCAATTCACTGAAAACAACTCATCAATATGTGTACAACTGGATAGGAAGCAGAATTGACCCTACAAGGACATTTCAAGAAAATGTGCCATTGAAAAAAGTATCAACCAGAAACCACTGGCTTCAGGATCATGCTGAATGAATATTTTCTCTGAATTATTTTTTTTTCATGGCTCAAATAATCCTTCAGGTACCACTGCATATCTTTAAGTTTGAAAATGTGCCGAGTCATAAGTCTTTCAAACCATCCATGATAATTAGTTCACCTTGGATCATGCTGAACTTAAATAACTTTGAATTATTTGTTGCTGTGTAAATAATACTTTAATGCCTGATATCATTGTGATAATTTTCTCCTCATTTGCAGATGTGAGTGTGTGTATGTGCACACATGTGTGTGCATGTGTGTGTGAGTGTATGGGGGGGGAAGGTTACACATGAATGGCTGAGAACGACTCAGCTCCACTGTTCTGGGACAAGCTGGGGAAGTGTGGCATGAAGAGGGCAGGTGTCGCCAGTCAAGTGGAGTATATGAGCACAGTCCCACTCCACTGTGTTTTGGCTCCATAATTAGGGCTTGTTGCAAATGATGTTATCAGGTCTTATGGTTTACTCATTACTCACGGTAACAAATAAGCTAGAAATAACTTTCAATCCTAAGGAGAGTTGAGAATGGCGAGGGAGGGAGGGAGTCACTGTGTGAAACCAACAAGAACAGACACGACACCTGGCGTTTCCCAGCCAAAGTGTGGTGTTGCACACTGCTGAGCACTGGCGAAACATGCTGCTTAATTGTGTTAGTTTGAGGAGACTGGAAGAAAAAGCTATTTCCTCCCCCGATTGTTTTCGAAACCTGGGGCTGTATTGACAACACCTCCCAAAAAGAAAACTATTTATTTATTATTTACAGTTTCTGATAAAAGTAACTAATAAAACAGTGATAAAAAGCTTTCCAGTGTCACTTAATTCAAAGCTTCGTCGCCGCCTGGTTTGATGAAACCTGTCCATGCATAACAGCTATCCAAGAGACATAGCCTGTGGTTTCCTTGGCATCAGTGTTTGCCCAGAGTCCTGAAGTTAATGAAAGTGCCCATAGTCTTTAACAATCAAGAAAATACTAAGAGAAGGGGAGGGGGATAGTGAAAAACAGAAAAATGAGATGACAAATCAGGGGAATCAATATGATACATTATGAAAATGGAGGCAAATGAAACCAGCACCAGACAAAGGATTAAACTAACTTTGTGAGTAAAGCACTACCCCATATCTATCTTGCACAACTTATTTTGGACAACAAGACCCTCACTTACAGCACCAAACAATAACAATGACCGTGGAAAGCCCCAAATTCTTGAGCATAAGAAATGGCCGAGCGTAAACCCCACATCTAAGTCATCAAACGTTTGTTGAGCATACCTGGATATAATTGATAAATCAGACTTGGCCATACGTGTTTATTATGTACAAACTAGAAATAAATCTTGTGCCACATGACTTGTGATGTCTGTCACTGAAATATTATGGAGTACTGTTTGTTCACTACCAGAAACGGTAGCTGATAGTTGACGCAAACATTTATCGTACAGTAGGATCATGTTAAAAACCTGTCACAATAAATATCTGAATATATTTACTTCATGCTCAAATTTGGAAATACGGTTGTTTGGTTAAAGGTCACAATAGACCAAGCAGTCATCAACAGCAAAAAAAATGAATATAGAATACCTGCTACCCCCAATTTTAAGCAATACCTCTCCTTCCACTGATTCCTCTCCGTCAACTCATGATGAATAATTAGCCCAGAGTTTACAGCTGTAAAATCGTCCTTAAGATGAAAGGGGTCAAATAAAAACAAACCTTCAATGGGTCTTCACCATTCAGGTTACAAAAGGATTCTAGAGGTCATATGCTAAGCCCTGCTAAGAGCCTCAGATGGCAAGTACTGAACACAGCACTTTTGTAAGTGTGTATAAAAAACAGGCGGGTTTAAGCACACAAACATGAAAAATATCAATTTCACATTTGGTTTAACGCTTTCACACCTTGTGTCATTGACACTCTGAGAGACGGCTGGGGAAGACAAAACACAGCTCCTGGATAAGGATCATGTTATTGCCTATCAATTAGGATCAAAAGGGGATTAACCGGCATGGTTGCCGGTGTGGGGTGCGGGCCCATGCACAGTCACTGAATACCAGGGGTCACACCTCCGACTTCATTAGGCTTGACCTTTCCACACCATTGTGTGACAGGAAAGAGATGGTGCAGTCTGCATTTTCCCTCTCCCCTCTTAATGCTTTTTTTTTTTTGCACAAAATATATGCATCAGGTTGAAAGCTTGCTAGACCTTAATGAAATGTGAAATATCTTCTCTCAACATCCTCAGTGACTTATTAGGATACCATAATTTGGAGCAGGTGGGTATTTCCTCATCAATCCCCGCCCTCCATGTACGAGAAATAATTTCTTCCACCTTTGAGAGAGGTGAGATTTACTAATTAGTCATGGTGTGGCCTCCCCTAGCTATGAGGAACCGCAGGGTCAACTTGTTCTGTCTTGGCGTCTTAATTCACAAAAGGTCACACCCCTGAGAGACAGCAGGTATTCCAGGTGAGGATAAATAAGGCCAGTTTGGAACCTTCAAATAAGTAGGCCTAAGCAGACTGAAATGTTATTAAAACATTAAAAATAAAAGGTAGTATTGATACTGATATTGTTCATCTTGCTTATCAGTACAGTATCAGCTAAAAAAAAAAGCAATATACAGTACAGTGTCTCTTACATTTTGTATTCTTTAATTTCTTATAATGACAGTCAAATATTTCGATGACAAGACGCAGCGCACAGGTTTTAGTGGAGGACAAACAGAGCGGGGAAGAGGTAAACAATGAATTAGTTTTTTCTTCTACCAACCAACACCTCCAGTAAATACTACCAGTACAGTATGTTTCTCTGCTTTTAGAAACATTTTTAAACAAAAAACAAAGTCACAATAATACATTGGCATACAAGCATTGAATAGATAACTAGGGGGCAGCATGAATGCATTATGTAAAAATAATGTACAACACACTGAAAATAAGATCATCTGAGGACAGCCCAACATGCAGGCTCTCTCAGCATCCTTGAGTGTGTCCTCTCTGTTCGATCTGAACAGTCTTGCAGGCTTGCACTGCAGTCAGAGGTTGCTCACCCACCCCTTCAGCTTTTTTCATAACTCTTATGAGGGTTTTATAGATGAGTACACCCCATTTAAAAGGCAGTGGCTGTAGGATTTGCAGTCAAATGAAAACAGGAGATATTGCCAGAGCTGTCAAGTGTTACGCAGCTGGGTGGGAAGGACATGCTGTGTGTGTGCACATCCTAAAATCAGCTGCATCAAGAACAGTGAAACATGGAAAACCACTTAACATTCAAACTGAACACTGGAGTCAACATCTGAAACAAATAATTCACTTACCATTCAAACAACTCACAAATAACCACTTAGATACACTCCCTACACTTGAAACTGTACTTCTATTACTAATCTGAGTTCACTCCATGTTTACAATTTATTTGTTTCACTAACCTTTCCCAAACCATAAAAAAAATAATTGTAGGTGTTTACTCAAGAAACACATTCAGGATCCTGGTACATGATCCTATGAAATGAGAGTCATGTGAAAATGTTCACAGAAAAAAACCCTACACTTTCATGTAATCAAGCACACTTATGACAAAATGTACACCGAAATAGTTTTCTTCTATATTTCTCCCCAGTCTCAAAATATCATGATTTTGCGCAGGCAAGCTTCAGAGATACACTTGGACTGTAGCAAGCTTATATGCATTTCCTGTAATAGTCATTGTCATGATGTATTACAAGGAATGATTATTCCAGGAAGTAAATATGTGCTTGTTATTGGGATATCTATAATGTTTTTACAGTATGTGCAATATAAGGATATTTTTTGCGATTTAAGGTATTAAAGGGATGGTTCACTATTTTTACACTTACATTTGTTGTTTTATGTATATATCTGTCAATCCAGATGGTCTTTGCAGGTAAGTGCATATATTGGTTATTTAGTTATGCCCGGCAGCCCGCTCGATCAACTCAAATACAGTAGAAACTCCAAAGCTCCTACCAGTGTAGCCATTATATATCTGCAGATGTTGCACATACAAACAGATGTCTGTTTTGTTTTTCGGAATTCTGAGCATGTTTGATTTGTAATTGAAAACTCTTCACTGGGATGCTTGGGACTTCATTCTCACACAGTTCAGCTATAGTCTCACGACTCTGCCATGTAGTTCCAGTGATGACAAGAACAATAAGATTTAAACATTACTTTGCAAGAATTAACTGGTAATATACCCAAGCACAGCCTCAGAGGACATATAGTCGCTACACATGTAGGTTTGGAATTTCGAGGAGGACGTTGTTGTACTTAATATGCCACTTGCCACCTACAGTATGCTCCCACTATATTGTCGAGTTGAGCGAGTGTGTGGGCTGCTGGACATAACTAAATAACCCAGATATGCACGTAAAAACCATATAGATCAAGCACAGGGGTGAGTTCCCGAAAGCTTTGTAGCGTAACTGTAACTACTCTGTGAAGTCACTCGTACGAGCCTTTAGCAATTTTAGCAGGTTTCCCGAAACCCTTCTTATCTCACGTAGTACTTCAATTCTGCAAGAGCTGCAGACCACTCTTGGAGCAGCCAAAAAGCATTGTTAGATGTATTTTGCCCTCCCACTTCACCTTACACATTGACAACCACAAATATAACACTAACAAGTTGAAATATGTTGTCGCAACCGCCGATACCCAAAAATAGGTACTGGCAAGCAAAATAAAAAACAGTTTTTTTTTTACATAAACATGGACATTGGTGAATATCTTTATTAATTGTGGGGCATATTATTGAGAAAATAAGATCCAGCTTCTTTTTACAGGTCAGCATAAAGTCTACATTTCAGATAAAGAGCTTTGTGTAGGCCTGCACTATGAATCGTGAACTTAAACAATGTAGGCATTTCTTAAACATATTTTAAAATATGACACTGAAGTATGATAGACCATAATATACCACTCTGCGGTAGCATGTTTTCCATTTTCAAAACCATCCATGCATTGAAATTGTTTTGAGATTATTGCATACGGGCCTGTCAAAGTGCATAGGCGAAAGTTTATTACAAGAACCGGTCTAGTGTCAGTCTTCTGTATTAACCTCTTATACTTATTTCGGAATTTGAGTGGAGAAAGCTGATCTGAGAGCAGCTCTTCTGGTTACGAGGTGATTTGGGAAATGCTTGTCAAATTGCACTGCACGTTAGCTAAGTCCTTGGTGAAGTGGTTTTTGAATCTCAAAGATCCAGTTTTATCAGGAAACTCACCCCAGATCAGAGGACAGAGGACAAGGACATGGGGAGGTCATCAAAAAGGCTCTTAAGCTGGAAGCATGTAGTTTTGCACATTGCTGCCCTCTCTGACCACACTGGAAAATGTATGACTATTTAGTACTATTTTAAAGCTCAAATCTACATTCTGGACCTTTGAAAGCCCATTATGCAACATAGTTTGGACTTCCCCTTGTCTTTGAAAAGTATGTCTTTGAAGTATCTGAAATAGCCTAGTACTCCTTTCTTATCTCACCATAATCCTAAAAACATGATTTGCAGGGACATGGAATCATGTATTGTTTATGTTTTCAACTTTCTAGCAAAAGAACCAATAGCGAATGAGGAGATTGTTATTAGTTTACAATGAGGGTGGCCAGGTCGGCCACTCTGACAGTAAAATGCAACTTAACAGCTTCAAGCAATGTTTGAAATTCTTTCAATTTCCCTCCAGTAATTTAATTTCTTTACTAGAACAGATGCATCATAGAGAAGGGCTATTTGTGTGTGAAAGTTTTAGGCCTACATAATGCACCTTAACATTCCAGAGCACTTTAGATGTCCATGAAATGGACTTTGTCCAAACATTTCTACATTTGATTTCAATTGAGTTGAGGTAAAAAAGTTACTTTACCTTTATTAATTGCAGGTCACTCAGGATAAGAGCGTCCACCAAAGGACCAAATTGTTATGAAAAAAATATCAAACATTGTTCCCATGCATATTGTCTTCCTTTGTGTTTCTTACATTATATTTTAGTCATAGTGAAAGACAAATGTAAAATTATCTCAAATGTCTGTGGGGTCATAATCAATTGAGAATGTAGATTTTTCTCATCCACTCAAGCTCAAACCTCAACATACTACCATTGATCTGCTAAACTCAACTTCATTGCTTTGTTGTACCAAAAAGGTCAAGAGGTTTGGGTGAACATTAAATATCCATAATTTAAGTGAAGACAACCTGACAGTAAGCTGAAGTTTGATTCTTATTCACCACTACTACCCCGACTCCCTCCCAACACACAGACGGGCCTACAGTCCTCTTTCTCTATTTCTACCTTTGTGGCGAGGGAGTAGTAGCCCAGCTTTACATGCTACTGACAGCCATTCTTGTTTTAGGTGGCACAGATACAAAGTGTGGCCTTCATAAACCTTTAAACAGGACCAGTATTCAGATAGTGAAAGTACTTCAACTTAAACCCTTGATTAATAAAGTCAATAATCTTTCATTTTTTGTTTATGTGAGAAAACATGTGCATCCCAATTTACTTTAAACTAGACTACATTATCAATAGACGTGGACTGAAATTAAAGGGTTGTCTTTCGTTACATTGAAAAAAGTATTTTTTCCTCACATTAAAAACCAGGGTTATTCTTTCATTGTTCAAACTAACATTGACAAACAATGTACAAAAATCCATCTATAAAGGAAGTTATGTAATTACAAGCTAATATAAATCCTAGCATAAAATAAAACAGCAAATGCTCTTCCTCTACTGTAATAATAATACTGAAGTCAATATATATACTTTCAAATGTTGACTCTAAGATTTCAACTTTAAGTTGTTTTAAGTTTGTTTATCGTTCATTCATTCCTGATGTAATAACTAGTCTGTTAAAGTGTAATAAGCGATTGAAAATCAAGTTTAAGTTAGCTTTATAACAATATGGATATTGTATCGCAAATATAACAAATATCATTCACGGTTAACTGTAATATATTTGTTTATAACAAGAGATATTTCACAGCGTAAAAGAAAATAAATTACCAAAAATAAACGTAACATCACGCCTCCAGGTACAATTTATCGTGCTAAATAGTTTTGAAACTTTTCTGAAAAAAAGCTGTGAAAAAACAACAGGAAACAACTTGACAAATTCATTACCCAAAATATGTACGAATTACATGACATTATCGGTTGAATAACACACACTTCCATTATCGATGAATTGTCACACCATATATTACAATATTCACTTGATATCATGCTACTATGCAGGCTGTACACACATTTGTGTCAATGCAATTTGATTAAAATGTTTAAACTAAGCGAAAAGTACCAAAGGACCAATCGTTTTTAAAGCTATGAAACAAACATTTTCAGAAAATGCATTACATACCTGTAGTAGCATTATCTGATTACATTTGATTCCGAAAATGAGAGATTTATTTGGGTCAGACATTTCTTGTTAGACATTACAAAACAATGTAAAAAGTCATTAATCTGCCAATGTAAGTAGCAATGTTTTTGCATATTATCAAATCTTTATTTATTTTGTGCTATTAAATCTGTGTCAACGTTTCCCCTTAATTCAAATCATAGGTCATTGTTGGACAGTAAATAATTTGTAAAACTGTGACAGTCAATAACAGGCAGCAAAAAACAGACACATTAATAGGATAACATTCAATGCAGATTTTGGTGAGAAACCATTGGGGTTTTCCAATTAAGTAAATTGTTACCTGTATAAAATCTAAAATCTAAAGCCTTTCACAAAAAGCAAATCAAAAAAGTAAAAAACATCAATCAATATTGAGGGCGTTGTCTCATTCTGTCACTCACTCACGTATAATTTGACATTGCTCAGTTGTATACAGCATTTTAGTACCAAGAAGTCCTGATTCCTACTGGTATGTGCTGCATATTCAGTTCGCCTATTCCAGTAGCTACATTACGGAACAATTCTTTCCCCTCCGCCTGCAACATAAAATGGAGGCTACTGGCCTTGAGTTTTCGACAGCTAGGACCAGCAAATAGTACAGCTGTACAGAGAGCCATGATCTTATGCTGCCATGAGGGAAGAGGCAACTGGACCCATGTTTTGGCAGACTGCCAGGAGACCCCTTAAAATACAGCAAAGGCCTTGATTTAAAATATGCCACACCAATGTCAAAGGAAACGCCCTTTTTTCCTCAGAGAGCTGCGTCATTACGTAGTCAGTAAAGAAAAATCACCAGCCATTTACAAAACAGCATTGCTGGTGTCGCTATTGTGCAGAGGAAAAAATTAAACTTAGCACTATATTTTATAAGCACAGAGATACTCCTAAAATGTTTGAATGAAATACCAAGTAGTTCTATGTCTGAAACTGACCAATTTGTGACTGCAGCCACTAGTGAAGCAAGACAGAGGGAACCAATAGCAGAACAGTACAGTATATTGACTCTGAGCCGCCCTCACACCAGTACTGCAGCTAAGCCTCTTGTGAAAGTTATCAGATCCACATTTGTAATTATCTTATGAAGAGATCATGAATCTAGGTTTATTTAAAGTGATTACTGCAAATGATGAATGGCAGAGCTGAATGCAATGTGTCATTTCTCAGAATCATATCAATCAGATTTGACGATGCAAGCTACAGCTCATTTTCTGTTAAAATTAATCCGTGCAGCACATAGTCAACTTTCCCCCCAGGCAATAACATTTGCTCACCTTCCCCTACACCTTGAAGCATTCCTAGCATTGCTTTTCTTGCCCTGCAACATGCCCAAATGTGTTTTAACAAACAGGTCAACACAAATCTTACCATGAGCCATGGAACACTTTGGCATCGCCACGGACATGGGTTTTACTTACCCACCCCAGGTATCACAAGGGCCTCCTGTAAATAAAGAGAATAAACATAGCTTGAAATGCTGCTAAAGCATTTCAAATAAACTAGAAACAAAATGTTAGTAAAACTTAGAAATGCAATATGTGGCAAGGTCAATTTTGGTGCAAAACTAAGAAAAATGCCTTTTTAGTGACACTGGGTTTTATATAAAGCATGTAAATCGTTCTAGCATGTCATAATTTCAGTATACAAATATATTTGATGGTAGTATGGTATCAAATTGCCTATTGTCTTAAATATGAAACAATAATAATATATGCCATTTAGCTGACGCTATTATCCAAAGCAACTTACATTGCAGTGAGTACATACATTTCAGTATATATGGTCCCAGCAGGAATCAAACCCACAACCTAAGCGTTGTTAGCGCCATGCTCTACCAACTGAGCCACAGAGGACAACAAAATATGATACTGAAAATAAACCTGCTCATTTTGACAATCATGGAAATGCTTACAGACAGACTAAATGTTGCAACACAGTCTCCTAATTAAACTGCGTAACTACTGTATACACAATAGTACACATTGCCAATTGCGTGTCCTGGTTGACGTATGTGATAGAAAAAATAATTTTAGATGATAGATTGTTGGAAAGGTTAACTTAAATTATTGTGACCTGGACTATTTGCACTGAACTCTTGTACAGCTGTAATTTTCCATTGAATGCGGAAGCGTGCTGAATGCAAGGGTTGTGTGCAAGAGACATGTTACCCCTCCGCCTAATATCATAACTGCTGATATCATAGCTGCTGACATTAAGAGTCTTGTAGCTTCTGCATACTGGGGATCATCTGACCTGTTTTGCATATCCAGTTGTAACATAAATGGTGTACGTGCAGAAGTTACTATATAAGGGGGCATGACACTGATGTTCATGGGGACACTTGGGGCATGCTTACCTAGCGTAACTTAACTGTGCTCCCTGCTGCAACATTAAAATAAAGCTTATAGAAGATTGAAGTCATTTGTCAGTACTCTCTTCATTGATAACAAATAGACTTCCACGACACGCATTAGAGATATTTTTGGGCAATACGTCAAAAACTGAAGATATGCTACGTGAGGGTGAGTTTTCTCTCTAATTGCAATTCCAATATGATTCATGTCAAACATTAGGGTCAGGTTTGGGACACACCTGCAAAGATAAAAGGTGACTGCATGTTTAAGCATGGCTGCACGCTTCATTTAAAACATAATCTAATACCACTCAAAAACCATTAAGGTATATGACAAGGGAAGACCTAAGAAGGTGTCTGACAGCAGATGAGCGTGCACTAAGCAGGTGATAATGAAGTAATCTGTCCAGGCTGGTCACTGATAAGACCCACAGATAAACATCACAGAGTCGCAGAGCGAAATTAACTTGTTCTGTCAGACTGCACCCTGAGGGACATTCAAAAGCACCCAATAAGGCATTAAGTCTCATAGGTGCTCTGATTATCTACAAGGCAGTATACTGTACACCAGCAACACCAGTGATTACAGCTTTTTTCATTGGCTAAAATATTATATACAAGACCATGTCTTCTTTAATCATATTGGTGGCTCTAATATGAAAGGGTGGTGAATCACTTGCACATGGTTTATATCACTTGCATGTAACTATGAAGAACCAACAGTTTTAATACTATGGCTAACATGGACAAAATAGTGATTGGTGTACGCTATCTGTGCATATAAGATCACACAATGCGAGTTCTGAGATACCACTACTCATTAGAACCTCTCTAACATCCCTCTACTGTTACAATGAGGGTCGACAAGGATTTACTATTGATATTCACAGGCAATTGAAAGACAAACAAACCCAGACACTGTCCATGAACAAGCCAGGCGTGATATGGGCAATATAAATAGTAAGATTACTATGAATAATTTTTTAAATGAGGGCGTACTTTGGTATACTGCTTTCAAAAAATGACATTCACTATTACATTGAGGTACCTAGCCTAATAAACCAATGCCTCCAATTCGTCTCATACAGTATTCATCAAATTGCCAGATAATGAATAGGCAATGGCAAACAACACGATACATCTGGTAGGAGCAGCCATCTTGCCCTATCTGATCAGAGGCGGGTGGGAGGGTACTGTAGCTCCCAAGTCATATGACTACAGTGTGTATGTAGACAACTGCAGTGCAAATAAAATGTGTCTATTTCACACAGATGAATCTCAGAGGTAGCAAAAAAGATAATAACATTTTTAAACAATAAATAACTCTTTTTTTTCATAAAAAGACAAGAATAGCTTCTTTTTTTTCTTATAGAAAGACATTCGTTTTCAACTTAAATACATTGGTAGAAAATATCTGTCCTAATGTCCTAGTAATATCAAATATTTACTCTATGTTCAGCTTTGAGTGAAGAGGTGCATTTAATGTATAGGTTAGGTCTCATTCATCACTTTTTTAATATATATCAGAGCCACATAGACACCTGTGTTACTATTTGGAAAGACACTTCAACTGTGAATAAAGACAAATCTTTTGATTGTTTTTCTAGTTTTGGCTCCATTCCAATTCATGACAAGACTGCCTAGCCATGGCAATGACAAGCTACCTGTCTCACCTGGGCAGGTAGCTATGCTAATGTTCACTATGCATGTCGTTTGCTTTTACATTCTGAACCAACCTTTCAACTGCTCCATTGAAATTTCCTCTGACTCATTAGAAGTTGGGTCTAATAAATGTATTTTCCAAGACCGAAGATGATACCTGCCGGATAAAAACACACCACAGAAAGACATGTCAGGATAATAGCCTGCCTTCCACCTGACCTCAATTTGCACCTGGGGTTCAGCTAGTCAGCCCAAATGTTCCCTGAACCGTTCCCTGAAGAGTATTAAAATGATTCGTCATCCTACTGCCAACATATTTTATCATTTAGCCTGACTACAATGTTTGAAAGTCCAGGGATATGTGTACAGCATGCTGCCCTCATGTTGCCTAGGATAAGGCGTCGAAAGGGTTAATAATAACGGTATTCACGTGAGCAAAGGTGCGTCACCCGCGCATCTTCACAAGTACAGTATGAATGGGAGGGCAAAAATAATCTCTCAAAAGCAATGTTGTTGTCTGCGCGGTCGACCCTCATTCACAGTGGAGAAGAACGCTGTGCAGTGTTAAATCAATGAATTAACAGCAATGACGTCAATTATGTTGATTAGCCTACTTTGACTTTGTTAAAACAACAACAATACCGATGCGTTATCATAAAGTCACTTAAACAGCAATGAATAATACCAAATATTAAGTTACTGTCTTTACAGTAGACTCGCTCTACCAACGGATATCTTACCTGTGCGCATTAATGAATTGTCTGCTCATAAACATTGAAAAAAAACTTTAAAAACGTGAATTTAAATGGTGATTTCTTTAGCGTGGTTATTCAGTCGTTAGCGTTGTAGAGTGAATGTAAATTCCGATTTCGAATTGATGATTTTCTTATGAAATTGGATAGAGACTTAAAACTCCATCACCAATTTTATCAGTTTCAGACAGACTCCAGACAGTCTCAGAGCAGTTACAGACGTGCCTGTCTGTGTTGCGCGTGCACAACCCTCGCGGAAAACAGCAACATTGCAGACTGACAGCCAGCGAGCCAATGGTATTGCTCATTTGAACCTAGCATCCAATGACAAAAGACTGTAATGATAACCCTTATTGCCCGTGTGTCGTGTGTGGAAATAAATCGATGCTCTACAATTGGTGTACAATTAATTGTATCCAGGGTTGAATTTGAAAGTATGATTGAATTTTGAGTATGGATACTGTCAAATTGTATTGCAACTCAAAATATCGACCAAAAACATGTAAATATCACCTGGGGCTACACTGCACAGGGTTGAATGTACAACTGAGTAGCTTACATTTGTGTAGCCTATATGCGTTTGACATATCCTTCTGTGCCAGCAGAAGCTGTAGGTGTCCGTTATGACTAGGCAGTAGGCAGTTCCATGACTAGGCAGTGTCAAGTTCCAACTCTTCACAATGGTGCTCCAGGACATGTTGTGCTTCACCTGACCCTGTGAGATTGATTTGATTTGATCATGTGTCACTTGTGGTCTCACCACTTGGTTACTTAGGCTGTGGTTCCGGTTCTTCGTGTTTGTAACACAAGGTGTTGGCTACATTCCAAGTTGATGTGTTTTTCAGAAGGCCATGGGTAGACAGTAAAAACATAAATGTTTTTTTCTATTCAATGGGCTGATGTTCTGATTACACTACATAACTCATAGCCTTTCAGATCATATACAAAAGTGCTCAAGTTGAGTATCAGTTGATCAATGTGTTCTTAAATGATAAGTTGAACAGTTACATGAAAGACATTTATGTCCATGTTTCTTTGAAAAATGTGTGGACTTTCTCAGGATAGTTTGCATTCTTGGGACAGTTACTGACGATAGTTTTCTATTCTCACACAAAGTACAAGTTGAGGTTGAGGGACTTTGTCAATTGCATCTGCAACTTTTGTCCTTTAACTGAAGAGGAATAATTCTTGTCGCCTTTGGCTTTCCACCCTCTAAATTGTATTGTTATGGAAAACCACTGGATTGGGATAAGGGCACTGAATCATTGAGGTCACCGTAATAGAATGTGACAGCTCTCTTCTGCACTTGTTATTGGAAATAAACCCAAAATTCTTGGGAAAGAGAAACCAGATCAGAGAGTACAACCTCTTAGTATCTAGTTACCAATTAAGCCTAAAACAACTGTATCCAATCACAATTATTAATACAAATATGAAACCATAATTATGGTTATTATTATAGGAAAAACATGGTAAATCATCAAATAATCTGTGCATGATGAAAATGCATATTGGTTATGATTACTAATTCTATTTTGTGTACATTTGCTGTAGTCTGATTAACTTACAGACATCTATCACTTTTTGCAAGATATTTGCCTTTTTTTTATCATGCTACCACTGACAGATACATTTGCTCTTTGTGGTTCATTGGACCCTTTGGCACTTGCAAGCGGCTGTTTTGCCAAAAGATGAGATGTGACAAAGGCATCTTATAGAGGTAATGCAAGCAAAGGTGGCAATGACACAGACTTGATTTGAAATATTCACTGAATCTGAGGGTTGCTTTAAACAATGATAGCTACATAATAGATTGTTAAAGTGCTATTACCTTATCCATGAATGAAGGCATAACTTTATTTACAGACACAATTGCCAGCATATAGCTTCCAAATATATCCACGGTTTGTAGGGGTTTCATTTCAATGGTCATATTAAAAAGTGGAAAAACATAAAAACAGCTCATCATGGAGTATGAACCCTATCACCTTCCTGCTATTCAATTACACAACACTTTTTAAAAATGGAAACAAAAACTACCCAATTGTTCTTGCAAAATGGAAACTATTTGAATAAGAAATACAGTTAATAGTATGTGTGAATTAAATGCCATGCAAAAGAAACCAATGTAACTGGGGAAATAGGAAACATTTTGAATAATCTGGCAATACACCTGTAAAAAAAGGAAAACATTCACCAGCTCAACATTTTATCCTCCATATCCCTGCAGTCCATTAGAATTCACAGACTGTCTTTCACAAGGAAAGTCCCTTTATGCTTTCTCAAATTAAAAATCTCACGGCTGATCCCTTCCATCGCTCTGGCTTTCAGATATTGACCTTGTGGTGCTACAAAATGGCTTCTTCCTCACCGCGGGACCCCATAATGAGGCAATACAATGAGGCTTCAGTTCACTGCTCACCTCTCTTTGGTGTCTCTAGGGGTCTTTGTTGACGTTTGTCAGCCCTAGAGGAATTTAAGGGTTAGACTTCAGCCATAGTCTGCCTGTAGAGTCAGACAACTGCTTGGTTTCCTTACTTCAGAGCTTAATGGACTCCAGATCTTAGAACAGACTCCTGCCAAAAAAAAAATAGTTATGCCAAAACCTTTGTAAAAAGTAAAAAGGCTCTGGTCCAAAAGGAAAAAAATCAAAGGAGTGACTTGAATCACTTCAATAAGATTAACTACAGTATAGGATTGCAACTAAGACCAAGCCTCAATGTGAATGTACAGGTGTTCATCTAGATTCTAGATGTTATTTAGGCTAACTGACTGGCAGGTTTCAACTTTTAGTTTTCTAGTTGATATTTCTAGAAATATCAACTAGAAAACTAAAAGTTGAAACCTGCCAGTCAGTTAGCCTAAATAACATCTGAGTGTGAGTAATAAACCCAACCCTAATTGTTCCCAAGTGACTGGGTGCTTCGTTATGGATCATTCCGTTATTCACAATCCAAGTGATTTACCATTATTGTGATTTACCATTATTGTGATTTACCATTATCCACAAATGTTTGTGACATTCCCTTCTCTTATATCTCTCGGATATACCAGAGAGGCTGATTAACATCTGTCAGTTCAGACCCAAGTCACAAATAGGATGGTCTGTGTATGAGTATGACAAGCCAGGTGTGGAGAGGTCACACAAGAGAAGAGGGGAATCACTCAGAACACAAATGATGACAGTGCATGCTTTTCACTGCAGCATAGTCAACAACATTATCCAGGCATTAGCAAGAGAGGTGTTGTGAGTACACAGCGGTAAGTCTATGCTAGATTTCATTCTTTTAAAGAGTACAACATTATTTATTGCAGTTCTGAAGAGTGAAACCTGATAGCATGTTATAGGTCAGCCTCTATGTTAACAAAATTATAGGAAAACTAAAAGATGCAGGGCTGTTGGTTCAGAAAAGCATATATGAAAGGGTAAGACATATTTGACAATAGGCCAAAATGATAATGGCTGAAGTAGGCTATGACACAAGAAGTGTATTCATCTTTAGACCTACTGCCATTGAGAAAAAAAAATCCACCTGTAAAGCCCTTATAAAGCTCCTATACTTTAACTTGTGGATGCATACTTTCAATGTGCGTGAATGAGCCTACAATGTGCGCCTCCAGAGAAATTGACCAAAAGGGCAGATCTAAATGAATCCTAGATCATACCCCATTCTATTTTCCCTGTCCATCATTGACTTGTCCCTACCCCACCGACTTCTATGAGGTATAATAAACTGACCTATGATCAGTGTTTATGGGAACCGCTCATCCTGTCCCACAATGCATCAGAGATCAATCCTCTGCCATGTTTATGGTCTGATTCTCTCTGTTGGTGGTAAATAACATTAGCCGTGTCACTAGCTTGATTTGAAGCCATAAAAGTCAACATTTAAATGTATTCTTCAATGATATAAGAATCTTGTACACTGAGGAAATCGTCTTGCGCAATGGCGGCCAGCGCCCGAGGTATGATATCGTAGCAAATTACATCGTATCTATTGTCAGCTAGCTAGCTAGTACTTATGCTAGTTACATTGATTTGTCAGCTATCTAGCATAAATAGGCCGTCTTGTCCTCGCCCTCAATATTTATTTAACGTTAATTCAACTGGCTATGCATTAAATATACGATTGTGTGATGTATTATTTGGTCAAGCCCTCTCAATGTGCATGTTTACGCTCGGCACTGTCCACTTGATTGGATTACTACTAGCTAGCTACCTACCTCCTTAGCTAATGGTAGTGCCAACCACCATGTTGCTGAACTAGCAAGCTAACGCGTCGACGTTGTTTATTTCTGTTTGTGACGGTCAGTTAAAACAGATGTTTGGACTTTGTTTCAGATAAACAGTGCAGCGAATAGTTACATAGATGGCTGAGATAATGATCAGCTTTTAACAAGCTGGCATGCAATTTTGAGATCTATAGCCAGCTAGCTAACAAGCTAATACCGATAGGTAGGTGCGTGTAGGTCTAATTGCTGGAATAGAATGCAACGTCCCAGTATGAAATGTCGATAGATAAACACTAACGCCATATTGCACGATTATAAACTACTTCTAATTTCTAATTGGTGCGTATGATCATTCCGTTATTTGCGGAATTTGCAAGTATACAGTTGATACGGCGTTATTAAAGCAATGGAACGTTTCTTTCCAGGGATTAGCCACACCCGGCATATACTTGGGCGGTATTAACTGTCTGGCATAGCTGTCTAGTTGCAAGCTTGGCAAACGCTTTTCCCAATGGGTAGATGGCCTATACAAAATTGTTGTCAAATTGAATGCATGTATGTGTCCATAGCAGTTTCATGTAGCTAGCTCAAATATTAGCCATGCATGACTTTTCATGAAAGTTCGGATAAATGCATGTAAAAATCTCATTGCATTTTAAAATAAATAACATGCATTTAAAGTCATCCATGGCTAGTTCATAATAAGATCAGAATGCTTTTCAGTTCAGGTTATTCTTGGTTCATAGGCTTGAATAACATTTAGATAGCCTTCAACAACACATTGCTGTATCTCTTGTCTCCTGATTCTTAATTTATCAATTAGCTCACCTGGTTCCCCCATTGCCTCATTATAAGTACAGATTAACATAGTGGGCTTCAAGGACTGGAGTTGTACTTGCTGTAAGTTGCTCTGGATAAAGGTGTCTGCTAAAGGTCATAAATGTAAATGGTGTTGAGGAGTTGTCTTAAACTCAACTGTCTTTCTGATTTCAGATGATGACTTTGATGAGTATGACAAGCCAGGCGCGGAGAGGTCACGCAGGAGAAGAGGGGAAGACGATGATTTAGACAGGTATTTTTGCTACTTGGTGTGACATGATTGTGTCAATGTCTTAATCTTTACCATTTGCGTGCCTTTTTTCCCCTGCAGGCAGTTTTGGTCTTGTTGACTGATACTTGTTGATTGATATATTTATAACATGTTGGTTTAAATAGATTATAGAATAGAGTTGAGGGCACAGTTAATTCCAAGATCCATGTTTATTTTTTTATTTTTTTTAATGTTTCTGACCTCACAGGTTGTATATCAGAGAAGTTGAGAACAATCAAATTTCCAGATTTTATTGGTGCTCTGTTAATTTGGGGTTGAGGCATATAGCTCAATCTATACAACCAGTGGTATGTGGAATAAACACTTGTATTGACATAAAACCACTTAGGCAAGTTCAGGTTTAGATTTTGGAGTGAACGGTTACTTTTTGACTACATGAGTATTATACTCCGCAATATGAATCTAGTTTAAATCTAGTTAAACTGACGTTGTCTTTTATATCCTCTTATAGTGATCTTGAGGGAGATTTGCTTGCAGATGATTGGCTAACAGCCAAGAAGGTAAGACAAAATACAATCCAACCTTGCTTGTTTTTTACTGCCCTAGCTAGTATGTATAAATGCCTCCACCATGCTGAGATATCTTACCAAACGTGTAGCAGAACGATGAGTGAATTGGTATGATTAATATATAATAAGATGATGAAGTAGAGCTCACAATTATAGTATAGGCTGGGAGGTTTGTGGCAGGTGGCTCCTCCACAGGGGGATTTGTTGATGTGAACCAGGAGGAACAACGGTGGACAAAAATGACCTTAACTTGCCCAGATTGCCTTCACCACATGGAAATAAAGCATCAGTGGGGTTGTCCCCGCCACTCCCCCCACCCCCCACCCACACACACAGATAGGTTTTTAGCTTGCGTAGGTATTTAGTTAGTAACATTAAAACAATTATTACCGAGTAATAACCAATTAATTATTTGTCGTTTCTTTGAGATTCATTATAAGAAGCACCACTAGGCAGGTACCAGGTAGTTACAGTATTGACTTCAAAGAATTCAACAAAATCCATAAGTAATAGATTTCCAAGACAAAGCATTGGCTTATAGAAAATGAACAACATAATCTAGACTAGAACAGACTGAGACTCTACTGTATTTTTTTTGTTTTAAGAATCCTTCAGATGACGCCTCAGATGAAGAGCTGAACGACGACCTTCTGCAAAGCGATGATGAAGATCAAAATATGAGGTCAGTTGAAATATGCATATTACATTTCCAAACCTAGCACTTCATTTAGAATTGTAATCAGTCTTTCAGCGGAACAGTCTCATTTGTTTTTGCCTTTGACTTTCAGCGGCCAGGGCGTTAGCCTCAATGCAACACAAGATATGGGCACATCCTTCGGCCAGCAGGAACCCTTGGATGCAGACTACGCAGAAGACATTGTGAACCTTGCACCTGAGGGCTATGATGAAGGGGATGTAGAGGAGGAGGGCTATCAACAGGAGGGGGAAGAGTATGTGGACGAGTACAGCCAGTCCAATGACATGGAAATTCCGGATGGACAAATGGAATACTCAGGAGAACAGGCTGAGGGGGACGAGGCTTACCAAGATGAAGTGTTAGACATTCAAATCAATGAGCCTTTAGACGATGAATTTCAAGTGAGTCCATGCTCCCTCCCTCTCCTCTTTCTGTCTTATTCTATTGTATCTTAAAGATAATGTTGATTTTCCTGTCTTGGTTTCGGGGACACATTTCAAATCTATTCAGTGGATGCTGAAGGGGATGCATGTTGCGGAGGGATTAGATTCATTATCACTCTCCGCCAGTTTATTTATCCTTTTGCTGACAAAGTTCATGTTGACAGCTTGTTTGGCATTAGGTAATGCTCTTCTGTCGCCTCTGAAACCCAGTGCCATTGTGACCTTGAGCCCTGTATCTTTGTTGGAGTAAAAGGCTGCTTTGTGTGAGGAAGATGTGCTGCCAATCGACTGAGGTTAATGTGAGGGGCTTTTATCTTGGCTTTAGACTGCATCTGATAAAGTCTCACACAGGTGAAAAGATTATTGACCTTCCTAAGGACACCCTATACAGTTTTAAAATGATTGATGCGATTTCCCCCTTTTATTTATTTCCCTTCCTCTGTAGCCAGGAGTGAGAGGATAACAGATAAGGCCAGATCCATGCACATTGAGCAATGTCTGCTATGGTCCATTTGCTACGGTGCGATGGCGTTTGGCATCTAATACCATGTATTACTCTACTCTTCTTTTCACAATAAAGATAAACTGCTGACCTTCTTACTAGGGTTCACAGCACTACGCAGTGCTTATTTTGAAAAACACATCGAGTGTGGGTGCACATTTGTATTCTTGTGTGTATAATAATTATGTTTACAAGGTCACTTAACTGCTTGGGCTTAACATTTTTGTTTGCAGTGGTATTCAGAGGTAATATGTGGAACAGTTTAAAGGATTAAGCCATTCTGTCCCCTTGGGGCAGTCTGTCCATCTATCCCTGCTGCTGAGAAGGGTATTTGTCTTCAATAATATGTGTTTTGGGTTGGCAGGTAAATGATGCAGAACATCAAACACTGTCCTCTGACCTACAGATTGACCTTATTTTGATAGTTGTGGAGCTCTTGTTTTGAAGTAGTGTTAGGAATGTCTCATGTAATTATGCTTTGAGAAATATGTTTTAGGCTACTTGTAACAGAAAGTGAAAGCCTGGAATATACAGGTTGAATTTGGGAAGTGACTGATTGGGACCAGATGGTGTGTGTTATAGATGTGAGATAAAATGTGTTTATGAAGTGGTAGAAACAGTCTTGTCATCTCCCAGTGAGTGTGCGTGTGTGATGTTCCTGGCATTATGTCATGAACTTACAGATGGGGCAATAAAGCAGCGATTTGTGCAGGAGTCAGTAGATGATATTTTCACCATCACTGAACTGGAGAGTTTGTTTTTATCTCCCCCGCATTTCTGTATATCATGTCAAACATTTACATCTCATTGAATTTCAAATGCAGTCAGGAATAGTAATGAATCCTTGCTCCCACTGTTATGGTAATTCAAGGGAGGCTCCATTCTAACCCCCCTCATAACATTTCAATGTTTTCCTTTATGCTCTGTTACAATTTTCATTAACACGCCAGAATTATTTTCTGTCTCTAGCTTACTAATATTTATTTTCAAATATTATTGCGAGAAAACCCATATTGGCTGCCACAGGCCAAAGTCATAATTTGATAAATATCTAGACAGTAGAATTTGGCAATGATAGATGTATGGCAAAAGGTTATGTTGGAATTGCTCTATCCGTTCTGGTTATTATGAATACTTAACGTGACTTGTTGGTTTAGGTGGATGATTACTCAACAAGTTATGGAGATCAGCAGCTAGAGGAGCAGGTAGACCAACATGAGGCATCTGAGGAGGGGGCTCAGGAGGAGGAGGTGGAAGAGGAGACCCCGGGCAGCTCGCAGTTCCCAGACACAGACGAGGTAGACTCAGGCCTCTGTGGCTAATCAAAGACTTTCTGATGCCTCTTGTAGCATTGTACTGTGTCAGTGCTGCTCTACCATGTAATGCTCTCTCTGTGATTGTGGAGTCACCTACACATGTAGGTGGTGGCAAGTAATCAATGTTGAGCTTGTATTTCCACTCATTGAAACCATCATTTTATAATTGGTGAACTAACCGTTGATTGGTCAAATGAGACAGTATTTCAATGTTGAGATAAGACGTGTAGTCCAAAGGCCTGCTGCTCCTAAAGGCTTTAGAAAAGGCCCACATAATGTGAATGTGTACATTTATGTAAATAATGAGTCCAGGAATGGCTGCTGCTATGTCAAAGATAGAGGCAACACGAGAGGAGAGGGTGGCCTTTGGACTAATGGTGCAGTAGAGGAAATGAACCACTCCACCAGTCTGATGTGGTCAGTATTAATGAAGATGATCCATATTCTTCCCAAGCTTGAAAATGAACCGGAGCCAGATGAAGAAATGAAGGAGGAATCTGATGAGGAGGAAGACGAAGATGAAGAGTCTGGACGGTTGCGTTTCAAAACTGAACGAAAGGACGTCACTGTTGTGCGGCTGGCGGACGCAGCAAGTAAAAGAAGAAACATCCCTGAAACATTAGGTAGGCTTCATCTGTTTCCAATTTTACACTGATGTTACCACATACATTTTTCCCACATTGACATACAATACAAATCCCAACAATAAATTTGAGCTCAAAACATTAGTGAACTTTAATGGTGCTTTGCTTGCCTTGGTTATGGTTTTTAAGAACATTTCAAGTTGAGCTCAAAACGTTTGTAATGACAACATGACAACAACCTCATCAAATCGGTGATATTTCTACCCGCATGTTCACTTCCTGATGATGTGTTGTGCCCACCAGAACTCTCTGAGGAGGCCAAGGCAGACTTGTTCGAGTTTGAGGAGAAAGAACGGCAGAGGAAGCAGGGGCGCTTTGGTGGGAGAGGGAGAGGAGGAGGAGGTGGAGGAGGAGGTGGACGAGGAAGAGGAAGAGGGGGGTTCCCTGGATTTGGGATGGGAGATTTCCGGGGTGACGGAGGAAGAGGAAGAATGAATGACCAGAGGCTCCAAATGATGCCTGTACATATGAGCATGCAGGTAAAGCACAACATAATCATTTGTCTGATGAAATTTAGAGGGATGGGGGGGGAAAAATGTATGTTATCATGTATTCATTATTATATTTCAGAAGTATATTCAGCAGTCAGTCTTAATGATTGCAAGTGTAAGAGCTTCAGTGAAACTTAGTTCACATAATATTGTTGTGTTCACCTGTGAAAACGACAAAGATAACTAAATGGTGCACATGCAGTTTTGCCTGTGTGCTGTGTACTATCCATGGCCTATTGGAACTGTGATCACTTCCTTGTCAAAGTCAATTATCCCCCTCCTCTACTCATGTTGTCAATGTTGATATATGGATTATACCAAATAATGTGGTGCTAGTTTAGATGGCTTTATACAAAATGAAATGTGTTCTTTCCTGTGGATTTAGGTTCTTGTGGCCTTTTGTTGTTAAATATCTCTTGGACCATATAATCCCTTCATTTAAGTTGCTCATCCATTCATGCAACGCCTTTGAAGCCATTCCTTTATATGGGAAACTAGGAAAGTCACTTATGTTAAAACATTTAGCCTAAATAAATGTTATCCTCAAAGTGGCTGTACCTTTCTATGAAGGACTGGAGAGGTATTGTAATACTGAATTGAACCACAATTATGAAATATGTACAAAGTGAATCAGGATATGAATTAAGAGCAGGCCTAATAGTACTTTATGCATTACTCAAAGCAGAGACCTACAGCAAACATGTATTCATAACACTTCGCAGGGAGATGTAATTAGGAACTACTTTAGGATTAAAAACATCTTCAGTATGTTTAAAATTGATACATTGGCAGTCAAGGCATAATTGTATGTGAGCTAAACATATATATTTTAGGAAGTTTATTGAGCTCATTGACTGAGCAACAGCTAGAGCCTCCAAGACACAACATATCTGACTGGTTGTGTTGATCTTCCTTTTCTCTCATCTCCCTTCCAATTAGCAGCCTCCCTCCAGGATGCCTCCCCCTCATCACCATCATCACCTTCATCATCAGCAGCAGCAGCAGCAGCACCATCACCTACCCGGCCCCCGAGGGGCTCCCTTCCAGGAGCACGGCGGTCCGCTGGCCCAGCAGCCCCTGCAGCCCCTCATCCCCCCGCACATGGCCCACCGCTCGCCCTCCACCCACGAGGCCCCGCTCAGGCCCCAGATGGAGCCACCCCCGCGCATGATGAGTCCCCCTCCACCCAACCACCAGCAGCCGCAGTCTAAGAACATCCACATCAACCCCCATTTCAGAGGCCCAACGTCCTCCCCTGTACAAGGTAGGCCTGCATTTATACCTCCCTGGCTCCGCCCTTTGGAGATTTTTTGGTTGGTTTTTACTCGTATTGTAATTAAAGGTCCAGTGTGTGTATAAATGCAATATAATTTTATAGCAGCAAATATGTGCATATCCTTGTAAACAACCAAAATGTAAAAAGGGCCAGTGCTCGACCTTGACACCGAATTTTGGAAAGCACTTTTGTTGAACCAAATCAAAGCTTGTTATAATATCATTTCATTCCCTGATTGCTAATAATTTATCATGGCCATTTAGCACTATTTAGAGCTCAAATCCTACATACTGGACCTTTTAAAGTGTTTTTCATTGAATATTCTCAGTATTAGCACTGCAGTTGGGCTATACCATGCTCAGTACAGGCGTAGGATGCCATTTGGTTGGCAGTTATCCTGCACTGCTTTGAAATGTGTCTGGATTATAATGTCATTTTGTTGTTTGGTTGAATGACAAGTGAATAGTTCTCTCAGCTGTAATGGGTTTATCCTCATTTTTTTAGAGGCATCAACATTCCATTTCTTGAGATGGGTTTATCTGGCCTGTCTGTCCAGGCTGTGTGTGTGTGTGTGTGTGTTGGGGAGGAATAGTAATATTGAAAGATCAGAGATTGCCTCCAGTCATGAGAGAGGGAGAGACTGAATGTGGAAGGGAGGGGGAGGGGTTGTGTTATTGTGACTGTTTTCCAATGGTTGGCGCATATCCTAAATCTGATTTTGCAACCTATTGTCCCAGGGATTACTCTCATTGAGGCTCTCTGTCCTATTGAAAAAACATAATATTTGTGGATTAAAACTGGATTGTTAAAATTTGAAGATGCATGTAGAATTAACTAAATTCTAATATTATTATATGATGAAATGGCCTATTTCAGAGCCAAGCTAAAAATGTATCCATCCTCTCAGCTTACTCTGTGGTTCCTCATAGAACTAAGCCCCATACTTTTATCATTTTCACTGGCTACAGGCCTCTGCCAAGTTGTGTACAAATGTGAGCACATCTCTGACGTGAAATTGACGCGTGCCTGTGCAACAGCCTTTAGCACAGAGATGTTTAATGGACTCCCTCCTC
The DNA here is from genome assembly GCF_951799395.1 of Argentina silus. Taxonomy (NCBI): domain Eukaryota; kingdom Metazoa; phylum Chordata; class Actinopteri; order Argentiniformes; family Argentinidae; genus Argentina; species Argentina silus. The sequence continues at coordinate 10,058,066 of NC_139655.1, read as the reverse complement.
CTCCTTTCTTCTCACCCCACCCTAATTTCCCCCTCTACCCCCCCATCTTTACACCCCCCCCCCTCTCTCTCTCTCCTTTTTTTCTCTCTCTCTCTCTCTCTCTCTCTCTCTCTCTCATTGCAGTGCCCTTGATGCCTCCTGCTCAGAGCCAGCCCAGACCTGCTGTGGGTCCTCAGAGGTTCCCCGTGAGTAGCAGCTGCTCCCCTCTCTCCTTCTCTCGCCCCCATCACATGGCTAGCATGCCACTTTGTGAGAGCAATATCATTATGGCAATTAGCCTGCCCTGGCCAAATACTGTTAGAGCAAATCTGTAAACACTGATACGAGTAGCTGCAAACTGGAAATGTTTGATAGGAGCTCTAGGCAGTGATGGTCTTTTGGAGGTTGAGGTTGCCATGGCAAGGCTTAGTTAGAAACTCTTCATGGATGTGCGGGGGCTCAGACTCCGAGGTTGGCACATAATGGAATGCATTATGCATAACCAGGATGCACTGCCAGTGAAAATACCACTTTCCACAGGTTTTGGGCCTAAAGCAGGATATACTTTTGGAATGCTGTTTGAATTAGCAAAACATTGGAGACAATGTTGGGTTTTTTATACTGAAGGTTAAATTGGGAGTCAAATAAATGGAATCTTGAAACAGTAGTGTCCCTGTAATTTTTTTTTATTTTTTTTTTATATAAATCTTTAACAAAGAAGCCATTTTAGAGATGACAGAAATGCCTTTTAAGTGATTACTGCATTGGGGGAAATGGATTGCCAGCCAGCCAAATGTGCCTCAAGTTACTCAGTCCTTCCAGCTAATGGTGCCCAGGCATCAGGTGGCGGTGGTGCTGACTGACACTTTCCTAGATAGAGCGTTTTATATGGATTTATGCAAATCAACCATTGGAAAATGGCTGCATCCAATTGCATATTATGTAGGTTTACAATCCCTGTTGACAAATGAACCAGTCTTGTGTTTAGTGTTTTAGAAATAATATTTATTAAAAAAATCAGCCCTTCAAGTCTCCTTACAATGTACATTTTTCCAAATGCCCGTTTTCACAAGTCTGTTATTTTGGTGATCCTGTGATGGAAAAATATCAGAGAGTACAATGTGAGTAGGAGAGCTGTTCTCCCTATCTGAGTTGGGGAGGGGATCGGGGGTAGAGAGTGGGCTGATGCATAGCATAGTGTTGGATTCCCCAGCTGTCAATCGCATTTAGGCTGCTGTTGCCAAGGACACAATTTGAAATGCAGGTGACAAAACACCCCAGCAACTTCCATTTACCATCGGGCACCTGATTACTCATGATTATCATACATTATCATACCATCACATTTAATTGTTAAAGGGGGAGGGGAGGATTATTGCCTGTGGTGTTCAATGTATTTTGTATTTTGACCAGTGGAGGACATTTTTGGGCAAATATTAATCTGGCTAAAGGTTTATTTAGTGCTTGTCAAGAATATGTAATGAATTTGGAAAATAGCATTGGGTTTGACCAAAAAAACAGCATCCTAGAGAAATCGTTCTATGCTGTATGTATATTGTTCATATAAGGCACAATATATATTGTCCTCTGAGAGATTAGATTGGACATTTAATTATCTGATATGAACAAACATCAGCTCATACAGATAATGAATGATGTGTTACGATTAGAAAACATCACATTTGGCCTTTTGACATTCTAAACATTGAAATGCTGTAATTGTATAATATAAATTGATTATATATTGATATACACAGAATTACTCAGTCAGATCTGAAATGGTCAGATTGAGCAATTTATACAGCAATCCTATGACAGCCATTTGTCCACAATACTTTGTCCCCACTAAGGTTAATTCTGTCCCTCATCAGTATGTGCATTTGTCGTAACAGTGTTGTATGCAAAGAGATGATGTGAAACAAATGTCACTCGTAATCCTGAATTTCCATTTGTCATTGAACAGTTTGACTTATGGCCTAGTTCATTGTATGACATTTGTCTTCGCTGGCCCTCTCCTCTTCAGTTACGTATTGAGCACCTCTCAGCCTGTTTATCAAGGATTAGCAGTGAGAGGATGAGCCGCGTTATCAAATTCATACAAATTTCGTCGGTTTTATGTAAGCACACAAGCCCCATTGTGCAAACCGAGCTGACCTTTAGAACCGAGCGATAATGTCCACAATAACAATGTGAGCCTCTCTCATCCATTGCTCAATTTAAACCCTTTGATTAACTTTCTGTTAAGCAACTTTGCTGTCTCCCCCCCTCAGACACCCTTCTCTCTAAATGCCGTCAGTCAGTCTGTGGTGGCATAAAGGTGGATTAAGCCTTGATAGCATCTTAAGTAATTTACAATGGGCTAGGAGGAGGTAAGCACCCCATTTGTGGAAGTGCCACGTGTTGAATCGAAGGTTAATTTTTCAACAGAGACGGATGTTTAAGAGAATAAAGGAGACAGCTATGAGGGGGATTCTTATTCCGAGGAGGGATTAGAGGATCGTTATCTAGTTTTCCTTGGAAGGTAGACAGAGGAGGGAATTGTGTGGGTGCCAAGAGTGGAAAGCTGTTGAACATACAAAATGGGTGATTGAAACAATGAAGTTGGCACTGATCCTCGCCTGAAATATCGTCCTTTTTCCTGACTTGTTAGCAGGCCATATCAGCATTGTCATATGTAGGCTTAATGCAGGTTTACGCTAATTCATTCTCAGGGGTTCCTGCTCTTAAAATTGACATGCATATTGATATTTCATATGCACCTCAAGATTCTGCATAATGTGAATGACCCTAGCCATTCAATTAGAAATACCCCCCTACGAATGTAATATTCTACAACAAATGGCCCTTTTTTTATTCGATTCATGTGTTTGAGATTAAAGTGTTTCCAGTATGGGCTATAATTAATGAGTTTGTGTGCACCTCTCCCCCCTGCCAGGGACTTGGGGACTTCCAGCAGCACATGCCTAGTAATTTTGGCCAACCACAGCGGCCACCCCACCACATGGAGCCCTGGAGGGGCCAGCCACCTCCACCCCCCCAGGACAGAGAGCCCTTCTTCATCGGTGGTAAGACCCCCCAGACCTGCTGCACCACACACACCCATCACTTTAAGGGGTTAAAGCATCTTTTAGCATATTTAACCCAATTGGGCGTTAATTGTAGCAGTATACCTACAGGGTATGCTACCAGCAAAATGCTGATGTTTCATTAACAAAATTAATGTTGTATTTATGTGTGCACACACATTTGATTGAGTAATGTACATTCACTGCATATCGCTTTTTTTCTTCTTCATTCACTGCACATTAAAATGCGGTTAGATATTGTTTTGTTTCCTTTCCTGTTGATAGAGATGTAGGTGTGCGTGTCCCCTGCCTTCACCTATGCAGCCGAGAGCCATTCGCTGATGTATTGAAACTGATGTCTGGAAACACGGCAAGGCAGCAAACACCTTGATATCTCTGTTGTTCCGTCTCTCTCCTGTTCACACAGAGCCTCGGTTCCCTGGGCAGCACATGTTTGACCACCAAAGCCCTGGCCCTCTCATGAACAACAACCACCAGCAGCTCCCTGGTCAGGGTCACATGGCCTTTGGCCAGCCAGGGCCAGGGTTCAACCAGGCAGGCCAGGGCCAGCTAGGGCTGTTCCAGAGAGAGCCGCCCGGCCCCAGACCCAGCCTCCCTCCCCAGGGCCACCAGGGCATGGGCGTCCTTACTCAGCACGGCGGACCCCCCAACCGCCAGCCCTTCATGGGCCACCGCCAGCCCTTCCCCCAGCAGGGGCCCCCCTTCCCCCCACAGCAGATCCAGTTTGGGATGCAGGTACGGATGAGAGTAAGTGACATTTACAACCAATAAATGTGTCTTGTGTCCTGCGCATGCAATGATCCTGAAGGTTTGTTATGCGTGTATCCATGACTGGTATGTTTATTCATGAATGTATGTACTTATTTATTTATGCGTTATTTAATATGACAAGTATTATGTTTGGAAAGATGGTAATTTGTTCAGTTTAGCATTTCATTTTCCGAGCTTCTTTACAATCTTGACTCTTACAGTTCTTGTGAAAATGCACGTCAAACAAAATGTGCTTTTTTCCTTTCGACAAGCATTAATTTCTCTAGGTTTGTGTGTGGTTATTAAAACGTAAGAGAACTGTGTTATGGACACATAAATAAATTAGGATAGTTTTATATTGGTTGTTAGTGAAGCGCTCAGGAATAGAGCTCATGTTCACTATTGGTCCCCCTTGCTGCCCTTGTGGAGTGCAGTAGACAAGAGCGCCCTCTGTTGGTTGATTCATTGTTTTATATTGTGCGGCTATATGAGGACACAGATTGGAGGTTAATCATGTGCATATAAAATTTCTTGGTGTAAATTATTGAGAAATGAGTATGTGAGTACAGTTTCTGTTGTCATTACAAACAGCAAATTAAGATGATGTATTTTTAAGGCCCTGCCTGTCAACATGCTCTCATTCTGCCTGTTTTCTTTTCTTTCTGCTAATGTTCGAAGGGCTTGATGCACAGCCCTATGCACTCCCAGCTCCAACATCACGATTCACCGCTATCCCATCAGCCCATGCACCAGCAGCAGCAGCAGCATCACAGGCAGGACCTGTCCCAACCACCCCCTCACCACCACCCCCACCCCCAGCACCAGCACCACCCCAACGAGCAGCGTCCCATGATGCTCCACACTCAGCCCCCCTTCCATCAGCAGCTGCACGGCAACCCCAGACAGATGCCCCCCCGCCCACAGAATCCTCAACAACGTAACGCCCCCATCAGACCCCGAATGGTGAGCCGCGCTCATTTTCCTTTTTCCTTTTTTTTTATTTTATTTTATTTTTTTATTCATTGTGCTCACACATGTTCATATGACTGTTATATATATGGCAGTTTTCATTGCTTCTTAATGAATGTATGTACTATGTTTTCACTGTTGTATTCCAATTTGCACAGCACAGTAATACCCTGGTTATGATGTCGATCTGGATTGTGTTTTAGAAAATGATTGTCATAAGGCCAGAATTAAATGTGTATATTTCTTTCTCTCCGACAGAGCCCTCCCACCTCCAAACAGCAAATGCAGATCCTTCCTCAGCGCAACAGCAACCTGCGGGAGCTCCCTGTGGCACCTGGCAACACGCACATGAACAATATCCGCCCCACCTCTGCACCCATCTCCAACGTGAGGCCCGTTGCTAGGGCAACACAAGGGGTACGACCAGGGCAGAATGCTCGCCCAATACCTGGTGGCAGAGGGAGAGCCCAGCCTGTTGCCAAGGCTGCATCACTACCTGGAGCGCCTGAACGAACTGTGGTTCGGAGGGAGACCCCAGGCTCACAGCCAAGTACCACACCTCAGGTCAGCGCCTCACCAGCAGTCATCAGTTCACCTAGAACAATAAAGTCAAAAGCTGGTCATTTGTGTAAATTTTTGCAACATGGAAATACTGTATTCCATTGTACTGTATACAGTGCTGCTTGAAAGTATGTGAACCCCTTGTGCAATTATAGATTTTTTTAGTTTTTACCATGAAATCTTTATTTTTATCAGAACCAGTCTTTTTTTATCTGACATAACAGGTTTATATTTACCAATTCCATATGTTGGTTTAGAGGAAATCATGCGTGTAGTAGAAAAACAAAATTATTAAGAAATTAGTGCAGGTGCAAAAATAACTGAACTCCAAGTTGCATTGGTTAAATCAAGTAGGTAAGTAGAATCAGGTGGGTAAATAATTGGGTACCAAATGAACCAATCAAATGAGAGATCTTTAGGAAATAGTTTGGGCAAGAGTCTGATAAATAGACATAAGAAACCTGATGAATGCAAAACACACCATGCCGAGAGGAAAGGAGATCTCAGAGGACATCAGGAAGAGGGTAGTGAGAGCACATCAGTCTGGGGAAGGCTATAAAATCATCTCAACAAGATTTGAGCTCCATCAGTCCACTGTGAGGCAAATAATTTACAAATGGAGAGCATTTAACATTACAGCAACTCGGCCTAGATGTAGATGCCCTTCCAAAATATCCCAAGTGCCACAAGAAAAATAATAAATCAGGTAAAAGCCAACCCAAACATAACATCTAGAGATTTGCAGCCCTCCGTTACTGCATCTCAGGTAACTGTGCATGCTTTAACAATAAGAAGAACACTGAATCAGAATGGCATTCATGGGAGGGTTGCTCGGAAGAAGCTTCTGCTGTCAAAAAAGAACCAAATTGCCCGTCTTAACTTAACTAAGCCAGAGACTACCTGGACAAGCCTGAAGGTTTCTGGAAGTCTGGACAAATGAGTCCAAAATGTACCTTTTTGGTCACAATCAAAACCACTATCTTAGGCTAAAACCCAACACTGCCTACCACCAAAAGAACCTTATCCCAACAGTCAAGCATGGTGGTGGGACTGTCAAGATCTGGGGCTGCTTTTCCTCCTCTGGACCTGGGAACCATGAGATACCAGGAGATTCTTGAATAGAACGTCAAGCCATTAGTCAAGGCAAAACATTCAAGCAGATCTACCAAAGAATGGCTCAGGAGGAAGAAGATTTGTGTTTTGGATTGGCCAAGTCAAAGTTCTGTCCTAAATTCAATCGAGATGCTGTGGCAGGACCTGAAACGGGCTGTTCATGCCGAACCCCCCTCAAACCTCACTTAATTGGCTGAGTTCTGTAAGGAGGAGTGGGCAAAAATCCCTCAAAACAGATGTCAGAGACTGATTAGTGACGATATGAGAAGTTATCGCTGCTAATGGAGATGCCACAAGCTATTGACTGAAGAGGGTTTTGTTAAATAAACAAATTAAAATATCTTTTATTCTTTATTTGGAATGTCCTTTATTACGAATTGGGGTTTAGATAAAGATTTTATAAGTTAATTTTAATATGTTATACAAAAATAATGACCATCCCTGTAGGGTTCACAAACCTTCAAGCAGCACTGTAGATATTAGCATAATTTATGTATGATCTCGTTATTGTATCTGTTGAATTGAAGAATGTAATCTATTTAAGATGTGGAGATTATTTAAATGTTTTTAAAAATAATTCTGTAAGTGTCTAACATTCAGAATCCTTTAACAGTAGGTTCAGCCCATGATGAGCTAGATAGAGGGAGTGCCATTTATTAATGACCTAATCATTATGTCATAAATTAGATCAGTCTCATTCAGCGAGTCCATCGAAGAAAATCAATACCATCACATTTCTCTAGGGTAAGTCCACCCCCCCTGCGAGTGGCACACCAATTGATATGGTTATTGCTGCAAAACTTGGTTACTTGCACATGGGGACCGGCAAGAAGGTTTAAGCAGGTTTCACAGGGGAGTGGCAGCCGCTAGGGGGTCCATTCACTTTCAGCGACAGCTGGGCGGTGGAAAGAGAAACACTAGAGTTCCTTAAGCAGCGCCATCTTAAATCATGTTGCAGCTTCCGTTAACCTTCCGGCTTCCTTCCTTCCTGCCAAACATAAACGTGCATAGTTAGCATTGAGGAGAAACTCATCTGAAACCCCTCCTCTCTCAGTTCAGTCAACCCAGAGTCAGCGTCGTCACTTCAGCCCGCTCGTCCGTAATGGCCTTTAGTGTGATGTTAATCGTGTGTGTTTGGTTGTAGGATCCAGACGAGGATGAGGAGACAAGGCAGTACAGGCTGAAGATCGAGGAGCAGAAGCGTCTGAGGGAGGAGATCCTGAAGAGGAAGGAGATGAGGAGACAGATGCAGGCTGGCGTCAGGAAAAAGGAGCTGCTGGAGCGGATCACTGGCCAAGGTACCAACCAGGACCCGCCTCAACAACCACAGCAACCACCACCACCACCACCACCGCTGCAGCAGCAGAGGCAGCAGGCTGTCTTTCCCCTCAAACCTCAGCAGCAACAGCAGAATCCCCAGCAAGGCATTGTTTTCCCTCCGAACGGCACCCCACAGACTCCCCCACTCCGACAGAATGTCAAAACGCGACTGCAGATGGCCAAAGGAGGTCAGCAGCAGCAGCTGAACACTGTGCCCGGCCCAAACCAGCAGGCCCAGTGGCAGCAGCAAAGGAGGAACGTTACGCAGCAGAACCCAATCAGACCAGGGCCCCAATTCCAGAGCCTTCAGGCACCCCCTGGGAACATGCCCATGCATGCAGCCTCTGTAGTGGGTCAGGGCCCAGGCCCAGGCCCGGTCCAGGGGCTTAAGCCGGGGGTGAAGAGAACTGTGATGCAGCGTGCCAACAGCGGAGGTCAAGAGAGCCCACAGGTCCCACAAAAAGTCAGAGTTGTCAAGCTGTTAGGAGGGGTGAGTCTAACTATCTTGTTCATAATAGACCTCTTTGTTTAATTGTCTGTCCCGCAGTATGTCAGGCAACCTCTTTTATTCATTGCATTCAATCAAGCAAGAAAGCAACTCAACCATTGAATTTTCAGACACTTTTAAATGTCACTTACACCCTAGGAGGATCATTTTTAGATATATATATATATATATTTAAAGATGTCTAACCTATTCAGAATGGCATATGGCTCTGTCTGTCATTTTGGCGAAATTGATCCATAAAGTGTTCCCCTTCCTTAGCTTTTAGTTCTGATGTTGAAGCTGAGATGCTCTCCCACCCGCTTTACCTTTACAACACAAAAAGGCCCCAGTCATTAGAGCGAGCTGTATGGCATTTATCAGTGGTGTGAGAGACACCAGTTCACTGTTCTCAAAGGTTGATGTGCTTTTAAAAGAAAAAGAAAAAATGACTTCACTTTTGCAGATATAGATGAGGTGTAACTGTCAAACAAGAAAGACTTCAAGCCTACAGTCAATATATTCCCCCTCCATTTTTATTTATACTGCTTGGTGCCTTAATTATGAATGAATCTCAATTGTTGAGTCTCAAAAGGCGAGTGTTGAAACATTCAGTTGTGGTTGATGACACACGTTTGTGAGATGTGATAATATTTGTATTCAGCTGCTCCTCGTCTTCCCAGAGGATGATGCTGTAAAGCCAGAATCACAGGCTCACTGCAGATGAAGATAACTGGATGTCAGCAGCGTTAATAGAAACCTGTGCAGAGCTATCTGTAGAGTGGCATCTCAGAGAGGGAGATGGAGAGAGAGAGAGGGCCCATAGCTGTGCTGAGAAGCAGATTCTCCAGATGCTCCCCGTCGTACATTGTTCCGCTGTCATCGGCAGCAGCCTGACAATGTTATCTCTCTCCTTTACTCTCTCCATCAGCCTGTCTCTCAGGTGTGAGCCAACAAACGTCAATCTGAGACTCGAGCAATTAATCTTTCTGTAACAGGGGGCTAGGCGCCATAATACCTGTGTAAGAAAGAGTCACCACTTTTGAGGATTTGGATTTGTATAGCTTAGGTTCACAGATAAGAGGGAAATTAAATTTTCATCTGGAATAATACAAGGCAACACAAGGCACAAAAGCCGGGGGGAGCAGAGGGTGGGGTAAGGGGGATGGGGTACACGTCAAGCAGTGTCACTCCAGTGTAATGCAGCTTAGCATCTGATGGGTGCAATCAGGACCCGTGATTTCTATAGGAGGGATTAATCCATTTACTGTGGCCAGGAGACAGGTCGGAGATATCGCTGCTTTCTCCCCCGTATTGATCTGTCGCATCTCTCCTCAGAGTCGGAGGAGAAAAGACGACCTTCACTTCTCTCTGCGTGTCGATACAGCCGAGCTGTAACTTTATTTAATAATGAGACCATCAACTGTTTGCTACATTTACAGCATCAAGCCCATTCCACTCCTTCGAGCTAGCACATTTTCCACTCGTTGTAACTCTATGTGCCTCCCTTTAGCACCTGCACCAAACACTTTGCCTGGAAAGCCACAGAATATTCATTTATTGAAATGGAGAAATGAGTTAGAGTTGTGATTGTGTGGACAAGCTCTATATTTGCCCTGTGTTGTGTCCAGGGAGATGCGACTGACGCCAATGCTCTCATGCAACAGCAGCAGCAGACCACCCGGCCCCCCAATCTCCGCCAAGGCCCCATCAGGAAGGTGACCATGGCCAACCCCATGGGCCAGCAGATCCAGGGCCTTGGCATGCCCCAAGCAGCACCCCAGGGTGGCAGAGGTGGCATGGGCAACCCACAGCAGAATAGGGTACGTCCTGACACTGGTGGAGGGAGTGAATTTGGCTTAAAATTTATTAAAATATTTAAAAAAACAGCCTTATGTTTGTCTTTGGATTATAAACATAGCCTATTCAATGTAATTTTGCTTTCTCTCAGATGTATACCAATAGAGTATGAAATTATCCTGTATGAATATGTATTTTTGACAGGCGTAGTTTGTTACAGTAGTGAGCTAAGATACCACTTGAGATACCACTGATATTCCCCTACTGTTTTCTAAGCTGTAACAGTGAAGCGGCTGTGGTAATAAGACAGGACAGTATGCCAGGTGCTGTAATATTGACACGCTGTGAGTGGTGTGACATGGGTTGCTACACGGGGTCCCCTGGCCTCTCTGTGCGCCTGTCACCAGGCAGCCTTCACCGTGGCCACGCTCACCCAGACTGACAGGGAGAGGCAGTCACCATGACGCCCGGTTGGCGCCACACTCTCTCTGCCTCTACTCCGCAGCACTCTGGGGTCGCTCCCTCTTCCTCTGTGGCTCAGGAACATACTGCTCTCCCGCTCGCTAGCTCGTATTAAGATACAACAGATGCGCACACCGCACACTCATTGCATTTTGATGCTGTATGTAGAAATATGATAAGTCAATCAAGCGCAAGCAGCCCTAGCCTCAAGGTCTTTCAGGAAATAGGGGGGAAAAAAACATCAGGTTTTTGAAATGTTATTCATGCTGAAAAACAGTAGACCCTAGTAGATGTCACATCTTGTCTCCACTCCAGTGAATGCAGAATTAAAACATCAACATGCCTGCATAAGCGGAGGTTTCAAGACGTTTTTTCTTTTTCTCTTACTCTCTCCCTCTACCCCCTCTCTTCCCCCTCCCTAAACGCTGTGTTGGTTAGCAGGTGGTGGTTCCATGCCGGGGCCGAGCTAGAGGAGGCACCATGGCAGGAGGGGGTCAGATGGGCCGGGGCCGCCTGATGCCCACCAGACAGAGTCAGCGGGCCGTAGATAGCCAGCCCTGCACCGTGTCCATAGAGGGCCTCTCCACTTCCACCACTGACATGCAGCTGAGAAACCTGCTCGGTTCCATTGGCCCCATCCAGGTAGAGCTTCTCTCCTTACCCTTCTGCTTCACTGGTAGAATTGTGCCCAATTACAAATTGACTCCCTAGCATCTACCCCTAGGCACTTGTGGAGATCTCAAAGGGTTGTGTAGGTGTAAACAATATGGCAAAATTTCCAGCTAGCTTATCAGAGGCCAAATTCAAGCTACCGTATTACCGTATTGTTTATATTGGTCAAAGCTTTTTCCAATCTAGCCTACTTGAAGTGCCTTAGGGTAGAGGCTAGGGTTTGATTTGGTAATGGGCACACCTCCCCCTCCCATACTGGTGAAATAATAACCTTGTTGAGACCAGGCTTTCCTAGTTCGGAAAGCTACAAAGGGGTACAAACCTGTTTTGAAATGAGTGACGCCTCGCAACACGTCAAACCAATCAAATACCTTGCTTGGGCGGGGCTCCAAAAAGAAAAACAGTTTTTCCTTCAGGTTTTCTTCTGTTTTCTTCAATGTTGTAAGCCAGCATAGCAACAACTCTCTGCACAATAGTCCTACGCACATAACAACAAGCAAACATCTACAGCCATTTGAGGGGTGGGTTTTTGGAATGTAACATTAAATTAAATTGCCAGCTTGTTCGCACAGCGCTCTGTCCAGGTTCTTTCGAAGCCAGATATAAAAATTCTCCAGACCTCCAAATGAGGCGTGAGAACAGTGATCCTCCACTGATTTGGAGGTATGGCTACACGCGAGACTAGTGAAATAATGACTGATGTGGCCAACAGAGTATGATCAAGTAGCGCCATCTGTCTTATAGTTCTGATATTGCCTCATAATCCTCCATCCACCCCCACTCCCTCTTGTGGACAAGTGAAGCAGACAGAGTTGAAGCAACTGCCCCTAAATGTCTGCGCTTGCTGTCTGATTTTTATTTTACACAGATGTTCGAAATGTTGCCTCAGCAGAGGAAAGCCATCGCCAAGTTTGCCTGTCCCCAGCATGCCCAGAGTTTCCAAGTCAGCTTCCACAGGTAATATTGTCCCTTTGGTTCATTCCCTTCTAAAACCAGGTAGTCCTTCGATAATCTTCATAGATAGTATTTGCAGTATGAGAATGTAGCTTACACATACAGCAAAGCAGGATAGTTCTGATTATAATGACTTATTGAGACTCATTTTTGGTTACCACGCAGGCATATGATAGATTTGTCCCATATTGACGTGTCACTGATTGACGGCTGAGGCGCCCAGTAGAGCAAGGCGAGCCCCGCCCGGTGTAGGACGTCACATCCTGGTGCAGCGGGATGCTCTTGTGTACAGATTCAACTAGATGTAGGACAGCCCTCTGGAACAATGAGAATCAACAATGCTTCTTTACTCCACCACCACTCATCACCTGCTGACCCGGAACAGTGGAAACTTCAACACAAGCAGCATGTTGGTCCTTTGTTTGAAATGGTCATTTGGTGGGTCAGATAACAGCATGTTCACTGGCGTTGGACAGATATGACTAAATGAAATTGACTTGGTAGTTCTCCAGTTGTTTGAGTTTGAATGTGTTATGGGAATGGTTTGAGGAAAGGTTTGTGCATCCATCACTGAAAATAAGTAGCAGTTTACACTACATAATGGTTGCTCCCATCTTCAATCTTGAACACGCTCGCCCGTAAACGATTAGGAATAAGAGTTTCGAAAATATCTGTCTGTATATTGTTTCACTTTGCTCGTTGAGATTTGGCTCATTTTCTGAACAGGTGTTTTTGATTAGTGGCAAGCTGTTGGCTTAGACACATGAACAGGTGTAGTAGAGTGTGGCTTGCCATTTTACATATTTTCCTTTCTGGCAGTGGCATTTTCCTCCTGTGGGTGGCAGCATTTGATAACAATTGTGGTCTCCTAATTTGACACTCAGGGGGCTTTTGTGTAGAGATCATCGTGAAGCAGCTTTTAGTTTTTGAGTAAATGGCACTGCCTAGTGGAGAACATGTATGAAGATGAGCCTTTTTCAAATAAATCTGGTACCAAATCTGGTATGCAGTTTGAGGGAATTAAGTCCTTTCAGTCTTTCATATGCACATGGTAGGCTAACAGTTCACAAGCTTTTTGTTCCGAATAATTGACTGACCATGCAACAAGAGACGATTATATCTCAACATAAGTTTCACTGTTCATTAAAGGTTAGGGTGTTGAACAATGTTTAGCCACCTGTTTATGGGTTCATTTCCACAAGGAGATCAGATGAGAGACAAATTGTAGGCTATTTTTTAGGTTTTCTTGGCACTGTTAAGTTCATGACTGGTTAGAATGTCCTCAGTGCAAACGGAGCCTTTTGGCAGTAGCATTACTTGATCATTGAAGAAGTTGTTCCGCAAGCTTTGATAGTGAACTTAGGTCTTTTAAATGGGATAACATTTGTGTGACCTCTGGAATGCTTTTTAGATGGTATTTTAATTTCCTGATGCACTCAGTATGCTGTTTTGTTTTGTATGTTAGTCGGTATTAATGGCATATTTTGGTTTCAGTAGTGCATATTGGAGTAAGTGTGGTCCGTTGCAAATTATGATTAGACTTATTTTTTTTATTATTCTTTTTTTATGTAAAGTTTATGATTGTCATGCTCCATTATGATTACTTTTTATTTGTCAACATCTTTTGCAGATTGACTGGTAGAGATATGACATCAGATGTGTACTGTTCCCTAGATTGATAGTTATCTGTCTTGGAGTAGCCTACTGATGCAGTGAACATTTTTATATTTTTGACAGACATTTGGCAGGTTTATAGGTAATATAGGAACAGTTGGGGGTTTGTGTTGGTTTATTTTGCACGAGCAGAGTGGCATTCTGAATAGATGACATTCAGATATTGTTATTAGGCTCATAGGCCTACCTGATGTGTCGGTTTTGATTTAGTCTGTTATACATTGTAAAACAAGGAAACTGATTTGACAGAGTTTGTCGCTGAATTCATAATGCATTAGTTGTCTTTGCAGTCTTTTCTAAATGTTTTGCTGTAGCTAAGCATTTTCATAGGAAGACAAAGCTGCAAACCAATTAGGCTACACCACAAGATAACAGCTCAAATCATTCAATAATTCTTTACCATCCAAGCAAGACTTAATTGACAACATTCATTCTATACTGAGTGACTTGCAGGAATACATGTAGTTATAGTGGCAGTTGTCCACTAAAATATTTTCAATATGATACCTGTAAACTTCTCCCTCAGAATATTGAGTATATTCAGAATATTTATACTATATTTAGACTTAATTTAATTAGAAAGGATGGCTGTCAGGATTTAATTAGAATGGATGGATGTCAATATATCGAAGGCAATTAAGCCCTGTTTATCTCTGATAATGGTACATTTCAGTGTTGGGTTTAAGTATAGTGAGGCTTCCTGGTTTTATTTTTTCCAAAATACCATTGGCATTTCCTGATGGTTTCAAAAGTTAAAAACCTCTTGTACCAAAAATCAGAATAATCCAGTCCCCATTGTCTCTAAGAATTGGCCGCTCATTTGATTCAGATGACAGGAGAGCAACAGATTTTCTGCTCTGGAAGGTGTGGGGGCAACCATTATTTGTGTAGAAGTGATCATGTACATAACACCAGTAGATTTTTCACAAAATGTTTTATCACTGTTCCAATCCTTTGAGTTCTGATTGTGCTTTGTTGTATGTATCAAGTTAACTTTTTATATATATAAACAAAAAATACTGATGTGTCCAGACATTAATCATTTTAGAGTTTCATTTGTGTGTAGAACCAAAACAAACAAGATTGGACCACATTTCTGTTCATAGGTATTTGAAAACATTTTAAAGGGAAAATAAAAAATAAAATATGGCCTATATACCATGAAAATACGGGTATGTGCAGCCGATTAACTTTTCTAGCCCACAACAGTGTGTGTTTGTGTGTGTTTGTGTGTGTGTGTGTGTGTGTTTGTGTGTGTATGATGTCCATGTGTCATGTGTTTTAACATGAAGCAGCTCAATATTTGTGCCAGTGGTTATTCATTTTGATCTACGATTTTTTCTAAGGTAGAAAAAGGTATTCATTGTTTAGTTTTTACCGCCCCTGGTATTGTCTCCTTCACAAACCTTTGTCCTTTGTGTTTAAAAACAAAACAAAAAACAAGTGCCTGCTGCACAAAGTCACTGAGTGTGTGTAAAAGATATGACTCCTTTTATATATATCTATATCTATATATATAGATATAGATATATAGTTACAATTCCACTGTATTATTACTAGCCAGTGCAGCATTATTTCAATATTTAGCTGGCAAGCAATCAATTGATTTTGACGACTTTTATTAAGTACGTAAGTATATTTACAGAGTGTAGATAAAGCCCCCTCCCCTCTTCTCTACACACCAATGATGGTGAATGTTTCAGAGGCTATACTAAATTAGCTTTAGGCATTAAATTAGCTCTAAGTGTCAGGGAATGAAAAGGTAGATGTGACACTTTATAGTACTTGAGCTTTGTCCTTTGGATTGCATACATTGCATTGCGATTTCCTATATTGCTTGTAAGTCAGAGGTTTGCATGGTGCTGAATATAATTAAGTGATTTTGTTTGTCAGTGTTCCCCTCTCAATGGTTTAACTTTGACTCTACTGACTTCATTTTTTGTTTTGTTTTGTTCCTTTTGTGTTCGAGTTTTTAACTGATGCAGAGGTCCTTGTGCTTCAATGATGCGATGGCCAGCCTGCTTTTGCTATGTTGGCTGCTATTCTTTACCCTTGAGTCAAGATTGTTTTTTACTTTATTTAAATGGTAAATCCAATGGATTTGAAAAGTATCGGCAATGCCACTTAAGTTACATCAATAGGACAAAGATGGTCTTATAAAGGGAAAAACGGGTTCATATTGGACCTATTTGTACTTTGTTTTAAAGATTTGATTGACATTGTACAGTTGCATGAACGTGTAATGATTTTGTTAGATTTGGATCTTTCCTCTTTAGTGGTTTGATGTAGATTATTTGTGAAAGTGCCACTAATTTATGTTTGAACAAGATGGTGCTCCAAGGTGCCCTTATGATCTCCTCATATCTCTTCATAGTTTGCTTTAATATTATTTTATTTTGAATGTCAAATGGTTTTTGACCCAAAATAGCCTCATGAGCGCAATATGGTTAACAATACAGCATAACATGTCATTGTCATCATGGGCTAAACTTTTCATGGCAAGCAGTCGTGACCTACCCAGACCTACCTCACAATAACTAACGTCTTATTCCTCACCCAGGTCTTTTGAATGGGATTGAGCACTACATTATTTTTGCAGGACCACTGCTGAATAACCATAAAAGTTGACACTCTTATTTCCCTTTTAGGTTGGATGGACCCTCCTGATATCAGATGTGCACAAGTCCTTGAGGTCTGCAGTCCTGCTGATTTTCACTTCCCCAGCACACTTCCATTCATTGATTAATGTTACTGATGTAGAATGCACACACCTTGGTTATGTTATGTTGGCTCAAAACATTTTGAAACTAACATGTGGGAAGGCAATACCTGAACTTGTCAGGTTGGAACAGTTTTGCCAATTTACGCCCACTGAACACGACCCTTGTTTATCAGTTTGAACTCAGTATCTGGTTAAAAGCTAATAACAAAAACAGCATACACTGTGGCCCTCAAGGACTGGAGCTTTACATCTCTGCCACATCTCAATACTAACACTGTTTTTGGTTTGTTTGCAGGGGAGCTGATCCTATGAGAATGTAATTGACTATTTTTTCCCTTCTTGATATTTAGCTGATATTATCATGTTTCTGGCCTCCGACATCTTCAGCAGCTTCCTCCAAAAAAACACTTTTCCTGTAACCCTATCCCTCCGACCTCTAATTTTGAAGTGTGTTTATTTGGTTGTGGTTGTGCTGCTGTTGAATGAACTTAACCCCTCTGTATCAAGCAGGGGAGCCTACCTGGATTACCTTTTTTGTTAGCCAATGGATGGAGGTTTCCATCTCTGTGACGACTCCGGAGTTCACAGATCAGACACAATTAGAGCAACTCGTTTCCACTCCACCCAAGTCATGCCAGCTATGCTTGGCGTTCAATGTTGGGTTGAATAATGAAAAAGACACTATGAATCTTTCTTTACTGTTCACCCAAAATGATGAACTGTTGAAAAACCTTTCCATGTGTTTACAAATCTCTGTTATCATATATGTACTGTAAGAGCTGTTGATCTTTCAAGATTGTACTCAGTTTGTGACAAGAGATGTTGTCAGAGAACTTCAATGTTTGTTCATTGACTGTTTTCTTGTGATCATTTTGTATGCAGAAATGTGAACATAGTATGTTGAGTAATGTGATACTTACAAAATATACAAAGTGTCATTGAGAACGTTGAATATTTTACAAAATAAAGTTTTCATAAATTCTGTCTTTTCTTTCTTTCATTCTGATATTGGAAGTGAAGGCAATTGATATATCTATTTCCCAACTAAGTTTAGGGGTTGGAGTTGTACACTATTGAAGAAGAAGAAGACTCTTTATTTGGCCATGCAATCAATACTTATCAATTGTAGGAATTTGACACATGACTGCACACACCACACCCCCAAGGGAGAACAGAGCTCTGGGCACAGGGCAGCCATATTCAGCACCACTGGAGCAGTTAGGGGTTAAGTGCCTTGCTCAAGGGCACAATGGCAGTGGTAGGAGCCTTAGATATGATGAACCTTCCAGTTACCAGCTCACATCCGGCTCCCTCCTAGGAGCCAGCAACCTCCCAATTGCTGGCCAGCCTCTCTAACCTCTAGGCCACCTGCCACCCCAAGGAAGAAACAGAGGGTTGGAGTAGTAAGCTTTTGGGGGGAGAGAGGGTTCGAGTAGTATGCTATTGGAGGGAGAGACAGGGTTGGAGTATACACACTGAAGGAAACGGAGGCAGTGTAGCTTTTTCAAAGGCATTACCACAGACCATTTATGGTGTAATAGAGACATCTAGTGGTTGTACGCTCCGGCAAGTACAAACTCTCAAAACTATATGATATTGTTTTTGGGAGGGTTGGGTGGGGACTACCATTTTCATGCATATACATAGTTTTACACTGCCATTGCAGCAGCAGGATACCCTAAGTTTGGTTTTCCAAAATGCCAGGCTCATGTTTGCAAATGTCAACATTTGTCGAAGCCATTCTTCAACTCCAGCAGACGTGAGGCCCCTGGAGGGATTAGAAGGGGTTTTATTTACCTGCTCTGTGGAATGCTTTCGTTCAGGCGCCTTTGTATCTCCCAGAGACCCAAGGTCACTGCTCTAGAGGAGACGGGCCGCTTTGTCTCCCCCAAGTTTCCACCTCACAATATCAACAACAACACACAATGTAGGAGACCGAGAAGGAAGTGGAATTCCTTTTCGTGTTGCAACAATGTTCAGAATCAAGAGCCCTACCTTTTTTTTGTTGGGGGGCAGTTCATGTTTTCCATTTTCTTATGGTTTTCATTTCCACTTGCCCTTAGCCAGACACAGCGGTGTAGCCACAATTGTGTCCTTCTACCATATTGGGTGTGTAGGCCCTCTATATGGTCCCAGTACATGTGCTGAATATTTACACCATTTACACTCTTTTTTTATCAGCCTCTAACAATCACCATGCCTAGAGGGGTTGGCTTGCATGATGTGAGTTGTAAGTGGGGTGCTTTGTGAAATGTAGTGGGGTGCTTTGTGAGATGTCCCAGCACATCTCCAAGGAACATAACTTTTATTCTAAAGTTTTATTCCCATAACCTGCTCTTTTTGCATTTTCATTTTGCTCTGCCGCCTGCGTTCGGGACAATCACAGTGCATGTACCACATGGTGTCGCACTTATACAACTTAGCGGATTGACTGCAGGGTTATTCATGTGTTGAGTCAAAGTGAGTGGATTTGTATCTTGTTAGCATGCAGAAGCAGACGCGATCAGAACGAATGGATGGATCATAGACTGGTGTGATTACTGAATGGGTTATCATGGCCAACAAACTTGATTTGAATGTGTTTTCTATAGGATTCTACTCTAAAACGTGTTCAATAATATTGTAATCAGTCGAATGCAAGTTGTCAAGTCCTTAAAACCATATTCTTTGAGCGATATTGTTTATATATAGGGCATCGCATGCATTACGCATGCCGGCCAGTAGTACCACAGGCGGACCGTCAATGTACTATGCTATTGCATGACTGGAACTGTCGCTGTCACTATTGAATTTAGACATTAGCGTATAACCTGCTGTGTCTGTGTGGCAGTGAAATGTTCATAGGCAGGTGATCGAGCAAATATCAGATTTAACGACGGTTCCTATAAATGGAATTGCCACTGTGCTCACAGAGTCTGCAAGCAGATTTAGTATTAACAAACACTGTTCTGTTTAATCTGTCTGCAAGTTTTTCAGAAGTTATTTGCGAAAGGCTAAACTCGTTAAATTTAACATGGGGTCTCTAGATTTCGCAAGCAGACATTAGGCAGTTCAAAGCAAAGGGGAATCCCTAAATGGTTGTCCCGTGTATAGGCCTGCTAACATTTGATTAGAGTAGGCCTACATTTCAATCAAATAATTAACTGCTACACCAATCTAATCCAATCCTGAGTGGAGATAAACGCGCGTAGCGCGGAGTCCTTAGCCTAATTGATGTCAATCATGGGGAGATTTTAGCAAAAGTTGGTTATGCAATAGACCAATTGAAGCTTTTCGGTTGGTTGGTCCTTATGATGGCTAGGGGAATGTGAATTACTCCAAAACTTTTGAGGAAAAAGTTTTCTTATCAAATCAAAATGTGGTTATTTCATTTGTCATTATGTTCTCAAATATACAAAGTTGTCTGTTCATAGCCTATCTGTTGAGGGTGGAGCTATAGAGACAAAGACATGTAACAACTGCAGGTTTGAATATTTTCTTTATCTCATTTTGTAATAAACATATAAATAATAAACTCTAGACATTTTTGACACATCGCCCTGTTATGAAAGTTAACTGGTACGGTCACGCTATTATATACTATCCAAACTGTGCATCTTCCGCATGTAATTTCTATAAAACTATTTCCCTATTACAAAATATGAAAAGAAAAATACATTTTAGTAAATTTACAGGAGTTACTTATTAATTTATTCAACGAAACTTTTTGTTCTGTCCTATTCTACTTATACTGTTACTGAATTGTCAGAATGTGCATTTCAAAATTTCTCAAAGAAAAATAGAAAAAAGAAACACAACAAAAGCAGAGGAAGTAGACATGAGGCAGAATATCTGTCCCACTCTGACAACTTATACGAAACGTTTCCAAAATAATAGAATTCTTAATAAACAAAACAGTACAAGATTTCCAAGACTTTTCCCAACTATTTAAATTAAAATATATTCTCGTATCTTACACTATTTCAAATAACGAAATGTGATTCGGTAACGATCTGTCAAAATCTAATTTACAATTCTGTGTATAAAAATATAATTTATGGACCCCCACGAAGTTTGTTCTCCCCAAAATATAACAGTCAGTTGCACATATATGCACAGAACATTATAACCTGTCAAGAAGTTAGCTCCTTTTTACATGTTCTTCTTTTTCTTTGCGGTTTTACTTGAGATATACAAAAATAGATTCTGCACAATTTGCTGGTCACACCGTTTTAGATCCATTCGTGTGATTCCAGCGAGTTCACATGAGAATAAATTATTCAAACAAAACTTTTAAGGCTCCATTCATTCTTTGAAAGGGACACATCATGTAAAAGTCACTGAAATAAATATCCCAACTCCGCTGGGGCCTTTGTCTTTTTATTCTACTATTGTTTATTGTCCTACATCAGTCTTATTTAGCTTTTGCCGTATGAGGTTTCAACTTGAGTTTACTGACATCCCAAGTGGATGAAGCGAGTGGCTGTCCAAGAGCCACGTTCCTAATTGATATAGAATCTTGGAGTACCAGTGAACTCCGTCCTCGTGTAATGTGGTGTTGAGCTGGGAGTAGTCTTTTGGGAAAAGCAACGAGGACAGCCAGTAGCTCAGCCTAACAGGTGCGAAGGACCAGTGCGCCAGGTTGTGGTCTTCAATTACCGCGTAACATGACGCAAGTATTTGATCTATCACGATGGTTCCTTGAACGGTCACTGGTGCAAAGGACCCCTCATGCTCTTCCTTGTAAATCCGTTCCACGATGACAGACTTTAGTTGGTTATGCAAATCATCAAAGACGACCACCTTTTGTCCAGGTTGGACTTTGCTCGCAAATACTGCTGACATAGTGTGGAGGTCATCCGTTGAGTTGTTTACCACATAGAGAAGATGAGCAGCAGTAAGGGTGATTTTTTGGGCTGGTTCTTTAGTCTCTATTACATAAAACACTCTTCTTGTTGCCGACTCTTGGTCAATGAACATGATGAAGTCGCTGTATACGAGGTTTCCGTCGCTGTTTGCAGACAGTACTTTATCGCCAACTCTGAGATCCTTGACTGCCTTCCTGCTTCCATCTTGGAGGGTAACCGAAGCAGAACCTGGAAAACAGCCTCCTGATTTCGCAGCAACTGAGTTTTCTGTTGGAATAGAAGAGAATATATCATTAGGGAATAGCCATTTATTATTAGAGTTCCTCGTAAAACCAGGGCGGGTCATTGGCTATTTTACATGGATGAGGCGCATGGGCGAATGGGCC
This sequence comes from Argentina silus, assembly GCF_951799395.1. Classification (NCBI taxonomy): domain Eukaryota; kingdom Metazoa; phylum Chordata; class Actinopteri; order Argentiniformes; family Argentinidae; genus Argentina; species Argentina silus. The sequence continues at coordinate 10,036,287 of NC_139655.1, read as the reverse complement.
TATATGCTGTGTGAATCAACCATATCCATAGGGTTTACATATCCAACCACGCAGGAATTGTACAGGGATAAGTAGGCCTATAGGCTTATAAATTGTGTTTTTTGTAGAACGAATTTATGGAACGAATTTGAACTCCACAACATAAAGGTTGCATTGTATTATCAAGTCTATAAAACGTGGTGGGACATTTGCTTTCATTTGGCATAATGGTAGCCTATGTGAATGTAGAACCCCTCAAAAAACGTAGGCCTATTGGCTGCTGCTCCTCGTTTTCTGAGACGAGAAAGCAGAAAGCCCTGGCTCCTCTAACCTTAATTAAAAACCAATAAAGAGCGGACATTGTCATTCTAAATCTGCTTGTGGACCGAGCCACTCTTCGAAAAGAACACTTACGCCTTTCCCAGCTTCTCTTCCTATATTTACTCAGGTGCAGAAACCTCCATGTGACAATTCACACACATAGTCTACTCTCAGAAAAAAACAAGAGCGCCGCAAACACTATTTACCCAGTGGAGCCACTTTTCCAAGCCTCTCAAGATGTAGATTTGAATTTAAATGAGGGCCCGGACTCTAAATGCTTGCAGTCACATCAATGTCCCTCTTTTTTACCACCTCTCCCTGCTTTGTTGTCAATCTTGATGACAATAATTCGGGCCTTGGGAGAACTCTTCACATTCCGATCTCCAGGATCACACTGTCAGTAAACACACATCTAAAAAAAAAAAAAGAGAGAATCGGTCCGCTCTGAATTTCGTCTTTTAATCTTCTTTTAAGATTCCCAGGCATGAAATAAAGTGACAATTGAAAACCAGATTTGCCCCAACGAATTCAACATTGCTAAATCCAAATCCTTTTGGTAAAGTCACATGACCCCTAATGACACGGACTATATGATCTCAAAACGTGTGTGCTGAATGTTAAGTAGAAGATTTACGATTAAATTCAAAACGCAGTTCGCTTTTTTGGAAGAATAGGCTTGGTATGGTCTCCATCAGGTTTATAAGAGTGTCAAGAAAGAATTGAAAACTATAATGTCGGACTAAATCATAATGGCTGTGGTGATTTAATAATCTAAATTTTGCACGGGAAAACACGGAAAATGTAAAACAGATTAAAACATTCGAATAAGATATAGGCCCAAGGCAAATTGAACATCACAGTTGATAGGCCTATAGTCTAGTGACATTTCTCGCTGCTTCATGACTATAACTTTTAAAGCGTTTTTAACCCAATAAGAAATAATTTAGATTTGGCAACGTTTTAAATAGTCTTCAAATAGGCCTAGTGCTATTTCATAATTTCGATAGAAACAAAATATAATCTAATTTCGGGACGTCTTTTCCTATTGATTGAGAGCTACAAACAGCCTCTTCCTGACTGGCTATGCATATTAAAGTTAGTGTTCAAGTTCAGAGCAAAAATGAAATCAATAAGAACATATTCTGTGACATGTTGGCATTCATGAGTAGAAGAACAGTTATTGTACCATAAACGGCCGTGGTTCCATCTTAGAGACAGTGTGGGGCGATGTAAGATCATGAAATAACCTGCATGGTAGCCTGCGCCATAAAACATGAGCAGGCGATATGTCCATACACAACAAAGAAGAAATTCCACATTTAATTGAGCAAATACATATAGTCCTACGTCTTCGAAAGCTAAATATCAGTCCAGAGGAAGTGGAGTATAATCATAACAAGAAACAGGACAATACGAGTGGACACCAAGTTGGTAGGACATTGAATTAAAACGTTGAAAGGATTTGAGTGTATAAGTAACGTCATGAGACTGTATTAGAATATTGTTATAGCCTATTATGATTAGCCATACATTAAATTAAATTAATTGGGTAGGATAGATGATGTACGGTATGAATTATCGTTGACCAATCATTTAGAATTGGTCAATAATCATTCCTCAAAAAAGGTAGCCTACCAGAGAAGACATAGGCCTACAACTTTCAACAAATAGGTCTACATGTGGGATTGACATAATAACGTTATAGGCCTACTGGAAACAAGCCAAATGTGCCATTCTAAATTGAACTGTAGGCTATTGTCAACAATATAGGGAGTGTTGAAAGGAGGGCTTGCTAAAAAAAATTTTTTTTTATAACAGCTCTAGTTACTTTTGACGTTTTGTCAACAAATGGCTTTTGATTGTACCCCACCTGCTTTGACAGAACAGTGGATGTGGGCTTTAGACTCGTAGTAGACCCAGTCGAATCCGGCCTCCACTGCTAGCCTGGACAACGTGCCGTATTTGCTCTTATCTCTGTCTGAAGTAGTGATATCCACGGCCCTTCCCTCGTAGTGTAAAGACTCTTCGAAATGGTGTCCATCCTCATCCCAGCCTTCCGTGACGCGCAGTTTTATCCCCGGCCACTGGTTCATGACGGAAATGGCCAGGGAGTTTAGCTTGTCTTTACATCTCTGGAGGAAAGAAAAAAAACATTAACCTACTACAATGCTGCAGATACAAGGTCTGGGATTTGACCAATACTTTTGGATTGGTATTGTGTGCTCTGTTCCATGTGGCTTGCTTAAAGGTAAACGTATTTTCAGATGAGCAGGCTAGCACATCATCTTCACGTCACATTACATTATTTGACCAGGATCACGGTTGTGGGCCACCGTTGTAATATACGTAAGAGAAGATGGTTAACATAAGCTTATTTTGAGAGGTTCCCCTTCTAAATTAGTCAAGAAGGCACAACTTGTCATCTTGGTTCAAGTCACGAGTTAATTCTGGATGTAATTCATCAATATATCTGACCCTTATGATCTGAAACAAATCGTTAAGCCACATAGCCCCCCTCTCACACTCACACACGCGCACGCAGAGAGAGAGAGAGAGAGAGAGAGAGAGAGAGAGGGGTAGAGAGGTAAAGGTAGGCTATCATCATTTCAGATATTTCTGTTGAAGCATGTCTTCAAGATTCCACACTAATAGTCAACTGAGATTTCATCAATATCCATACCGACATCCATCGTGATGGGTCATCGCTCATCGTCATTACACAGCCTACACAATAATATGAATACCGGTTTGGTAGAATTTGCCTACCTCCAAGCTAGAATGTTCTGTTTGAAGAGCAGCGTTAGAGGGCACATCTCAGATAGAAACGCTCGTGATGAAAAATTGATAAGGCATTGTATTCGCTTCACTGGCCTAAAACATATAGATCTGGTCCTGGAAGGTGCGACCGCTCAATGGCCTATTTGTAGGCCATTGACGCTAAAATATGCTATAGCAGTGATAGACAAGACACAAAATGCGTTTTGAGAATGGAAGGAGAAATAACTACGAATCATTTCTAAGCTCTGTTTTTTAAAAAATAAATAATTGATATTCAGGGGGTTAATCTTCAGGAATAGCTGGGTTATAAGATAGCTGGCCTAATTGGAGAGTTGCACTCTATAACCTTTCTCGGGACCCTTAGTGGAGATGCTTGGCCTTCTCCAAGACAACTCTTCTCGACACTTAACCAATATGTCAAATAAAACATCACAAAGAGTCTTTTCACTGCAACCAGAGAGAGAAAGTTTAATTATTCTTGTCGCGCAGGTTCTTGGGACGTGACAGGACTACCTAAGTGGAGGTGTTTTTGGTTACTTTTCCCAAGGCTAACTATTAGAACACTTGGGGGAAACGGTATTCAACATAACACAACACACACACACGCGCGCGCGCGCGCGCGCGCACACACACACACACACACACACACACACACACACACACACACACACACACACACACACACACACTCACACACTCACTCACTCACTCACTCACTCACACTCACACACATACCACAGTTTGTTGATAAAACAATTCAGTGCTGGTCACAGGGTTACAAGAAATATCTTAATTAACCCTATCATTCCGACAAGGGATCAAAATTGACAATTTATAAACTACTGGCACTTGTAGAATGTAGTGGGTGAAAAAGGTGCCATGCCTAAACCTCCCCTGCACATTCTGAGTGGGATTGCCAGAGTCAAGAGCCGTGAAGCCTGAACTATTTATTAATTCATTGGGTCGTGTGCCGCAAATCAAGCCAAATTCTGTTCAGCCACCGTGAAGCCCAGCAGGACTCCCTTGGCCGGCGCTTTGTGCTCAGACTGAAGTTGTTCAACAAGCCTCGCCCGCAGCCTCCCTCTTAATCTTTTCACAAATGAATTGGTTAGAGGAACACTTATCAGTTACCTGTCAGTGCAAACAACCCGCTGGTCCCTCTCAATTCCGCCTCGTTTACGTGGTATATACAGTTAATATGAAGCTGTGCTCGCCACAGAAGCCCAAGTGATGTTTTTATTCGCAACAGACTCTTGAACGTCGGTGATTGTGCGGTAAAATGTTTGTAAACCGACGACCTCCTTAACTTTCCTCCAAGGGGCGAACTTTGTCTTTGTAGTTGAGGGGATGAAGCGCTGTCATAAATGAGTGGGCTCGCCTGGGGGCATCATGCTTTAAGAGTCATCCTCACTTGTGTTGATTTACATTTAAGGAAACCACAACAGACATACGTTTCATCTCACTTGAAATTACAGTTTGTTTAAACAATAGTGCACTTTGAGCTCGATTCCAAGAATCGATCCCCTAGCTACAACTTTCAGTGCACCTGTGCACCTCGTGCACCTTTGCTTTGCAAACCCACGGGATTGACATCATCAACGTTCCTCAAAGCTCACAAACCATGGAATAAGGACCATTGCACAACACAGCTAACTTGAAGCACTTCATATTCCAACGTGCAATAGTGGCGTAACTTGCAGGTGCATCATAAGGTGTCTTCATTATGGCTAGGGTGCCATATCGATACAGTAGACTAACAACCATATGCGACATACGCACTTTAAACTTACGTTTTCTGTTTTAACATTTATTATGCTCCCTATTTTCTTTGACCAAAGGTCATAAGTTCAAATCCTCCCGGCAAATGAAAGCCATATTAAGGAGGTGGGTGGACGACCATCCCAAAGTGGTGCTTGTCGATTAGTAAGCTTTCCTTGTCTTCTATATAGGCCTATACATGTATGTGTCCCAAATGTATTATGCATGTACATTTCATGAACGTGACCACAAAGCGTAGAACACGGTGTTTATTTCACTATCTATGTCATATAAGAAAATAATCTACGTGATTTTGAGCAATGTTGTTTATCCAGTGATAGCAGAGCAGCCTAAACTAATAGAAATCCTCTCCGTTTCCGATCCATAAGAATACTGGTAAAGGAGGTGAAAGCGCATTACGAGTAAAAAAAATCGAGTCTTTGGCACAATTCATTAAACCACAACTGGCAGTGGCCAAGGGCTACAGACAGAATAAAGGTTAGGCTACATCTCACTCTTAACTCCAGTTGAAGTTATAACGTATCTATCAGAGGAAAGGAAGAGAACGTTTAGAGAGATGTTGAGACTGCACGCAGAGTGAATATTTAATTGGACCTCGTGCCAATGGCGCGGTGTACGGTTCAGGGACTTCAGCGCGCGCCTCCATCATCATAGGCTACTACTTCAGGTTCAGTGGCATTTTAAGGTAGCTAGACTTAAGCAATTGCACCCAGCGTTCTAATTGCAAATATGGGGCATAGCAAGTGTAAAATACCCGTGTGATAAAGACTTTACAGTACCGAAAATCAAGTAAGCTCCTAAGGCGCGAGAGACATGCGAGACCAGTCTACATTTCTGACCCATATTTTTTTTTACAAGACAACCTATGCAAGTCAAATCGAATAGGCTAAGGCTAAAGGGTTGTCACAGACAAGTATTCAAATGGTAAAATAATCTGATTCACAAAAACTACCTGATTCACAAAAACTGATGGCACTTTGCAGTCCCAAAAATAAATGCATGACCCGAGGCGGTGTCGGTGCGCCTTGCTATATCATTGCACTAATTGGCGAAGTCCCACCCATTTATGAAGTAGTGATAGTGTGTTCAGAACATTCTCAAAGAAATGTCAATTTCTTCATGCACCGGTAAACTTAACTGCGAAAGGGTGAATTACAGTATGCGAGAAAATGTCTGAATGAGCCTATCCATGCATAAAAAAGACTGACTGTTTGAAGCAGTCTATATTTAGACTGCAGATCAGATGACTGAAATTAATATAAGGCAAGATGGAATCTAAATCTTAACGGCACAATTACCGAATATCCAAGCCAATGATATTAAATGAGCAGTGGATGTGCGTCTAACACAATGGCCTTCAATGATACAAATATAGATATGAGGAGAAGACCACATTAATATTTCAAATAAACTGCCACAATCATGAAGGCCGAGTGTCCTGCCGGTGCGCCACTATGACACGTCTCTAGTTTGATTATGAAGCCTTACCCTTGCAGGACGTAATCAAAAGTCCATGCCCATGAAAGTGAATCGTTTTACAGATCGACATTTGAAAGACTGAGAGTTGAGACTTAAATTGATACCGGAAAATTATGGTGCGTAATGGGCTTCATATTTGGAGGGTAGGCTATAATGTCACACTAACAGTGTGATAGAAAACGCACATTAAAAACGGTATTCTCTTTACCTGAGTCATGAGCCTGTCAGCACCGGTGTTCTCTTCATCCTTGAATATAATGTCGGTATTGTAATTGGGAGTCAGTTCTTTAAATCGCTCGGAGTTCCGTGTGATCTTGCCTTCGTATCTGCCACTGGCCCCAAGGGTCTTCTCCGCGACGTTGGGGATGAACTGCTTGTACGCAAGAGGTGTCAGCTTCTTCGGATGTCTTCTCCTCCCGTAGCCCCTGCCCGGTCCACAGCCCATCCCAGAGGACACCAAGGACAAGCAGATGAAACCTACCACAACGATTCTTGTCAACAGCAGCATTTCGTTCATCAAATCTAAACGATTCGGTGCCTCTGTGTTATCAACCGGCGGCCGTTTCTATATCTCCCCGTTCTCGCTCCCAATGTCCTTGTCTCCTCCTCTAGTTCGTCTGTACCGTGCCGCCCGATTACCACTGTGGCAGGTGCGGAAATGAACGCCTCTGCGAAATGATAACGGAACTCATCGAAGGAGGTAGTTGTTTCGTGGGTAAAAGTGAGAAAATTAGCCACAGAATCTCTACGTAGTCGAGCTACAGCCGCTTGTGCGAACAGACCGCTTTTACTGCTATGTATTATAGCACCGATCTATGACAGGGGAGGGACCTGATTGGTTCGCCTAGACAAACCCTTCTGATGTTATCCCACAAAAGAGTAAAAGGATCTTTAAAGATTTTTTCCACCTGAAGGGTTGGTTAGAGGGGAGGGGCAGCTCTCCACGGGAAAACACCAATTACACCTTTTTCTTCCCCTCTGTTCTTAAACCATACACACGATTTGCCGGTTAGAAAAAAACTCACCCAGTGTATGTTGCCATGTACATACACATTTTTTTGTGAGAATGATTTGAATGTTCACGCTGCAGCAATTGGGTAAAGTTGCGCACACATTGACTTCTCAACGTAAGCCCATGGATAGAGTTTGAAAATGGATGTAAGCGCACGGTGCGCATGTATGCATGCGTGCGTGCGTCTTTATGTTCGAGTCCATGTAAGAGTGTCTGGAGGATAGAGCCGACAGAACAACTCCAAAATATTGCAAAAATCTGAAAATGTGTTTATCTCCAATATTAGAATGTATATTTCTCATATAATCTATTTACGGTGCGCTACCATGCGCATTTGGATACAGCACTGGGACTTTACTGTAGGAAAATAGTGGGTAACCTACTGGTTTGAAATAAAACATACAATGGAATAAACACATGAATTCACCAGGTGTTTAGATTTAAGGGCATGTCAAAAGGCATTACAAACGATGGTCTACCCACATGTCCTCCCGACATGTCCATTGAATACAACGGGTTGCCTCGGCCACGATGCCCTACAGTTGTCTATGGTAATGGTTTGCCTCTGAAGTTAATTGATTCAGGTCCAAACTTAAGACCTATTTTCATGTTATTCCGCATGCGCACTGCGCGCTCTCCATGCGCTTTTCCATCAATCCGCCAAATGATAATTAGTAAATTGGCGTGGAAATACTATGTGGAACTACAAATTGTTCGAAATGCTTTGATGTTTGTTTGTTTTATCTAGCAAATGTTAGAACAGATGCTGAATGATATGTTAGTGTTGTCACTGTACACCTATGTTGTGGAGAAGAGTAACGGCTTTCAAGACTTGTGTGGGTTTACAGACCATCATACAATAGGTATTCCTTAAGTCATGTAATCAGGACTATGGAATGTAATTATGATCATCATAATCAATTCGGTGTGTCAGTGATCAATAATCAATAATCCAAAGACAACAGATACAAACAGAGCACCACAAAAGGATGTCTTGCCTTGAATGGTGTTATGGGGGGTAGAGACTTCTAAGGTTCCTGAGGGTGTTATCCCAGGCTTCTCTTCCACATCCTGGGCCATTGGTTATTGAAATTTACTTGTCAAATGTACACAAACGCGCTGCTGTCTGTTTGGACCAGGGATCAGCCACAAAGCTTGTCCCCCCAAAGTCCACTTCATTGACAGATTAAGCCATGGTAACCACTGTATTCACTGGCCCATAGCAGCAGGCGAGGTATGTGCGTAATTGTCTTACTTTCTCTTGTCCTCACGCGTTTGCAAGACCCGCTCTCAAAGATGGTGGCTGTTTGTCTTGGGAGACATATTAACGCTCCTCCACTGAAGGCCTTTGTTAGCAGGCCCCTATTGCAGATAATGATTTGTTGTCTTCTATTGAAAGCTGGGGATGACCAAAACATAACTTGCTTAATTCTATGTGTGGAGCGTCTATTTGATGCTGTGATTCGGATCATATCGTAGCTACAGTATATATTGTAATGTTTTTAAATGTCTTGACTGGATATCATCTGGTTGTAAAAAGCTTGTCTATGTGAGTGAGTGAGGGATGACTATGAGAAAGGCCATAGTTAATTCTTAGGTTATCACCCTGCTAGTGAAACCAAGAAATACCCAGTAACATGTTGGAAGAACAGTAGAAAGGAAGTAGTTTGGTATGCAATGATGAAAGCCCTTGTTCAGTAAGGAGTGTTGATTCGGGGTCAAGAACAAGCTATTGGTTACTAGTTATCTATAAATAAAATTATTCATATGTATTCTCTGAATGCGTGTATGTGCATCCTGAGAGAGCTGGTAACTATTCAATATATAGAGCTGGCATATAGACCTGGCTTGCGCTTTGCTTTTGCCCTCTTCCAGCACTATCGTTGTGTGGCACAGGTGCCATAAAGAGAGAGGGTGTCCCTGCCAACCTCAGAGGAGACAGGTTATGTCTAATTAAAGGCAGCTTTGGCTGACTTCCAGCACTGACAGCCCTGTGCCCACGCCATGTGCCAGGCCTATGCCAGCTCCACCAGAGCAGGTGAAACTACCTGCAGCTCAGTGTGTCCAGGAACGCCAGGCCCCTGGCCAAAAGATGACCAGTGTACCTGGCATGGCACCATGAAGCCCAGTTCAAACTGGCCATTACCTCAGATGGAATTTAGAGCGTCCATAGCTGGAATCTTCAGAGTGTGAGAAATCAGGGAAACTGGATTGTGTAGTTGTGTGGAAATCATTGAAATCTTTTCTATGTATTTATTTGCCGTATGGTAGAGAACCTCAGGTCCTCTTAGCTGGCCACATTTCAGCAGCCATCGCCATGGAGGTCCTGTGTAAACACAGAAATGAGTACGGATGAGGAAAACTAAGGGTACTGCTTTGCTGAGGTCAAAGCCTCGGTTCAGGTTTCACTGCACTGAGATCAACCCAGGCGTGCCACACAGGTGCCTCAAAGCCACAGAGAGAGACCACTGGTGGGCGAGGCAGTCACAGCCCTCAGTTCCCACATCCGCTGTGGTCCATGACATATCCTATACCTACCTTTGAACAGGGTACATTACCTCAATCACACAAGTAGAAGAGCAAAAGGCCTCCCTGTAAATTGGTAACAAAATGTGTGATATGTCAAATGGTAAGCAATGTAAATAATGCAGGGGGCATGAATAATGCAGTTTGAAGAGGAGGCTGTGTTGGCTGAGAGGGAACAGGTCCACTATAATCACATTCTACACAGAAACACAGGCCAGCATCTCTTTATCGCAACACATAGACAGCACAGAGAGAGAGAGAGTGAGCGAGAGAGAGAGAGAGAGTGCTCATTTAGTAGACACACAGTATAACTAGGGCCAGGAGTTTTTCATCTGACCAGGAAAAATACCAGGCACTAGGTACTATATGCTGTATCAATTCAATTCAATTAAAAAAACTTTATTGTCTATCACAGAAAAATGACAGAAAATTGCCTTAGGTTAGAGGCTAAAGAACAACATAAAAATGTACACATAAAATTACAAAAAATTAAAACACAAACAATTCCATAAATAAATAAGAGCAGGTGTTCAGAGCTGCATTAAAGTAGTGTATTTGGCCTTATTTAAAATGAATATTGCAGTAGGAATGTAAGAGTTTTTGTAGGTCAAGATCAAGGCCAACAGAAACCCATACTCCAGAGAGTGACACAGCAACATGGAGAGTTGTTTTATGAAATAATTCTGGGATTGAGGGCATTACGAATTGCGTAGTGTGGAGCCTGTTGCATGTGATGGATAATCCCATGTGAGGAGTGAGAAAGGCGATGACTCATCAGTTCTGGGCTTTCTGTGGCATACATCTCTCCCACATCTCCTCAGGTGACTCCCACCTTCTCCTCAAACTCATCTCGGCCATGGACCAACATCACTGCAGGCATTCCCGATATGGATTGAGACACCAACATGACATACATACCCCAGTACAGAACTAGCCTCTTTCAGCATGTTTCTCAATTGTTTGGGGCCTGGAGGATCTCAGATATGCTCTTACTTTTTTCAAATCAAGACAAACACATTGTTAACCTGGCATGTGAGATGTAGAACCGAGTGTTCCATGACCCTGTTGGATGGATTAGAGCTCCAGAATAATCTTGCATACACACACACACACACACACACACACACACACACACACACACACACACACACACACACACACACACACACACACACATCCAGTGTTACTCTGTTATTGTTTGTTTGGGGAAAAGGGAACTGTTTTTTTCTGTCCAATAGAAAACCGTCACTAAGGTTTGTGATTTCAAATAGCAGGTGGCGTTCTTCACTTCCTCACTCACTTCTGCCAGCTAGCCAACAACCTTACCTTATCATTACCATAACAACTGAATTATCAGTATTGTCTTTGGATCACTTTACAATGATACAAGCATAATACTAGAGCATTAGTAACACTTTGCATTGAAAAGATTGATATGTCCCGAGGCTTTTCTCTGAGGTACAATGGATATTTCACAATACAGTACCTGGGATTGCAGCCCTCAGTGTGCCCCAGAGTCTGTAAAGACGTTTTATTTGCTCCCTGCAGCCGCTCCCAATACTTAAACATTAAGCACCAAGGCTAGACAGGCACAAACCACTTTGAACTGAAGCGCAGGGTGAACCCAGGGTGGAGGGGGGAGGGTTGGGGGTGGTGAAGGATATTTCTTCAGGTGAGTCAGAGCCATGTAGGCAGCAACATCATCCAGACATTCACTAAGATAAGTGATGATAGGTGTCTTTATCAATCTAATATCCGTTGACATCATTCCTAACATGTCATTCCATTTGTAGGTTCTATTCTCTTATTTTTCTATCAGTCTCACATTGGTCATTGTGGTCACAAATACTGGATATGAGTTCACTGGAAGGCCAATCAGATATTCTGTCCCCAGTTCTGTCAGTTTCTGTGATAAGAGTTGATGTGTCACACTATGTCACACAATATATTGGATGTAGAGAAATCAAGCACAGAAACCATAGACAGTCATAAAGCTCTAACAAAAACACAGTGACTCATGGAAATTAAATCAAGGCCCTCCTCTGTTGTGAAACAGTGATGGCCATTTCAGCAAGAGAAACAAAAACATAATTGCATTGGCGTGAGAGCATTGGATATGCAAAATCGTCCTGCTTATGGTGAGCAATCTGCTTCAACATGAACTGTTCAATTTGATCAACCTCATTTTAAAAACCCGCGGACACAGATAAAATCTCTGTAATGAACACTGAGTGCTTCATGTGTGTGCCATTTCACCTAAGGCCAAGAAAATAGAGGTTATAATTCCCTCCTGAGTGAAATGAAACGGGAACACAGCTAACACCAAAATAGCTGAATTATTCCACACCAACAGGCTACGCTACCCATGCTAACCACACTAACCACCTCTATGCCTAATAGTCATTATGGTATGCTAACATGCTAGCCAAGCATACCTCTTCTCAATCAGCTCTTTCCAATCCATGTTCATGATTTGTATCTTTGGAGCAACAATGTATCTTTCATCAGATTCAGACGCTGTTTCTTTGTTGAACTATGCTTTCAGGAAATGTTCTCCACCTGGATTAAGTCTAGTATTGCTCATGCTGATTGGTCATGAAGATAGAGTTGGTTACTAATTCCTTATTGATACTGATATTGACCAATAGTGAACTAACCATCTTCATTGTTCTCATGAGTCTTTTAGATGTTGGATGTTTGATAAGACAATGAGGACCTGCTTATACAGCTAACACTGCAGGGATCAATCTACCTGATTAGCAAGCAACAGTGAAAATCCTACAACCCTTCCTTCCCCTTCAGAGACATCGTAACAGCAGTGAGAATCGTCAACATAGTTGACACACTCAAACTACAAAATGTCCAACGTCAAAAAACATTGAAAATGAAGCAAACGGAGAATCTTTCAACTGCCATACTCGCAGTGACTTTGTGAGTGTGTGCAAGTAGTATGTATGTGTATGGGCACACGTGTGCATACAAACTATACCTTTCAGAAACGAAGCTAAACAGGAGTTAATGAGCCGAGTGACTGATAGTGTAGTAGTGGGCTGTGTCAATAGTGTGTAGGAGGCAGCGGAGGGCTGAGAGCTGAGTGCAGACCCAAGGCGAGGAGAGCAAGCTGGGAGCTGGTGTTGAAGGGAGATGTCAAACGGCGCTCTGGAAGATGAGCCTGTATAGTAGTGAGCTGATTAGGGCCCAGACTGTGATGCACCCATGAGTCCCACTTTCCCAATGACCCCTGTCATTCAGTCCTCACTCTCCCCTCCCTCCCCTCTCGACATACCCCATCCACCCACCGCCACCCGCAACAACATAATCTCCCTCACAAACAAACTAGCTTCACAAAGGGACAGTCAATTTACTGTCAGTGTTGTCAGGCATTGAAAATATGAAGCCTCATGGTCACTTCAAACAAGACATCAACTTACTAAATCCCTTTATGATGGTTCCTAAAAAACTGTCTGTCTCAAGACAAATAACTATTAGGACACACTTTAGATATAATAATAATAATACATGCCATTTAGCTGACGCTTTTATCCAAAGCGACTTACATTGCAATGAATGCATACATTTAGTTTAGACTGGCACATAGAGGTCAACATGGAGTTATATATTGTTGAGACTCATATCCTGTCTGTATGATTGTGGTGTGGCCTGACTCCTCTGATTAGTAATTGTGTAAGGGCGTATTGTCTTTATTGTATACTTCCTTGTGACACCTCATGCCAGCTTAACCAATGGATTTCAGGGAAGATGAGTTTCTAGACTAAAGACATTGATGGACTTACTGTACTGACAGACAGACGGACTTGCGCCATCACTCCAAGGTGTGTCCTTTACTAACATACCACATACCACACTGATAATATCAACCAACCACATGAACGGTTCACAGAAAATCTCTCCCCCCCCACCCCCCTTTTTCACTCTCCATATGTATCTGTCACTGTCTATTCTGTCACTCCTCTGGGGGCCTCTCTCTATCTCTCAATCTGAATTACAATGCTGTACAGATACAAAATGCTGTGTTAGATTAGTGCTTTGTTAAACTGCTGTAGACAGAACCCAGCTCCGGCGGCTCCAACCCAAAGAGCAGCAGTATCGATCCAAGGCTGCTGCCATCGATCGCTGTGTTCCCTCCGGTGATGTCATGATGTTCTCTGTGTTATCTGTCTCGCAGTTGTCTGACTCTGAGACTCTGAGTTCTGTTCCTCTACACACACACACACACACACACACACACACACACCCACACACACACACACACACACACACACGCACGCACACACACACACACACACACACACACACACACACACACACACACACACACACACACACACACACACACACACACACACACACACACACACACACACATACCACACACACCAAGTGAAACCAAGCAGATTCTTTCACAAACTACCGGGATCATAGTCTAAAGAGCAGGCAGCCCCTCCTTCTGACTGAGTCTTACAGCTCAGTAAGCTGGGACTAATCCTGTGGCGGCCCCAAAAACAAGATGTGGAAAACTAAATACATTTCCACAATTCAAAAACAAATCGGAACATTGTTTCAGGTGTGTAGAATATGTATGTGGGGGATGGGGGAGACATGTTTGAACACATGCTGCACATTTAGTTGTTCCAATTTCCATATTTTCTAGTGTCATCATCAGATACGGTCAGACAAGACTGGTCCAGCAAACAAACCACCACTTTTGTAATATGATTAATTTCACCAATAAATCTGTCTATGTAAGATATACATACAGCAAATTGGCACAAGGAAATATTGTGTGCTCTCCTACTAGAGTCATGGTAACATACAGTGTGACTGATGGGAGTAGTGCCAGTGTGCTTATCTCAGCTCCCTTTGTGCAGGTGAAAAAAAGAAGAAAAACACCCTTTATCTTTACAGCCTTAAAGCAGGACTAGGCTTCATCAGGAAAGGAGGGGAGGGGTAAGTTTAAAGCTTTGTGCAGTGCTACTGTAGGCTACTGGAAGTAGGAAAGTCTATAAAGTCATAGATCACAGGCAAGGGGATCACAGAGGGGCTTATACAGGTGCTACAGATCACACATGTTCCGCCATCTTTGTAAAAACACGTCATAATGATTGGGCTCCAGTACGTTTCTACTTGGCAATGAAAATATGTAGGACTTTCACATGCAACTTGTTCACCACATATCAACCTTTCTTACAGTGTCTCCTGTGGGTTCCGTATCTCTTCCCGAGGTGAGAGAATGTTCTTGATAGACTCTGTTTTGTTTCCTAACCTCACCAAACTAAGAGAGGCCCATTTCCGGCGTTCCAGTTCAGGTTGACCCATGAGACTTTGCCACATCCTCCACTTGCAGAGCTCCCCGAAAACTGACAGGGCAGTGTGTAAAAACTCACCCACTCGCTACATTATCGAGTACGCTCCCGACTAGACTGAAGTTCGCTGCTCAAAAATGTGTTGAATTTACTGCCCTGAATGCTTTTCTATAAATACATGTCTGCCTCTGAGTTGCAGAGAGAGATTCTTGTCATTTCACACACTCAATATTGAGTGAAGTCTCAGCATTTCAATGGAATGACTGGGGTCTGAGGTGCTATCTCTTTGTCATCATGTTCCAAACTAGCTAGACCTGGTCTGGCCCCTTCCTGTACTGGTATAAACCAGTAACGGGTCAAAAACTACTGACTTTTATAGTATTTCCAATGCTTCATCAGTAGGAACCTCTTCAGAGAGGAGAGCCACATTCTAAGTGAAGACTGTGTGAAAAGAAAATATGTTGAATTGCAGCAATTGTGTTGTGGGTGTTTGCTACAGTTAAGTGGTCGGAGTGGAGTGTGAAGGCAGATGGTTCTGTTTGGGTACTCTCCCTGTCTGTCTGGATGATGTGCACTCACCCTGGTGGGTCAGGGTTGAAATAATGTGCTCTGTGACGCAAAGCAGACCAAGACCGGGAAGCAGCAATAGACAGACAGGCCAATTAGATCCCAGTTTAGAGTCATACAGCTGAACACCATTGAGCATGACCCCTGGAAGTCTGAGGCAATTTGTTTCCCATTCCATGGAACTTTGATGTGAGACTAGGAACACCTTGACTTCCTTTGACTTCTAGGCATGAATGGACATCTTTCCAAAGTATATCATTGCTTCGTATAAATCTACATTGTTTCGTATAAATCTACATTACATAACAAAACACTGTTTCTTTATCATTATATTTTTATCATCAAGTATTACAGAAAGAGCTCAGTTAGTACCATGGTCAATCATTTGAATATCAACTTCTCCCACATCATTTCAGAGATTTTCCCATTCATAAACACTGTCTCAGGAATAATCGAGATCTCAACACCTTGGACATGCTTTGAAAGGACATGTTGGGAATTGGGCATTACATTTATAATGTTAGGATTAGAATGACTATAAGGTTCCTAAGCTAGTTTCTGATCCCTAAACTATGTTAAGAGCCTTATACTCTGGACTGAAAAAAGCCATGGCCAGCAGTAACTTGAAATCAGAAAAATAAATAAAAGCATTTTCTTCTATGAACATGCCTGACCTGAAACGTTTGCTTTGAATAATGTAATTATCAGCCCCATCCTTCTTCTTGGACACAGAAGAGATTGTTGAAATGGCTGCCATCAAGAGCTTTGACAAACACGCTCTGAGCCTATGGCAGTGACTGCAGCAGCAGTTATAGCCCTTATAGAGTAAAGATTGCTCTCAGGAAAAAAATAAGAGAGAAAAGTGCCTGAATAACTGTAATGTGGGTGTGATCAATGTGTGAGAATTGCAGCCAGTGTTCTTGTCAGGTAGCGAGTGAGCAAATGAACAAGCGGTCGTGTGAGGGTAGAATACAGCCCTCTCTCCCACTGTTCACTATAATTCCCCCTCATCAGTACACCTCACCTCACTCCTGTATCAACCTGCATCCCTGCCTCAGAGAGAGAGAGTGGTAGAGAGAGAGAGAGAGAGAGAGAGAGAGAGAGAGAGAGAGAGAGAGGGGGGAAAAATTTGATGGAGAGGAGAGAGATGAGAGAGAGAGAGAGAGAGAGAGAGAGAGAGAGAGAGAGAGAGAGAGAGAGAGAGAGAGAGAAGGAGATGGATAAAGAGGAGGAGGAAGAAATGCATAATGGTAATTATTTCTTTGGGGAATGTCAACAAACATATTTGTTAAAATATCAACAAATATGTTGATATTTCACTATAATGATATAGTGATTAAAACACTGACAATAATAATCATACCTGTGGCTATAATATCATCATCATCATCATCATCATCATCATCATCATCATCACTGTCATCACCTTCATCATCATCACCTTCATCTTCATTATCATCATCATTATCATCATCATATAGCTCATGCAATATCAACTATCTACACACATTTCTGTTCATTGCATTTAAATTGTTAAATGTAATCAAACTGGATTTTACCACTTAGGGAAAGTTAGAGTCAGTGCATGAAGTCAACAGATGTGTGGGGGGCCAATAGGGGGCACTGGGGGGCCAATCCCTGAATTTGGGTATGAGAGGTGAATTAGATGGACACACTTCTTACGCTTCATTACAGTAAAAAAAACTGGACAACTGAGATAGGGTAGAATGACGTTCCTCTTTTTAGAGTTGAAGAAATGAACGAAGTGTGTTACAGACTACTTTGCCATACTTCCCCAGGCTGTAATCAGTAGCACAGTGCTGACTGCAGCCAGGACCATTGAAATTCCTGCAGGTCATTGACATCCAATCAGAAAGTGATTGGCACCCTGGGTAGTGAGGCCAGTTAAATAATCAGGAGGTGAAGTGGAGTGGACTATTACCAGGCTGAGACAGCACCCTGCCATCAGATGCCATGCTTCCAATATAGCAAGCTGACAGAATACTATAATGCCCCACAGAAATGTGAACCTACTATAGCTTCTATGGCTATGGCTACTAATCATGTTACACGGCTACAGGTAATACAAACACAGAATTAATTCAGTGAATATGAATGCAAATGTTTAATTACCTTCTCTCATCCCTTCAAAAGATATATCTACAGATGTCATAAATCAAAGGAAAAGCCTTCACATACTCAAGGTAGCAGTACAATATTGTATCTGAGATGAGAAATGATCTTTTCAATCCTCCTGAACACAGAGTGGCTGTCTCTCCATTGCTGTTGGTTACTAATGGAAACAGTGCAAGGCTAACATTTACCCTCTCTCTTTTGTGTGAGGTATTCCTGCTACAACAACCTCACTCCAGACATACTGTAGTCATACAAGCATAAACCATGAAGGGAATAACAACAGTCATGACAAAGCTCAAAAAGAGAGAGCAAGAGAGAGAGAGAGAGAGAGAGAGAGAGAGAGAGAGAGAGAGAGAGAGTAGGGGGGGGGACTAACTTTCCCAACTCCTATGGTTTGTGAGTCACTGGTGACAAAGATTAATTAGGCAAAGACAGACTGGGGGACGCTTCAACAGCATCCGACCCTCCGACACCAATTAGCAGATTGATTATGCGCCTGAGAGGAGCGGACGCTTGTCAATCAGCGCCACACACAGGGAGCGACAGGAAGGATGTACCTGGAATGCTAAAGGAACAAGAGGATGTTTTCAGGAATTGCATAGAGATTCAGTGATCCATAGGGCTCTGTAGCGCTCAACACTGAAAAACTGAAACACGAAAGGTGCAAATACCACAAATACCACTAAACATTAGAACTTCAAACTACCACTACAACTGAAAATGGACTGTTTCTAGTTCACACAGGCCCATGGTAGTCAAATTGGGCTCCTCAGAATTGCGCTGTCCATTGGGTATATACTATACCTGGCCAGATTGTGAACAGTCAGTGGTGGGGCAAGAAGGGGTGGAGGAGATGGTGGTGTGTGTGTGTTTGTGTGTGTGTGTGTTTGTGTGTGTGTGTGTGTGTGTGTGCGTGTGTGTGTGTGTGTGTGTGTGTGTGTGTGTGTGTGTGTGTGTGTGTGTGTGTGTGTGTGTGTGTATGTGATCCATCAGTACCCGAGGGGCCGGGGAGTGCGCGCTGCTCTGGCTGGTGACAGCCCTGTTCGCCTTCATTTAGCAAGGACACTCCAGCAAGGGCATCAGGTAAATAAACGCCAGGCGCTAAATTTAGTGCCGCCTGACAGATGCAACGCCACAGTCCTCGGGAGGGAAGGGTTCATCGTTATAACTGTGCAATAGGGAGACTGCTGCTGCTGCTGTGAAGACATGTTAATGTATACAGAGGATAACAATTTGTCAAACCCGAACATACAAAGAGATATTCTGTTAATAATTGTGGGCTAGTTTAATGACATTTGCTCACACACGCACACACGCACACACACACACACACACACACACACACACACACACACACACACACACACACACAAATGTTGAAGTTAAAACACACACAGGCAACACAACAGTTAAACTACTGCAGCTTAGTCATGTCTTTTAAAGAGACACTTCCCAGATTTTTTACCTCAAATGCATTCTGTAGATCAAAAGCTAGGTATCACTAGTTTGAGGATTTTACCCTGAGTGACGTATTTGGGGGTAATCACATGGTTTTGAAAATGACAAGGAGCTTTAGGGAGGAGTGAGTTTACCGTGTCCGAATTAGCTACTGCCCGGTTTATTTACATCCATAAGCACTCTGCTACCGCATACATGTATCACTAGTGTTTCCTAATGTGTATCTTAGCTCAGACGTGCCTCCATGGCTGGCTGGGAGCCGCAAAGCACGATGGACGACGTAAGATTTCATAATTCAGACATTCCTGGTCCGATAAAAGACTATTATCTTGCTTATTTGCTCACATTTTTTATGCTTCCTGGCTATTTAGACAACAAACGCAGCATTACAGTATAACTTGCTGTTGAGTATGGTGACCATCTGTGAAATGAGCAATACTTAAACTTGAGGGGAACAGGGAACAATTTGATTTGGCTGGAGGAGGGGAGACCATTACGTTCTGATTCTCTCCCTCACTCTCAAAATATATGGTCTCACTCTTAAAAGGATGAGACAGTGACATCATATTCAGAATACCGCTGGGTGAAAGAATGAAAAAAGAGAGGAAACAGAAACCAATTTGTTAGATTAAACATTTCTCATGCGGGCGCATGATTTAGAAGGTCTGCTGACTGCAGTCGGACAAGGTTTTACCTCCCCTAAGACATAGCATTCTGTCAATCTACCCTGGCCAGACTTTCTAATTATAGTCTGTAGACACACAAGAAGGTCAAAAGCTTATTAAAGTCAAGATTAAAATTCCCTATGCATATTAAAAGCTACAGTACCTCCTCCCAAGACTACTGCTTGTTTGCTAACTCTTGCAACAGTGTACAACATATCACAGGAGAAATATGTAGAGATGTCATGGAGGGCTGTCACAGAATTATAAATTACATTTGTAATTTACACCAACAAATGTTTACACCTACAATCGTAACACACACAAACACTTGACATTGGCCACATGATCCTGTGCTCACCACACATACATACACATGAACACACGTGTACAATCACACACTCATTCTCACACATTGGTCAGACCATAGCAAACTGATCCCGCTCTCCAAAGCCCTCTATTTCCTATTACTAAACAAAGGCCGGGTCAGGAAGAATTCCAGATTGTCTATAAACCCCATAAGTAGCCAGAAAAAATGTTAAGCCGTTTTGGTGTTTCTTTCTTTTCCTTTTTTTCAGTTTGCATAATCATGCGCTCTCTCATGTTGAGGTATAACCTTTTTCATGGAGAGGAAGTAAACACACACAGACACAGACACAAACACACACACTCTCTCTCTCCTTTACCTCTTCCCTTGTTCTCATACCTGTGGGTTAATTGTGATCGTAGTGGGTTGAACGTAACACTCCACTATATGCCAACAGTACAGTATGAGTATGAGAAGCGTTCAGCCTACAGGCTCCTGGGACATACGCAGGTGAACAGGTTCTCTGAAATACCACACAAACCCTCACACCTGAGTGTGGCTCCCCTAATGGGGAAAGACATTACACTTACAACTGTTTCCCAGAGGAATCTAAACAAATAGGATTCCACCCATGTTTATATTAGGGTATATGTTGATTATAGAGTCAAGATATTACTCTTGACGCAAACTGTTTATCAATGAAACCAGTATGGAAAAATTGATGATCCACCACCCCAGCAAATATGACATGCTGTCAACCAGTCCTGGAAGCTGAACTTTCAAACAGTCTCTCCCATGTCTTCCATCTCTCTGAAAGTCTACCCCTGGAGTAGCATGTTTTTGTAACGTTAAAGCAGCACCACAGTGTCAAGCGGGGTCATCACAATAAACATTTTTTTCGAAGAGACCGCTTTAGTCATCTCCTTTAAAGAAACCCCCAAAAGACGTGTGGACAGACACCTCAGTGGACCAGCTAAGCTGTTGCTAGCAGACATGGTCTGTTATGAACCAAGGCCATTTCAGTCAACAGGATAGATCTGACTTGAAAAACAAAAAAAGAGCTTGACGTTCTCTTCTCTTATTTTCTTTCTCTCTATCCTCTAAGGCTGGAACACATCTCCCCACGATCTAATTCCCTCTCTGCACACCCCCCCCCCCCCTTTCTGGCATGTCAAGGGATAATTAAAGCTAAAAGGTGAAAAGCACTTTATTAAATGAATGGCTAAAGCACTGCAGACCGTTGTCATTACTAGTCCAAACTAACTCTGGAGGTTCCTGTGAAGATAGGGATGCACAGGGGAGCACACGGGATCTCTAACTGGATATAATTGCTAGTTGGAGGAGGAGGAGGGGGGAGGATTACCATATATGTTATGATGGTAAACATGATACTTTGTTTCTATGCACCTCTTCACATGTGGTTTTTCAGTCTCAGGTCATCGAGCCTGCATCTGCCTCTTAAAAAGGCAACTGCTTGGAAATAGAGTATTAATTATACCTGTGTGGTTAAAAGATGTCTGGGGTATCAGTGTGGTAGGACATTTTAATTTTTGCCCTTCATAATTTCTGTATCTTTCTTTTTGCTGTTTGAGGTCCAATTCAGGACTAGACTTGTTTACTGTCTGCACTGATGTATAGAGTGCTTTAGTCGCCTCTGGAAACAGTGTTACCATCTTCTCTACTGGTGTATTCCAAACACTAGAATGACCCTTACTGTCCCGCCAGAAAGCCTTGTGAGGTGATATACAGTACCTACTGTCTCATAACCAAGGGACAATCAGTTTGACCAGGTGACTAAGTGTGTGATGAATGCTTGTCATACAACCATATTGTGTTGCTCACCTATTCTGTCTCTGGGGCTATCATTTGCCTTGGGGTCACACTTCACATTACGTTGCCCCATACCTGTGTAATACAGTTAATACTCTAGTAACAACATTGTATTAACATGCTGTTACAATGTACATTAGTAATTGCTATGGAATTGCATAGTAATGGAGTTGAGAGGTTTGTGTTATTACACAAGTGAAACAAGGAATGCTACTTGTTACACTCAACTCCATGCACCATGCAATTGCCAAATGATTATGTAACAGCATGTTAATACAGTTTTGTTACTGGAGTAAATAAAATATTACTACACAGGTATACTTCATATAAAGTGCTAATAATTATCAGTTTACTAATCATTGGCAATTGTATAGCTTTGTACTATCATAATAACATTATTTCAGCCCAGTGTTTGAGATGGCAGAGACTCTTGTTGTGTTTGTAGTTTCTGTGGGGAGTTTATCATCAGTCTTTCCTTAAACATACATCGGACTTTTCAAGCTGTTCTCGGTTTTATTTTTAATACCCATTTGGTGTGTTCTCCTTGTGAGTAGAGGTAGCCTAATGCACAGGTATCAAGAGGAATTACAGGACTGTTCCTGCAGACTGTCAGCCACACTTTCTTGTGGCTTCCTAAATAGACCTGGCTGGCCCAAAACATGAAGGGAGGCTGTGAAGTTCTGCATAGAAGATCATGTCTCATTTTTTATGTTCTCGGTTCCAACCTTTGAACACAGGATGTGTTTCTCAAGTCGTTTTTTGACTCAATTAGCTGAGAGCTTGGCCATTTGCAACCTGTGGAAACAGTTTTTTTTTTTCATGTTTGCGTTTAGTTTTGAAAATATGAAAACAAACAGTTGTAAAATCGCCTGTTGTATGACTCAGAGGAGAACTGATCACTTCAGTTGTGTAATGAGGTCACTGATGCCAACTTATTTTGAGCCAAGCTCTCTAAAACACCCTTTCTGTTTGAGTTATCATTTCGACACCTCTGTTGAGTCCATTGCCATGCATTGGGGAAAAGTGTATTAAGGAATATAAATTGAAGAAATAAATAATGACAAAGCATTTTTCTGTCCTAAAACAAGATGAAAAGTAACCTTGGAGTCAGGAGACCATACTAGTGCCAGGACACGATACTTTTATTAATTCACATTAACTATCCTCTTAATGGTCTGTAAAGTTAAATTAACTGTAACCATTCAAAGACCAAGATGTTCTTATTGTCAGAAAAGCAAAGTATGATGCTCATTGACATTGATGTCATTAGTGTAAGCATGTTTGACCCTGTTAATCTCTTAATATCATCTCACAATGACCATTAGTTATCATCAATTTTAATCTAAGTCTGTGAGAATTGATAAAATTAAAACTGTATTATAATATAATAAAGCATTACACAGGCTCATACATGCTTGTAACAAGTAACAATGCATCATAACTGTTGGGCTTCTGTAAAGTGTTAAATAAAGTAAAAAATGTGCATGCTCAGTGCTGCCTCCTTAATTGTTTACCTATGAAGTGCTATGTCTACTGTTCTGTAATGAGGTGAGAGGATGTCTATTACTGTGTTACATTCCATATATGATGTGAAGTCAGTGTGAAGACAGGTGTGAAGCAGGAGCCACTGCATTCCTCCTGCAGAACGAGGAGAGTGAGAGCTTCTTGTAGCTGTGCCAGGATGTCACTCGATACAAGGGCTGAAGAAACAGTTTCAAGCTCCTTGACTAACAGCTTCCTCTGTCAAACGTGTCACAAGAGTTATGTCTCTCTCTCTCCCTCTCTCGCTCTCTTCCTAGCACTCTCTCTCTCTCTCTCTCTCTCTCTCTCTCTCTCTCTCTCCCTCTCCCTCTCTCCCTCTCCCTCTCTCCCTCTCTCTCTCCCTCTTTGATGGTGGTGGAGAGGATCCAGCTCAGGGAGGAGAAGGGGAGGGACACAGGTGAGAGTTTCTCAATCTAGAGCAGCTGCAGTCAGGGATCTGGCCTGGTGTCTGTGCTGACAGATCCATGTCCTCCTCTCTAGGGCTACGGCAGTACTCCAGCCTGAGGTCACCGCTCCACTCTCACAGCCTGCCCCCAGAACACTCTACTCTACATGCCCTCAGGCACTCTACTCTACCTGCCCCCAGACACTCTACTACCTGCCCCCAGACACTCTACCTGCCCCCAGACACTCTACTCTACCTGCTCCCAGACACTCTACTCTACCTGCCCCCAAACACTCTACTCTACCTGCTCCCAGACACTCTACTCTACCTGCCCCCAGACACTCCACCTGCCCCAAAACACTCTACTCTACCTGCTCCCAAACACTCTACTCTACCTGCCCCCAGACACTCTACTCTACCTGCCCCCAGACACTCTACTCTACCTGCCCCCAGGCACTCTACTGTACCTGCCCCCAGACACCCTACCTGCCCCCAGGCACCCGAGGTCCACTAAGCTCATCCACCCCCACACTGTCTGCCTCCCAGCAAGTCATGATCAACCTAAACACAGTGTTGATGAGTTGAGTTGAGTCATAGTTGCCTAGTTGAAGTCACTTGCGCTGGAGGTTCCAATTATGTAATCTTCATTCAGAGATGTTTTGCTGGATTCCAGAGAGAAATCTGCTACTTCATCAGATAGGAAAAGAGGATGCCTATGTTCTCTTTGGCATCTTTTAGAGTTGTAGTCTAACATAGAGGAGGAGAAGACTGAACACACACACACAGGATGATTAAGCTGTTGATGCTCAGGCTCCATTGTCAACGCTCAGCAGCTATTCAGGTCTTTTTGAATGTGGCGCTAATTTGGCGGCGATGGTGCCTTTTATCGTGCAGCAGATGCTTTTCAATTATATGAAGTACTGTGGGGAAAACGAGTGTCTCAGGATGCTCATGAAGACTTGCGTGAGGTGGGGTTGGGGGTGGGGGTTGGGGAAGCTTTCAATGAATCTGCACTCACTGTAGGAACGACAAGGCCGGGGTGCAGGAAGAAGCAATTACATCCCCTGAATAGTTGTTTGATAGTTGTACATTGCAACATCTATTTTCACTATCCTCCATATGCACATCTGCCTGGGGAGAAAAGGGCCATTAGTTCATTTAAAGCATGTCTCAATAATTAATGTTATGCTTCTGCAAATCACTGAATATTGTGGATGGAGATGGAAACATTTTTTCTCATTGATCTAAATTAAATGTTGTCCATTCTTTTTTAATTTCATAGCACAGCAAAATATCGGTACAATATGTTCTTGAGACGCTCTTAGCCCTCACTGAAGGTATAGACTAATAATGGTGATACAAGCCAGCAAAGACAAGAGCTTTAAATAAAGTCAAAGTAAGAAGCATTGTGTGCAAGAACACACAAGCCAGAACTGCCCATAAGGCAGGTGCCTATCTCCTGTTTCTGTAGCGTTAGGCAGCTTGATGTACAAGTACACCCCCTGGACAGGATGCTAGTGAGCTTTAGATACACTCTCTTAATGATGCTAAAATCAATTGGTCAACATCACCATGATGCTGCCTTCACTCATGTCCCCAATGCTCACACCACCCCTATATTGTATCTCTACACTCCACAATGCGGTTTACTGCATAGTGCCCTTACCCTGTTGGAGGGTGAATACCCTCCACCATAAACTTGTACAGTTTCTGTCCTGACTAATTACATTATGATAATTGATGACAGTAAAGAAGGGCCAACATTTAATTAATTTGGCTCAAGGATAACTGCATCTCTGTCTATTTACTTTTGATCCAAGTTCCTGGCAATATAGAGAAATGGTAAATCAAGTAAAGTTATGCTTTTAGCCTGAGCGCTACTGGGCATATTACATTTATTACACTTATGTATAAACATTTAAGCTTTAACCTCTGGCTTAAACTGGCTTTTTATCAGATCAACATTTGGACCAATTGATAGTCTGACAACGTGCTAACGGCACTGTATGATTAGCTCCAGGCCACATCTTCTCTCAGCCAAGGTGTAAGCTGCAATCCAGGCTCATGCTAAATCATCTCTAAAAATGTTTTTAGAGAGAAAAATGCACAAGTGATATATGTCTCTGTGTCTATTAAACAGCCACTGTCATATCTCTGTTGTTATCAATTGGCACATACAGATTTGGGATCAATCTGACATTCCTGTGAGCTTTGTTAGAGCCTGCAGACATATTTTCATCCTACTGTAGGTCACAGCTAACTGTAGAGAATGATTCTTTCTCTGCTGACGGCCATCGGGTTCTGGAATCAGGTGGAATTCCACAGGTGTCTGATGGGGGACTGTTTATACACAATGTGATCATGTGACGTGATTCATGTCAATGTGATCATGTAATGTCAGCAATGAAGTCCTTATTTCACAAATGTAGATAATATATCAAACCTGTGTTTACTTCTGCAAGTATCTCTTTGATCAAAAATGGAAAATTATATTATAATGATGATATTAAAATCTGTTATATAACTATAATATCTCTGAAATATGAATCTCAACTAAAAATGAATGCGTATTTGGGCACAGATCCTTTGCCTACTGAACTGTGAATGTAAAACCAAATAGAGACAGAGCACTTTAAATCATCAGGGGTGTACTGGAGATGTTTGGGTGAAACTGGGTCCTCTGCATCTCTGTCCCTCTGGGGGTAGGAGAAGGAAACGCAACTCCACACTCAAATTGGGAAAACAATCTCAGCATAAATCTGAACTTCTCACACAGCAGTTATATCCATGAGTGTAGAGTGTGCACAGTGCCTTTGACCCTGCTGGCTTTACCGTTGTGCATCAAATATACCATGGTACTGTACAATAGAGCACATTCTGAGGGTGCTGATCTGCAATTGTAAAACTTTACTTATGGTTTGGTGCACCATCAAAAGGCAATGATAGATTGAGGATGATCTAACAGTGACAATACTAGTTATCACTCAGTAATTTTGTGTAAGTATCATTATAGTTTAGTTTAATACCCTGTAATGTTATTTACTTTTACCATAAATTAAGGACTATGAAAATTATAGGTTGGAGGTTTGTCTCACTGTATTATGGCCTGTAAGTGCTGATATTGATGGGAAGGTAATAATAGTCCTCTGCCCTGAATGTAAATAGTATCTAAGGTGATATTTATTCTGTTCTAACATGGAGTATTGTTTTGGAGGAGAACTGGGGTAAAGGCACGGGCGAGGTCTGTTGAAGAGCTGTGTGGGGCATGCCCTACATAGAAGTCACAGGCGGAGCAAATAAAGGTGGTTACACTTAGTACACCTACTATCAGTAACAAGGTGTCAACATGGAGGGTCTTGAGATCAGGAAGTATCTACTTCATAGATGTAATATATGATAACTAATTATCCATAGGTTATCAGGATCAGGTTATCAGATTCAATTAATCTGACATACAACATCTATTAATGACTTGATGCTTAGGGAATACATCAGGATACACATTGTCAGTTACATTAAGTTTGCAGGTAATGTGACTCTTGTGCAACATGTTCATAGAGGGCAAAGCAACTACTTAACTAGCTAAGTATTTTTCTCCTCTGAACTCTGCATGTAGTGCTGAACCAGATATGATTGTGCTATCAAGAGATCTGGCAGTCATCCATGATCTGTTCAGCTCCACTCCACAACTGAGGTTACAGAGCCACTGAGACGAAGTAGCATGAGTGTTACTTTGCTACATCGCCAATCAATCTGACTGCCAGCTCCTCTGTTCATGTTTAAGGAGCTGTTAAATTGTTTTGGTTAATTTAAATCTGGAAGCTCTCGTTACGCAAGATCTCCAGAAACAGCTCTCTTGGCACCCATGCTAGCGTTAGGATATTAGGTTTTCATTTGTGGGTCGTCCAATGCAATCTGCTTTTTCGCGGGGTAGAATGTATTGCCTATATCTTTCAATCAGACCTTCTCTCTTTGCAATCACAGAGTCATTGTTCGTCTCATGTTGTGGAAAGCTGGTTTGACAGAGCTCTGTGATAAATCACCTGGCCAAGTCTTTTCCAAAGGACAGCTTCAGATCACACCGGCCCTTTTTCATTGAGTTGGGAAAAAAACCGGCATTCAATTCATTTCTCTTGCTCTTTCATGTCTGCTGCTGCTTTTCATTGGAACACAGTGTTTTAAAAGTTATTCACTGCAACCCCTTCTCTTTTCTTCTCGCTGAGTTTGCAAAGCAAATATCTGGCGGGGTTAGTTCATAAAGGAAGTGCTTTTACTTGCTCAAGGTGCTGACGGCAAAGCACACTCTGTTATGTTGGAGGCTTAGAAAAACAAAACTTAGCAAGGCTGGACTCGGCCGCCAAATTAAGTGGCAGAGGCTTCTAATTGTACCGTGTTCATCTTGTGGAAAAAATAATTCCCTCTCTCTTTTGTCTCATAAGCCATAGCAATGAAGAGAAGTTCTTACAGTCTTTTTCAACTTTGTCAATTTCTTCTTTTTTTCTAATATCAACCACCAAGAGTGAAAAAGAGGGACAAATATAAACTTGCAGGAACGGCGTGTAAGCACATGATCTGAGGTCCAAGGTGAAAGTTTTTCAAAAGGCTGAACACATCATAGGAAAACCGACAGAGAGAACGGTGTAAACGACACTCCCTCAGACTAGGCAATGAGAATGATTTAGAGCACCTTTGATTTCTCTGTACACATAGGATAATATGCATTCAAAGCCTGTCAAACATCACTGCAAACTGTTGTCTATGAGTGTTATTACACTAATATCATTGTAAAACAAGTATATCCTTTCCATTTGATTTGGACAAGCAATAAATTAGCATTAGCATCTTGCTACAATGTGTAGGATCTGTTAGTGCTATAGCTAAACGACGGTAGGAGACACCTTGGCATGTGTACTAACTCAATAGACAGCTAAGGATAAAGTTAAGACTGGCTTAAGGAAGGATAAGGGATATGGTAGGGAGTGGGTTAGGGTTAGGGTTATGGTTTGGACTGGTTGTCTATGTCTCTGCTCTATGGCAGTGAAAGATAATTTATAGACCTAGCCAAACTGTACCTGCCAGCTGTGCAGCGATTACTCCGCCCAATCCTCCCATACGCAGACATAACAAACTGCTTGAGTGACAGGACCCAAACCTGGGACGGCCTCTCCACCTGAGACACAAGGGCTTAACCTTAGCCAAACTGTCTGAAACACATCTTATTAAGATACTGATTTAAAATCTAATTAAGTACTTGCCCACATTTTACTATCCTGTCTATATTCATCTTTCAGGAAATGCCTTACAGAGAGAAATGCACTACAATGATTTGCCAGATGCCTCAGGCCTTTTTTATAAAACTGAACAATTATACACTTTATTTCAGGACCATACAGTGTAATCATATTGTGCTAGGTGAATGCTGTGCTTGATGATTAATGTTGTTTTGGGAAGAGCTAGTAAAAGCATGCACAAACAATACATATACAGGATATACTGTAAGCTTCAGATCTTTTGAGGTTGGAGTAGCCTACGAAGATTGAATAGGTTGTTATTATTGGGTACATGTTTTCTGTTCGTTATTTGTTATATCCTAATCTTTGTGACATGGATTTTGTTATATGTAGGAGCTTATGTAAACAACATTTGTGTCACACGCTCGGGCATGCTAATGTTTTTGGTCATCTTTTCATTTCAGAGTTATTGAATAAGATACAATACAATCAAAGCATAGAACTCTACAGCCTTACAGGTTGGAGACCTGGACAAACCCTTTGCTGTCTGAGTTAGGAGGCCTGACACCTGGGCAAACACTGAAACTCAACCATCTGTCATCAGCTATGGAAACCAGTACAAACCTGGTTGCTTTTGTTAAGGCACAAAAGAAAATACCTCAAATTAATTTAACACTCTACATTCATCTTCTGTTGAATCTTAAGACCTCATTTAAGCTTGTGAAATCATATGGGGCTTCGTTTGAGAACATTGGTTGATAGGCGCAGTAAAATGTTCTTAAGACGTGACACGTCAACTGTTTTGTCAAGTGTCTGTATCCTGTTAATTCAGACAGTTGGTAATACCTTGGATCTAAAGAGCCCTCAGATGTAATTCTGTATATACTCCACTTCTCTGATCTCTTGTGTTGAAGCTGTCCTCCAAAATGCCAGACCTCTTGAGGACATACAAGATAATTGTCCCTCAACTTTTCTCTCCCACAGCCAACTTCAAACGAAGCATTCCAAATTCCAGATTACATTAAGTGTGGTTGGTGATGACTTATACGCCTCTCAACAATGACTTGTTTTTGTATACTTTAGTGGCCGTCTTTGTGACGCATTGCACAGACCTGAAGTAAATACTCATGCTGTCTGGAATGTAAATGATTAATACTGGGATTACATCCACAGACCTGTGGATTTACGGCCTTATGTCTTCAAGAGCAGATCGCAAACCAAAGGACAAATGGATAATTTAACACCATAATTCTAATATGATATTTGTATCAAGAGATTTAGATCATATTCATCCGATTCAGGAAGCTGCATATCTGGAATTTGGGATTACGATTGATGCCATTAATGATTGTGTAGATAGACAAACAGGTACAGTATATCATATTTCTGCATATAATTTGCCATTATCTGAAATCTGGCCGACTACAACCTGACATTTGTAATCACAACCAGCAACGTCTAACAGATATGACTGCAGTGGTTTGCCCAAGACAATACTCACAAAGAAGGTGGCCTGAGAGCC
Organism: Argentina silus; assembly: GCF_951799395.1. Lineage (NCBI taxonomy): Eukaryota > Metazoa > Chordata > Actinopteri > Argentiniformes > Argentinidae > Argentina > Argentina silus. The sequence continues at coordinate 10,005,449 of NC_139655.1, read as the reverse complement.
ATTTCCATGGTAACACCTATTGGCTTGCCTGCAATCAGAGTGTCATAGTAAGCTATTCAGACAGTGTGAGGACGAGAGACCTTGAGAGGAGACGGAGAGAGAGGTGCTGTGACAAGGTCTTTGCTTTTCAGCAGTTGATTATAGCACACTCAGACTTGATCACACACAAAAGGAACTCATTTTAAGCTCTTTAAGATATCTTATAATCCACCAATGTGTGCAATATGACATGAATATTCAGAAAGAAAAGACAACATGCTCATGCATTCATGTTGCCTAATTCATTGTCAATGTTATCTAGCCCACATTCAGGTCATTTTTCCTATAATATAATAGGCCTACATGCATTCAGCTACTTAAAAGGGAGATTTAGCAGATTATTTAGATTTGTCTGAATGACAGGAGTACTGTAGCTATCTTTTCGACATTAGATATCATGTATTGAATAACAATAAATATTGTATGTCTAATTGTGACAGGGGTTACAATACCATTCTGTATGATTTTGATAACACTTTATTAAGGTACTCTTTATGACATGTTATTTATTTGTTTATAGATTGTTTATACTATTAATAAACCCTTTACAAACACTTGAAAGAACCATTATTAAGGGTATCACAATATAAAGTAGTACCATGTATTTGACACACACAATATATAGTGAGGAAACAGGGTTGTCAGGATATACGTTGACAGAGATGCCAGTCCGCCAATCACACAGCTTGCCTCCCTGCAGGTTATTTTTTGGAGAGGAGAGGTTAGCCACAAGAGCAGATTATACCCCCTACCCCCCCTCCCCAATCATCCCGTAATAACATCAGTCTCTATAGAACCCATGTTGAGTTTCGCCTGTTGAATGTGTGGCTTATGGCGGCTAAAGAACACTCGAAGGGGAAGAATCCTGAGGGGATTACTCTGACGTTTTCCATGAAGTGGGAAATAAAAACAGTCTTGAGAGCTTGGGATGATCATAAACACGCAAAACCCCACCTCCCAACCCGACCTAAACATTGGACATCCCCGCCCCCTTTCCCCCCTTGAAGTTTTTTGACACCCAGGGATAGAGACCTGACAAGGACCAACTCCACTCGGAGAGGATTAGTGTAAGTCCAACTGATAATGAAATCAAGGGCTGAGTAGCTCTTGTAGGATTTGATACAAAAGATGGGCGAATTACTTTGTCTTTTTTTTAAATCCTCTATTTTCCGACGGTGAGAACTTTCAGATAAGTAGATGTGAATCCTGCACACCATACCATCCTGTGCCCCCATCTCTCTGTCCCTCATTCCAACAGACCAATGCACCCCAGCACTCTCCCAAGCTTGGACATTTCCCCATCCATAACAACACTATTTAGACTGATCTCATCTGGAGCCAAACGTATTGTAATGGCACTAATCTGCTATACATCCCTCTTCATGAGAAGAAGGACATTTTGATTGGGATTACACAGTTCTCATCATTGTTGCACACATGAGGCCTCACATCAATACAATCATTATGCAAAGTAGTTAGAAAAATCTGTCTGTGCTATTGTGAGTGTGCAGAGTAACTTATAAACCAACACTGGCAAAAATGTAATATGGAAAGTGGTCCTGAACAATATTTATGAAACAAGACCCATGGCTTATAAAATAACAAGTTATATTAAAAACAATACAGATTATCAAAAATCACTTTCTCCTCATTCTCCTCAAACATTCATTCGGATTTAGCTAAAGCCTGGAGATGAGAGCTCCTCTGTCCAAGTGGTCCAAGGGTCTCTTGTAATGCATTCACAGGCATATGTTTCTCTACCATTTTTTCAGGCTTTCTTTCTTGCTATATCCAAAAAAATCCCTCACAACAGACACAGCCTATTGAGAATGTTGAAGAAGAAAGAGTCCCCTCTGTGGTCAGAGTGGATTATTGTGGGTTAAGAGAGTTAGCATCAAATGCAGTAGGCTACTATAGAAGCTAGATGATAATTCCATCTAGGGACAGGGTCAGAGTGAGGCAGTTTGATGCAGTATTACTAAAAACTTCCAGCATAACTAGTAGTAACTGTCTTATCCATTCAGTCAAACAAAGAAATGTTCAGGTGAAATTAAAGGTGAATTAGTAGAGAATTGGCAGGCCTTTCAGTGTGTATGCTTGATTTGAATGCTTCTCAGTGGGTGTTTCTCTGAGGCAGCAGGACTGCAAGCTTCCATAAACATCTGACTCTTAATTTTCATTAAATTCTGTCATTAATCCATGGGCTTTTTGGCAGCCATGATGCTTTCACTGATATAGCCATGAGACTGAATCGACTCATAAATCTCTATTCTGGAACAGTACAACGTACATTTTAACATTTTTTATGAAGATTAAAGTGTAATTTTTAGGCTTGTTTGCTCTCTTTGTGGCACAGAGTTTCATCATAATAGAGCAAAGTTTCAAAGAAGACTTGTTTAAAAGTGAAACTGCGTGAACAGGTGGATCAAAACTGTGTATGGACACACTACCGGTCCATCTACACGCACATGAGCACCATTGGACTAACTTGCCCATCGACGTCATCAAAGAATGGTTTTCCAGTCTTCCAGATAATCTTCTATCATGCCCTATGTGAATGAGTCATGCACTGACACCTCCTTAACACGCTTTGAGGCAACACAACCATAAACAGCTGTTAGCTATGAAAAGGAGGCTTAATTTTTGTTTGGTAAATGTCATGAGACAATTGTCAAGGACTTCTTTAAAGTCACAGTTCTTGTCTGATAATAAAAGATTGCCTTGCAAGTGGTGAGCCCAGTGAAACTGACCCGCACCCTACACACAAAAAGCTTGGGGAGAAATGTAGGTCAAAAGCTAATTACGTGGTCTGGCAGGGGGGCTTATATCAGAATATTTCACAAGGACTACAAGATATGTGCCTGCACATGCTCATGTGATTGGAAGTGCTTATACCGTTTGTTTGGGTATGAAATAATGTACGTCTTCACCCCATGAACTTGGTGAACTACAAATGTACTGCGACCAACAGTATTATGACCAAAAGTCCAAGTGTCAAGCTGTCAAAACATAAGTGTTACATCTCTTTTGATTCAAAGAGAGAGATAGCATAATAACAGCAGTAATCATACATGTTGATTCAACAATACATGGAGGGTCTCAAAGGAGACCAGTAATTAAAGGATCAGGAACAAAGTTACTTGTTGACAGGCAGGAAGAGAAGATAAAAAAAAACTACTACCCATCATGCCTCTGTTCAGAGCCAGGGTTACTGGTGGATCAGGAAGTGCAGTTCCATCTGAGCCCACTGCGTGCAGTGGTGAGACATGGTCAATGACTGATGAAACCAAGGTTCAAACATCTGTCTGGTGTTTCTTTTACAGGACAGGGCCTCTCATAGGCCGTCTCAGTATCTTCATGTCACTCTAGTATTATTTCTTACAAGACATTTGCTCATGCAAAAGCTGAACATGACAGTAATGAATCTCCTTGTGCAGTCTAGCAGCAACTTAGGTTTGCCAGTTGAACACCACAATACACCTTATAAGTACAGTAAGCTACCTTGATGTGTTCCTTTGTCAACACCATTCTCCTGAGCAGATCCATTCGTATACTGTTTACCATAATGCCAAAGGATGATTATGATCTCATTGGAATGCCAGTCCCAAAGAGTAAAATCAATGTTTAACACAATGTTAGTTGAAAACATTACAAGAATCTTTGTGGAAGAATACCTGTCCTCTAAGTTTACCTAGGAGGGCTGTCGCTATACGCTATCAGGCTCACCTACATAACAAAGCATTTATGGGTTTTTCACATGATTGATGCATAGGTGTGTGTACGGTTCTCAAGACCAGCATGCCATTGGTGGGGATTACTGTGCCTCAGTGTAAATGATTAAGCTGTTTTGGTGCCTGCAAAATTTTAGAGAAATTACTGATATAGACTATGCCTTCTTAAGCAAGTAATCTATAACTATCTACATTTTTCAATTGGACTTTTGAAAGCTATTGGATTGGTAGAGGTACTATACCGGTATATTCTGTACCAAACCACAGCTTTTCAATCCTTCAATCACTCATATGGCAGGACACAGGTAGCTGAAATATGAGAGTAATTAAGCAACTGTATAAAGACAAGGTAGATATGCTCTTCTGATAAGGTCAGACCAACTGTGACACATTTCCCAGGGATACCTGCAGCTGATTCACAGTGTGTGTTCAAAGGAACGCCCATATCTAGAGATTAGGAACCATTCATAAAAGGATTGAACGGTTCAGACACAATTTCTAAACAACTATTATGTTAGATGAGTGAACAGGCCTCACCCCTTTCCGAGACCAGCAACTTTGCTGCACAAAGATCTATCTAGACTGTGAAACAGATATCAATAGCACAATCCAACAATCCACAATCCAACTCCAGTGCCAATTGTAGAAAAGTTCAAAGTTCATGCCTTGCTGTAGTACGGTCAATGTGACAAACTGTATCAAACGGCCATTCAAGCGTTTAGCAATCTTCTAGCACAAACCTGTGAAATGAAAAACATTTCTGAAATAAGACCTTTACTGTGCAGTTCTGTGACCATTTTGAAAGTACTGCAGCAACTGTTTTGACAATGCCGCAGTTCAGTGTAACTTTTCTAACATCTGAGCTGTATGACCATTTTAAGAATTTCCCCCAAGAGACAACAAAGGCATCACCCTCTGACCTCACATCACACATCACAACATATGGCGTCTATGACACCTCATATGCATAAACTGCACTTTGCTGTGACAAACAATACCTGAGTCAGCAAAGATGCTGCTATAACTGACAGAGAAGTGGATCCCAAAACTATTATCTTTACATTCATACCACCACACTGATGTGGTAGTGGACAGAGTTATGCCCATATAATGTAAGGTGCTTTGAGCACTGGAGAAGAGCTACATAAATGCAATCCATGTTAGATATCTGTCAGGGTAATTGACCTCTTAAAAAATACACAGAAGCAAATATTATTTCTAATTTAGCCAGTATAGTATATTTCATCATTTTATCATCTCTAGCATGGAAATGTGTCAAAACTGAGTTTCTATTTGATCTGACAGGATAGTGATGTTTTCAGCAATACAACATCTTAGCAAAGTGCCCTGAAGAAGAATTCATATTTTATTTATCAAATCTTTTTAACCCATAAAACTATAAAAATACTGACAAATACAGACAGTGTTTAAAAGAATGGCTAAAAGAAGGCTGAATAAGGTAAAACAGTCCTCATATAACGGAATGATGCTGCCTCCCCTGCTGTCTCATACACTACAGCATATGCATTCATGAACGAGTTGAAAAGCAGGATATAAATGAGACTATCAAAAGAGATCTTAATATCATATCATGATAATGTACAGGATAACTACCGATCTAGATTTTAGGTATATTATGGAATCAAATTGTGACTAATAAATACTACTAATAACACAGACTAATAAATGCAGGTATTGAAATAATTAATGGCTACTGTACAGTACAAATGAATGAAGTACAGGGACAGATGTAATATTGAGTACAGATGTAATAATCCAGTTATGAGCTCATAGAAATCCTGCTTTAGGAAGACGGAGATAGGTTGGGTTGACATGGTCACAGAATAAGGAAGGGAAACCGAGGACAAAGGAAACAAGGGTCAATTGTAACACCCTGCTTTTCTCCAATCAGAAACAAGCTAGAGTGATGACAAGCTTAGTTGTGTTCTCTCCCTCTCTAACAACTCTGTAACCCTAACCCTGATTTACAGTATGTTTCTGTTCTGTTGACTACACATGATTGACATGTGGCCAAGACACAGAGGAGAGCAGCAAAGTCACACAACATTTGTCATGTGAAATTGTACCACTTAATTAAAAAGAAAGAGAGACTGACAGTAAGGACTCACCAGTGCTCAGGCTAGGGAACCGACCAACCTCTAAGGTTTTCACAGTGGAGCACGGATAGGGATATATAGATGCTGCTGACCTTTATTATGGGTTAGCTCCCAAAGAGGTAAACTAATCATATAGATAGATAGATAGATAGATAGATAGATAGATAGATAGATAGATTGATTGATTGATTATACTTTATTATTAGTTCTGAATAAACAATAAGGGTTTAGTTAAAGAGATGCTACAGGATGTATGAGTCTAAGTCTGTAAAATAAAATGTGGGCTTAAAGATGCAATATGTAATAAATAGAATGGTCTCTGAGTAAAAACATGTTATATTTGTCCTCAGTCTCCCCTACACGAGAGCCACACAATACATTGACTGCAACGTGGTTGTGCAGACAGTCCAATGAATGCTTTTCCCACTTCCCACCCAGAGCTTCTCAAATGACAAAAAAAAAGAACCAATGTGATTCTCTGATTATCATCTCTTACTTATATTGATTAACTTATCTATTTATTAGGTTCATATTAATTTGTTTTATTTATTGTAGCTTTGCACCCTCGCATACTGTAGATGGAGGTTAATGACAGAGATGCCATTAAAAGATCAACTGTACTGAATAATTGAATTCCTTTATTTAACAAATGTAGCACTTCCAACAAGGAGAGAGTGTTTCTGTTTAAAACATCTCTAGATAGATTCTTCAAATCAGGCTCTCCTTGCAAACAAATATGTCAGACATCAGGCAAATAGCCTGTGCTGAGCGGAATGGATGACAGTCTCCAACAATTTGTCTTTGCCAATACTTAAGAAAATACCATCTCACTTCAGTATTCCATTTCTACACAAACTATAATAAAACTATACTCCTGTGATATGCCTCCTTTCACCAGTTACCCCAAATACCTACAGTATAAGATATTCTTCATACACAAAAAACACATTTAATAGGTAAAACAGCAAAGTAAATCTAAAGGTCAGATCAAAATGATTTCTGCTACCTTTTCATTTAAACTCTGTTCTTAACCATTCACTAATAGTAATAGGAATGTCAAGTAACAAGAAACAAAATCTATGAGGACATTTCTGAGCTGGAGTGCGACCTGTTAAAGGCAGACATTCTCCACAAGGTTCCATTTTCTTCAATCAGGAGTTACCATGGGCCCTTGTCAGATTCAGCTATTGCTATAGCAACCACTGTCTCAACCTCGGCATTGAGATATTAACAATGCCGCAGGGCAAATGGAGAAGGCTGGGAGAGGAGACACAGGAGAGATGGGAAACTTCAGCCATAATGAAGATGTATTGGCTCTCACATTCATTGGTCATGGTTATCCTTTTTTGTTTTTTTAAACTTGGTTTCCTCGTTAGATATAGGAGAGAAAACTTATATGGAAGCCAAAGGGAGTGAGGTGGATGGATCCATAATCAGTGCTATAAAATCAAATTGACATGGAATAAATTATACCTAGAAATACTGTTTTTTTGGTTGTTTTTTTTGCCATCCTGCTTCTTTACTTTTGATAGAAATCCTCATTTAATATGTACTGATTAAACAAAAGGAATGTGTAAGTGACTTGTTTATAAATGTGAATAAGTGTCCACACGGACGTGGAAGCTACTGTGTAAGCCATAGGTTGGATGGCACGGGATGCCATCTGATATCATGACTCAGGAGCATCAAAAGAGTGCATACATGTACATGGACAAAGGGTAGAAGGGTAGAAAAAAGGGCAGACAAATGTGTGCTTTTGGCTCAAAGGCTGACAGGGGGCAGATACTGTATTCGCGCTATACTGTGCACTGTACCAGTGACCATAATAAATATTTAAGAGTGCCAAACCCTGACACATGATTATTTCATGATCACACCATACATATACTGAATATGTAATGGGAGGGTTTCCAGATGTGACATCACCCACCCAAGGAAACCCCTTCTTCTCATTATTGGTGGAATGATTCAGAAAAATTCCTGAGGCTGGGCATGGAGAGGGAGAGGAAGGAGAACTGTGACGTTATGTTGTTTGGTTAATTATCTCTGTGGTTGAGGAAATTAATATTTGACACAAAGGGTGGTAAGGCTGAGACCTGGTAGTTAAAGGCAGTGGAACATGACTAACAGTTTAACCTACAGTTAGAAACATACCACATACCACATACCATGCAACAGAGATTGGGTCCTCTTTAGGTCCAGCCAAAGCAGTCTAGCAGGGCTGCTTCTACTCATGCAACAAAGTGCCTTTCATGCAACACAAATACTTCATTGATATGCCAAGGATTCAGATATGGCATACAGCAATAGTAAACATTACCTGATACTGATATGTCTTCACAACACCTGAAGCTGAGCAATCAATAGCGTCCAAATCCTAATGCTTCAGTGGCAGATATCCAAGTTTGAGCCCACAGGGGTCAAATCAAATCTTGGAGACACCGTTTGTTTCCCTGGGATGCAGATGAGACAGTGAGGATTCACTCTTATACTTTTAATCTGACACAGAGAATGTCCTAAGGCTCCATGTGTCTCATCTGCCTCAGATAAACAGCACAGTGATGTCAAGGTGTTTAGGTGAGTTTAATTCACATAGCGTCAAGCAGCAGAGCTTGGCATCACACATCAGCAAGAATGTCAACTCATCTAAAAGATGTCATTGAACATATTAAAGACGAACAGAGATCTGTCCAAAACAGGGGAGTGCAAACTGTATGACCTCTGAATATATATTCAATACACATATACATCGCCTCACCATGTACTGTATTCTGAAAAATTAAAAACGTGTTGAGAGGAGGTAAATCGAGCTGCTCGTGGTAAAGAGGGGGTGAAAGAGGGGGTGAAAAGCAACACCATATAGGTAACATGGTCAAGTAAATTCAGTAATTATGGATAGACATATAGGTGTCTAAATTAAATTGTAATGAAGGTTGGCCATAAACATCTCTCTCTCCCATCATTGATTCAACCCTGATTGGATGATTTCTTTTTTTTGAAGAAGAAGAGGCTTTGGGAAAAAAAGACCAAACTTTTCAATACCTCAGACTAATGTTTGTCGCCTTAGCCCAGACCGGCTGTTGCCCAGGGTGCGTGTGAAATGCTTGGCGTGGACAAAGTAAACCGCTGCCTGTGCCCGTACTCCATTGTCCCAAAAGCCTCCTAAAGAGGTCTCTTCACAGGTCCAGCAAACACACTCTCCAGACTCTTGGCATATCTCTGAAGATCCTCCTTTTGTGTGGGGAAACACATTACTCTCTCAAGGAGAGGAACAGGGGAAACAAGGCAAAACTAGTGAAAAGGCTTAAGTAGCTCACCCCCAACCTCAGCCAGACCTCCTTTCCTCTTTGCTAGATGATAATTGGGATTGAAACACTTTTTGTTTTTGTTTCGGCCTAATTCAGTGAGTAAATTGCAACATGGGAAAAAAAATTAATGGGGCCCAATCTCTCTGTTGTGACTCAGCCATAGAGAAGCGCAGGCTTGCTCTTTGTGGATGTCTACAATAGGAGGGAATATGTTCTTCTAATCATCATCATTTGTTCTATCTTTGAGCTAACCTGCTTTTCCAGACAAATTTGTACAATTGAGAAAGGAGAATTGGAGAAAGACACAGATATTAGTTAAAAAGTGTGATTGTCATCAGTGAAAGTCATCTCAGAAAAGCATTATCGGTGGTAAAGGATATAACATTGTGACAAAGATGCTTCTTATCATGTCTCACTAGAAGCAAGCAGACACACTGTGTGTCTGTCTGCTTGCTTCTCGTGAGTGTGTGTGTGTGTGTGTGTGTGTGTGTGTGTGTGTGTGTGCGCGCGAGTGCGAAAAGAAGGGAAGGCAAATTCTGAGTTACTTTTTGTACAGTGTGTGCAACATGTTGGTCATTTCAAACAGTGGTTTAATTCCAAAGAACTGGCATGGAAAACAAACCACAGAGCTGACCTGACCAGCTTATACTGCATTGTTTCCCTCCACTTCCATGAAAAAAGCAAAGCAGATTAAAATTCAAAAAGAATGCTAAATATTTTGTACTGCAAGGATAAACCACAGCCTAAACTGCTACACACTTGTTTATCTCACAACATTGACCATATTGTCTAGGCTACACAAATAATAATAAATCTGCATAATATTCCTTGGAACAGAGAGAAAAAGATAAGGAGCTAAAAAAAAAGAGAGGGGAATCCAAGAATCTTTGATAGAGCAGACAATGTTTGATTGATTGTTTTGAAAATATTTTTTTAACTCTCTTCACATGATTTGATACCTTGTTCTCTTCCACTGATTCACAACCAGAAGAAAAACATTTTGGTTTGTTTTTAGTTACATGCAGTATTATGAATGAGAAATATTGCATTAAAAATATCACATTGACTTACAAGGACCCTATTGGAGGCACACTCTGTTTTGCAATGCTGAGAACAAAAAAGCTAGAAAACTAATTTGCTCAAACCACTTTGTTGAAAAGCCTATATTTATTTTTCTATGAATTTTTCATATATAATGTAAAATTAAGGAAGGTCAGCTACCCTGTCACCAATGAAAACTTTGAAAATGCACACAGATGAGCTTAATCAAGTAGGACAGACATGTCAACTTGAGTGCATTTTACTGTATTTTCTAATGAAAATATATATTTTCTAAAAATAGGGGTGTGGAGCCAGGACTGTGAGGTAACAGCATCTCAGAGCACTAAGGGCCCTGGCAGTGCAGCAGAAGTGTAAATGTAGCATCAGGACTGAGCTGCCCTGGCTCGGGCTGGAGGAAGATGCTGACTAACTCCAAGAAGCCTTATTTTTGGGTCAGACTGTTGGGTCAGCAGGAGAGCATAGCGGTAAACATAATTTGTCTTGTCACTGTGCAAAGGTATCCAAATGATTTGGATCATAGGCATGTTTCATCTCCTGCTCTAACATGCTTTCAATATTTCTCCATATATAATTGATATTAATTTGATATTTGACAATGTTAATGTCAAAACATCAAAACGTATCTACATTTCAGTCCGTTTTTTGGAACAGAACGTGTTGTACGTATAATACAGCCTCTTCCACAAAATTACTTTTACCTCAGTGTGACTTTTTGGCTACATTTTCGAGAAAATATGTTCTCCTCTTAAAATGCATTATTCAAGACATTGCCATTTGAAGCAAACTCTTTTCTGTTTCTGTCTCTCTCTGGTTCAAAATGAACCATGGGGAGCTTCAATCATTTTTGTGTAGACATGTATGTAGTCAGAAATGGCCCCTTACAATCAAACAGACATATCCCAAAACAGAGAGAAATGCTGCAACTGGCAAAGCTAACATGATTCCTGAAGCTGCATAACTTGCCAACCACTTGGCATTTTCACTCAGCAATCTGAAGCATGTCTCACCACCACTCTATGTTGAGTCTTGTCACAGATTTGCATCAGGAGACAGGAAATGTTTGTAAAGATATTCCAAAACTAGCAGGGAGAAACACATTAAATCAAATGGGAAGAACCTTTCATAAAAACCAAAAAAAGGACAAATGATTACTTTCCTTACATGACAGACACTTACAGTATGGTTCAAGAAGTCACACAATAGTCATTGGACAATGAATATCAAGTAATAAGATATATAATTGCTCAAGGCCAGTCAGTTACTTGAATATCCAAAAGCGTAATAAGTATACATAAGCATAGGATAAATAAGCATAAGCAAAATATGCATGAAAATACAAAGGCCAATTGCTCATGGTATGATGTGTACAAACAGTACACATCATACCAAGACAAACGTCAAAAACATTCACAAATGAATCATCACCTTCTCAAGTTAAAAAAAGGAATCCAAAATTACACTTTATTATACAGCACCTTCTGCATGGCGCATTTATGTTTTAGAGTTTTGAGGTCAAAGCGAATTCCTAAGTGATATTATCCTTACCCACAGGAGATGTGAGTGAGGGTAAACTAAGATAGAAATAGTCAAAGCCTATTGGTAGGCATCAACAAAATACACCTTAACACATTTAATTCATTCATTAGACATAAGTTTCCATTAGGGAACTTGGCATAAATGTCACCATTTTCTTCAACAAGAATTGGATGAATAGGTTCAGATGCTCAAACTTAATTTAAACTAAGAGGTGACAGGTGAAGAGGTCCCAGAACCATGGAGCCACAGAACCAACTCAGGGTCAGGGTCAGGGTCAATAGAGACAATATCAGTTCACACAACAAAACAAAAATACCACTGCATATGGAAACCATAAAATAGCACAAGCATTTCCATAACTGTAGGCTATCCTATTATAAGTGTTTGACTGAAAATGCAATTTTTTAACAATTCATGCTATCACTTAACATTCAATTTGTCATAAGGAGCAAAAACACAAGGGAGCGCAGTAAGAATCAAAACTCTGACCTTGGTCATAAAGTTACACTAGGAAACAGGTTGAAGATATGAACAAGAAACAACGCAACTATACTGTAGCTTCAGGCAATCCCAAGCAATAATTTTCCAAATTGCTAGTCTTTTCTTTTCCCTGTCTCACCGTAGAAGTTCACATCCCTCATCCAGACAGGTATCTTATTACAACTTACTCGATCTAGGAGAGTGGTGGAGTACTACTTTCTGAACTCAAAGCAACTTAAGCAAACCACACTGATGGCTCATGGATTGTGCATCACAACTGAGAGGTATAGTACTGTGTGAAGTTCCGACAGAAGGGTATTCATTCATAGATATCTGGCGAGGTTGATAGTGATACACTTAAGAAAAAAGATAGAATGTAAAATATAACTTAACTTTAACAGATTACAATAGGTTTACATCATTTTGTGTGACCCATGTGACATGTCTTTATAATTTGATATTGTAAGCTTGGAATGAAATGTGTGCATCGTAACTGAAATTTAGGAGAATGTTGGGGACTCTAAAATTGACCAGAACATTGAGCCAGACGAACCAAGAGACACACAAGATAATCTCCCTGGAATTCCAAGGCCTTTTCTTGTGGAGAGCCGAGGAGCGTCGGACAGTGGGGTTGAGAGGTCAACGGGGCGAGTTTGCTGAGGCCCAGCTGTCGGGCCCGCTCTGTTTACGCACCATCTCTGGAGTGAAAGGCTAGCGCCTCGAGAGCTATCCTGTTCTCATAACACTACACCACTTTATAATGGAGGAGGAGAGAAAGAGAGTCCTCATGGTCTGAAACCAGCTACAGGCAGTGTCCGCACTCATTCAATATCTACAGGCTAACAAGGCCTCCACACAAAGTCTAGGAAGAAAAGATACAAGAAGCTCCAACTCAATTGATTTTCAGTTTAAGAGGCCCAGTCATTTATTTTTGAATGCTATTGATTTAAATACAAAATAGTTAATCTAATCAAAATATGCGATTTTTTTTTTTAAATACTTGTTGAAAAATAAATGTATAAACATAGTATGGCTGAATATAGCTTTCTGCAAGTCTGCACTGTAAACCTGTTTATATCAAAGTCACTCTGGGTTATCTCTTAAGGGAGACATCATGACTGTAAGCCACACTTTCTCACCTGGAGGCTAGTGCAGGCCTAAAATAAGTACTTCATCTATGGTTTTCTGACTCGACAGTGGGACGTTTCATTCACAAAATCTATGATTATACATTTTAATGATACGATGCCAGTCCATGAGAGAAAAGATAGCTGGCATACTTCTTTTTTTTTTCTTTTTCTTTTTTTTACTGAATATTAAAAGGTAATATTTTAAATGAGATGGTTTTCCTAGCGATTTGAAATGCTGATACTGTATTTAAAGCAAATTGTGCCTGCACTTGTAAAAAAAATTATAGTGCACACTATATATTTAAGTGAGGTTGAATACAGTAGGCGAGCAATATGAGAATACCCCACGACCACATAAAACAGCACTTTAATATTGACTGACTTCAAAGGGGCAAAGCCAGAGCACCAGGAGCAAGCATCGGCAGCAAAAACAATAATTTAATACATCATTATAAATATTAGGTAAATTTCAAATCATCTTTAAAGTGGGATTTGATTATATTTACTTCATGTAATAAGAGGTTAGGATAATTAAGGTTGTCAGGTGAGAGAAAAGTTTGCCATCCCATATTGTGGGATACATTTGATGAAATGACTCACTTCTCATACAGCATGCACATTCAACAGGTGAACATACATTGATTGGGTAGGCAACATATTCACATTAATGTTGGTGTCTATCAAACTTAACAACATTACCTTCCAAACTGTGTCAAATTCAAAGGAATGATTGTATGATGTGCTTTGTATTGTCAATTAAGTTTGATAGCCTCACACTGCCTCAACAACGAGTTAAGCCTGATCATCGTAGGTGTAGGTGGAAACGATGACACAATAAGGAGACTTGGGGGGTCTCAACGTCATCAATTGTACAAAAAAACGTGATCAACTATTAAAGTCATAGACTACTGTACTTGTGACTGTGATTGTGGTGATTGAATGTATCTTTGCTTAGATGAGTTATGTTCAAATAATCTGGAATAACTGTTGAGGTTTCCAACAAAGAAGTTTAATTCATAATAAGTACTTTTCTTTTGGGCGAGACACTAGAGAGGAAGTAATTTGAAAATAACAAAGTGATTTATCTTAATTACCTTCATCAGTCAAGATATATTCAACTAAGTTAATTGATATGGAGTGTTTTCAAACACTACAGTGGCATCCGCCCCCTTAAAAAAGGAAACAATGAGGCCAAATCTTCAGAGATAACCTCTCTGCCTGTGCTGTGTAAACTAGGGAAATTCCTATTGTTGGCAGATGTACCAGCAGGCCTCATAAGTCCTTAGGCATTTAATGTGCAAGTCTTGGCTACGCAAGACACTGCCTGGGGAGCTCAGACAAAATATACAGAACCCAAATACATAAAAGGAAAAGTCAGATGAGAGTGGAAATATAAACTGTCATTCCATCTGGCAGGTTCCAAACAGGTATACAGTGAAACACTGCTGAATTATTATACAGTACAGTATTCAATGAAGGGCATTGTGTGACGAATGTGAACATCAAAAAGTAATAAAGTGAAGGACGTGAAACCTCCACTTGAACATTTAGACTAACTTTGTGTACACTGCAGATAGATTTAGCAAGTCCAGGCTTGTGCCTATGAGCATTTAATAAATCTTACAATGAAGGAGGAAAACCCTTAACAGATTGATTAACTGCTGACAGTTTTATGGCAAAATTACTATTGTTGCACTTTGAGTACTCATCATTAGTAAAATCAATGATAAGGTATGATCATTTATACCTTTACCACACTTCTAGTGTCTGTTTCCTCCCTTTGATTTGGTCCTACTCTATCACCATTCCCCTGTAGTGCAACACACAGACTGCTCATAATTGCCTCAAATATGACAACAGTCATACGACACTTAGTAAGTAGTTTGTATCTCAACAATGTGCAAAGACTATGGTTTTTAAAAGGATAGCTTGTACAAAGTTTATTGGACATTTCTACACGTGTTGATTTTAAATTCGCTTTAAAAAATGTGTTCTCAGTGTTAGAAAGAGCTGTCAATTAAGGCCATGGGAGAGCAGGAAAGATGCTCTTGAGCCATTTCTTCCAGATATTGATTAATCATATCTCCCCACAGCTCACCTGTGTTTGCTGTGATCTTGACCTGTAGCAGTACACTCCTCCCCTCAGCTGGAAGACAAACATGGCAAACTGCTTAAGCTTTATATCAAGCTATTATGCAGTTATCATTCATCACAGTTGCTGCTAGCCTAATTTGTATACAGATAAGCAAATCCTCCAAGATAAATCCCAGTCCCAAAGATTAATTGGCCTAGTTAATTTAGAACAGGATATTCCAATTGTATAATGTAATCCCTCAGGCCTAATCCACTTGTTTAAGGAATGGTAACTGAGATGCCACTTGTTTTGATACCATTTATCATTTACTCTTTTACATCGTGTTATCGCTTTGTAATTGCCGGCTACAGCAAATATCAACTTGCAACATGGAACAAATACCGTAAATATTATCGGTCAGATGGTCGAATGCTCTCTAAAGTGTTACCAAGCTAAGCTTTAATTCACCCAGGTGAGTGAAAGGGCATGGATAAAAACTCCCATTAAATCAAACAGACCGCAATGCATACTCTAGACTTCTGAATTGGCTTATCTTATCAAAAGCGAAAAATGACTTTGTAGTGTCGATAAATTGGTTATTTTATTTTTTACTTATTATTTATTTAAATGTAAGGAATGGAGGGAAATGAGGGAATTACTTTGTTGGGCTACCTTTAGCCTATTAATCAACCTACTAAAGGGCCACTTGGTGTGTCCTCTCCTGTGTCGTCTGTGGGTGTGTCTTCGGCTGGACACTAAAGATATGGGTTTTGACCCTCCACTTCTGCTGAGAAAGGGGTGACAGAGCTCCTAAGCTTTGTTAGAGATAATCTTCTCCGGACATGCGGCTGCAGAGAGAGTCTTTGACCATTGGAGAGTCTGGACCCAAGGTGGCATAGCAGCAGTCTCTTGCAGTGACTATTGAGCAGTGGAGCTAACCTTTTCCAGTGATAGTGATTTTCCATGCATAGGCCTACGTACTTGCTCATACACACACACACACACACACACACACACACACACACACACACACACACACACACACACACAATGTCCTCATATTTTATGTATTTTAAGGTGAAATTAAGCAAATCAACCATCTTTATTTCAAATAAGGCAAACTGCTTGACTGTTGAATAACAAGTGGAAAAACACTCTAAACAATAGCTAATTGTTTGAGTGAAATGATTAGCCTGGATCACACTTGGTTGGTTAAAGCAGCTTAAAGCAAGGAACATTCATCACCAACAGTGTAATAACACGCACACTGGAGAGGGGCTTAAACAATGCCAAAATGCTGACAACACTGCAAACAATGGTCAAATGTCTTCATTGTTTATGTGTCATGCAATGACGCCGCAGCAAATTTTGGTCTTATGAGATTTACATATCTACAGTGCTGCTTGAAAGTTTGTGAACCCTACAGGGATGGTCATTATTTATATAATATTAAAATTAACTTATAAAATCTTTATCTAAACCCCAATTTGTAATAAAGAAATTCCAAATAAAGGACAGAAACAAAATAATGTGATATATTTTCATTGTTTATTTAACGAAAGTGGTTTATTTAACAAAAACTCAGATTTCATGTGTGCAAAAATATGTGAACCTCTTCGGTCAATAGCTTGTGGCACCTCCATTAGCAGCGATAACTTGGAGTAAACATCTCGTATAGCCACTAATCAGTCTCAGTCTCTCTTTTGAGCGATTTTTGCCCACTCCTCCTTACAGTACTCAGCCAATTGAATGAGGTTTGAGGGGTGTCTGGCATGAACTGCCCACTTCAGGTCCTGCCACAGCATCTCGATTGGATTTAGGTCAGAGCTTTGATTTGGCCAATCCAAAACACAAATCTTCTTTCTCCTGAGCCATTCTTTGGTAGATTTGCTTGAATGCTTTGGGTCGTTGTCTTGTTGGAAGACCCATTTTCAGCCCAGCTTTAGCTCCTTGACTGATGGCTTGACGTTCTGTTCAAGAATCTCCTGGTATACCTCAGAATTCATGGTTCCCTTAATGATGTGGAGTTGTCCAGGTCCAGAGGAGGAAAAGCAGCCCCAGATCTTGACATTCCCACCACCATGCTTGACTGTTGGGATAAGTTTCTTTTGGTGGTAGGCAGTGTTGGGTTTTCGCCAAACATAGTGGTTTTGATTGTGACCAAAAAGGTCAATTTTTGGTTCATCTTTCCAGAGAACGGACTTCCAGAAACAGGCTTGTCCAGGTGGTCTCTGGCAAAGTTAAGACGGGCAGTTTGGTTCTTTTTTGACAGCAGAAGCTTCTTCCTAGCAACCCTCCCATGAATGCCATTTGGAAGGGGTTCATTTATTTTTGCACCTGCACTAATTTCTTTATAATTTAGTTTTTCTACATGCATGATTTCCTCTAAACCAACATATGGAATTGGTGAATATAAACCTGTTATGTCAGATAAAAAAGACTAGTTCATGGTAAAAACAAAAAAAATCTATAATTCTACAAGGGGTTCACATACTTTCAAGCAGCATTGTATTTGAAGATATTATTATCTGCAACTTTCGTTTTCCTTTCATGATCTTTCAAATATTCAGCCTTAAACCTTAAATGAATGCAGGTATTACCAGTGCCATGGTTGAATATTTCCTCATTGTTACTTAGGTAAATGATTAACACCAGGTCAGATGAGAGGAGTTTCAGTTATCAATAACAAAGTGATCAATAACAAAGTGATCAATAACAAAGCCCATTCTCAAGCGTCAGGTACAAAGTTAGCCTCTTTGAGTATGTATAAACAGATATGAGAGAGAGAGACACCTTCCAAGAGGAAAAAGGAATTCACGAATATTCCTACAGAGGAGACTGGAGAATTACACTCTACTGTAGGAAACATTTGATTGTATTTGCAGGTGAGCTAAATACATAGTAAAGATTGAAATCAATACATTCTTCTTTCTGAGTGTGTGTGTGTGTGTGTGTGTGTGTGTGTGTGTGTGTGTGTGTGTGTGCGCGCTCTGTATACAGTACTGTATACTGTATGTATGTATGTATGTATGTATGTATGTATGTATGTATGTGTATGTGTTTCTGTGTGTGTGTGCATGTGCGTGAGTGTGCGTGTGCGTGTGCGTGTGCGTGTGCGTGTGCGTGTGCGTGTGCGTGCAGCTATGGCAGCTGAAACTGAATTTCACTCCGCACATAAGCCTTTCAAAGGCCAATCTGATATGACCTCAGCCTCGGGTCACCCCCTTTTTCCTCATGTTATTTCAGCAACACCAACTGAGCTCAAGCAGTTAGTAACTTCATCTCTGGACATATTCTCTCACAAAAGGTGTGTCTGTTTACAAAACCCTTGCAAATGCAACACTTACCCAGTCGGCGGGTACAAAGCTCCAGTCGAGTGATCTGGCACGGGAATGAAAGATGAAAGCTTGACTGAGGCCTGTGCTCTGAAGCACGTGTTGGGATGACGCTCTCATCTGCCTTCAATTAGACAGGTGGAAAAGTAGACTGTAAAGGGGGGCCAGAGACAGGGGGTGAGGAGCTGGGGGTTCAACCTCGACCGGTGCAGACCCAACTTTTTTTTTTTGGTTTGATACACTTTGATATGTACACTCCACATGAGACCAGACTGCAAGTGCAAGGGGCGATGAGCAGGGACTTGTCGGACGCTTTATGGGATGCAGCGTTTGTTTATTAATCACTGGGTTCTGTGATGTGTCTCTCATCACTCCAACAGGTATAATTAAGCTTTAAAGGGCATGGGAGGCTTGATGTGTCTGCGATTCATTTTGTTTTATCTCCACGTTTCTTTTGAAGTCAGTGCAGCGTGAGTACGGTGTGTGTATATGTGTGTGTGTGTGTGTGTGTGTGTGTGTGTGTGTGTGTGTGTGTGTGTGTGTGTGTGTGTGTGTGTGTACACAGAGAGATGGTGTTGCCATGTTACATGTTCTTCAAAATGTCTCTGCTTACATGACAGCCTTACACAATATCACCATGAATGCATTTGTTGAATATTGAAAAATGAAAATGTCAGTTCAAACCCTGTCAGTTCATTTGCCCATGACGAACTTGGTTCCCACCAGCCAGCTCTGCCAGACTCAATGAAGGTGTGTGACAAACGTTTGGAAAAATATACGCACAACCTGCGCTATTTGACTGACGGAGCACAATTGACCCCATCAAAAGGTCAAGCGATTGGAATAAACTTCAGAGAAATGTTTGAATTTTGTGAGTTCCTTGCCACTTCATTCCGTCTAATATTGATTTACGGTGTCAAATGTGAGATGTTGAGTGGGACATCAGAGAAGAATGTAAACACGTAGCGTGTTGCTGGCCTTGATCTTCCATTTCACCTCTTCTCCACGAGGACAGGTCCTCTGCTTCACTGTAATGTGAGACAAATCTAGCAGCAAATCACAGCTGTCAGGACTGAAGGGTAACTCTTCTATCTTTTTTGAACACAGTCCAAACAGAAGTTATGATCACCTAAACAGTTCAATCTAATGATGTAACTTGCTTAACCTCATGCGAATACTAATTTTAATGCTAAACTAGCTGTACATAGTCAGAGCCAAGTGAGATGGTCTGGATGGTAAACGGTAGAATGGGTTTCTCTTTGGTTTTGTTCCATGCTCAGGCTGTCAAGGAGCTGGATCTGGAGGAGTGTGAAGAGATGGAAGCTCACCTGTTTACTTGGGCAAGGAAGAGTGAGCAGGCAAACAGCCAATGGACTGTCACCTCTCCCATTTGATCGTGTGGTAATGTCCCATGTGAGTGAGTGAGTGAGTGAGTGATTGAGTGAGCACAACCCTTAAAGAAAATGTTACGTGACATTGCACATATGAATGCACATATGAATGAGGCAGGAATGATCAGAATATTTCACGAACAGTTCTGTACAAAGATGATTATATAGATTTCAATAAGACAACATTTGTTATCCAATCAAATATTTCTTAAGCCTGTAATGGACTCAAGCCATGTTCTCAAACATAAACATTTGCTTTATTAATTAATACATTTAGCCTGTAGTGTGATTGTGTCATATTGGAGTGACATCTGGAATATGAGGCAGACAGAGATTGTTGAGGAGGAGGCTTTGTTGATGCCAGAGGCACATCCTAACACCTGACCAGTAATCAGAATGACATGGATAAGAGTTATTGATAATGCTTTTGCTGGCCACTTTCAGGCAATTTTCGGAATTACAGCATAATAATGGAGCACAATGAATTGTATTATACACTTTATCCAAACAACAGAAGACAGAGTGTATTTTTGTTGCTCACACTCATGATTGTCACACTGCATCTCTTTGAAAAGAACAACCTGACATATTGTTCTCATAACCTGCTCCACTCATGTATATTGTCTAGCTGATGATAAGTGCATACAGGTATACACAGGTATATTTACCTGATGTACAACTCCAAAGCTGTCCACAACATACTATTTGTGGTACCTCTGCATGTTGGCTGCTATCCATGCCTGACATTGTTAACATCTGTGGTATGAAACTTCCCCTTTCTGTATGTGTGCATTACTTATTCAAGCCAAAACCTTGTTTTTTCAATGTTAACAGACTGCAACAGAGCAAATCAAACCGTCCCGTCTCCTCCCAGTCATCAGCCTGACTTTCAAAGTGTTCACCACTGAGCACTGAATGCACCATGTGAGATGCAATTAAGAGGTGACAATCAAACGTCACAACATCAACCTCAAGCCTCACCCATCCACCCCCCATCACTGAAAATGCCTTTAAACAGTGTGTGATTCACACCGAACTCATTCATAGATTGTTCTGTACATTCATAAGATGCCCCAAACCAGCCTATTACAGTAAATTAGGAATAGACTACTCTGGCTGTGTGAAAATAAACCACACTAGTGTTGTAACTAGTGTGGTCCTGAGATAAAGCAGTTCACCATCCCAAAGTGGTTTCCTCAAAGAACTACTAACCCAGAAGGGTTTATTCCACTTATACAATGGCTACTCCACTCATACTCTAGATAACAATTCTTGTGAACCACCAATGTTTAATTCATCTATAGTGCCTTGTATATCAATCATAGTGCTATGCATTACATGCATCCATGCTTTAAGCATCCATGATAGCTCATATAATGTAGCTCATATAACAGTTCTAATCAATGCATAATCATAATGCATTCCACACTTGGGGTGTACTTCATTGACTCTCTGTAGGGTTTTTCAGGGGCTTGTGGTTAACAGCCTATACACTGTACAGACGCATAAAGACATATACATGTATTCATGTTGCATTATTCACAGGTGATATTAAGTGTTACCCTATTCTGGAATCAAGAGAGATGAAAGAGGATTCAACAACTGAGCAGTCAAATAATGTAACAGGACCCTGCCATGAACAAAAATAACTGATATCACAGGAGCCCTAGGTGTAGGTAATGTGCGTTCCTATACAAGTGAGGGATTATCGTAAGCATTGTCTGTGCGAAGCATACTTGCCATGAACCTTGACTGATGTAATGACGTAAGTGATCTAGACAATGTATTTGATCATGTAATTGATCAAGAAATATTTAGTCATTTACTATCTGGGTCTCAATCAAACTTCACCACAAAACCAAGGTTCATAAATAAACATTAATCAGACAATTCGAGAAAAGTATTTGATCAGACAGATAACGGAAACACAAACATCTCTTGCTGTACCTTTGGCACATTGAAAAACAAGTAAATATGTGTTGCTACTTTACCTTTCATCGCTGTCTGAAATTACAACAAGGGGCCAAAAGACTGCTCTCATTTGGCAGAACCTCAACATGCTTTGAAGTATCAAAGCTGTGGTGAATGACTTGCCTTCTGAACGGTTAAGCAACATGTGTCATTTAGACTGGGTTTTTTTTGTGATGGGCTTGGCTTTTGACAGTCAAACCATTTGGGTTTTTCAAGTGGGGAAAATGTTTGAGAGAGTTTAATCCTGTGTGCTGTATTGGCACGAAGACATAGCCAATGCCAAAATAAATTGTCATGGCCAATGGGGAAAGTGGAGCTACTAAATGCACTTTTGGTGTCGAGAATGGTACACCTGCTAAGAAAAATAAATGGGGGAAAAAACAAAACAGAAACATCTCTAATCCGGTTGGCTTTTACCTACGCCATCATATTCATTGTCCAGTAAGTAGCTCAAACGACTAGTAAACATACCAACAGTAATGTGTATCTGTCAGTCTACATGGAAAGGTACATCTAAGCACAAACCTCAAGTTGGCCTACCTTTTTCCAAGACACAGTTGTTGTTGTTGTTGTTGTTGTTGTTGTTGTTGTTGTTGTTGTTGAAATCAGCTGTTGTTGAACTCTGTGTAACTGGCACAAGGACATCTCCACCATGTAACCACCCCACATCACCTGAACATGGACTCCAACAGTACAAGCAGGGGGGAGGAGACAGCGGGGTCCTGTGCAGACGCGGAAAGTCCCCAATTATGTGGTAATTCTAGAGAGTGGTTGTGATATTTGTTCTTATTGCCCAAAGAACTTGGCATTTACGAGACTCACCACAAACACATTCCACCCAGCGTAGGCAAACTTGAGGCTCCTTCACTCATTCAATCAGATGAAATAGCGGCTGATTTATGGTGGGTTTCGAAGGAAGTCTGCAGGCTTTTTTAATTCCAGTACTTTTTAAAATGAAATCAGGTAATTACCTTTACCTACTCTTTGTGAGGAGATATTAAACATTATGCTAATCGATCTGAACTGCAACACCCTACGTCTTTTTTCTTTCTTCAACTCCCTGATATACACTATTAGGTAACAGTGTCAAAACACTTGTACAGTATATGGAATGATCTCATATGGAATGATCTCTCATGATTATTGACAGTTGCATTAGACAATTGGGACCCAATATACTTATGTAAGATTCCAAATTCTGATTCACGTATTCCAAGAGGCAAAATTCCATCCACTACATTTAAAACAGACCTATTCATTGCCCACATTGCTCAAAAGGTATCATTTGAATCAATTGTATGTGCAATGTATGTAATCAGCATGCCGTCGACGATAAGTATGAAACCTCATGCATGGAAGTTGCAATGCCTTTCAGAGACTCCAGTGGTGGTCAGACTATCTTTGTTCATTCCTTCCCAGGGCTCAATTTATGGCCATTATGTGATTCTATTCCTGGCTATAGTGATGGATTCTGCTCAATTATTGTCCATTATGGAGAAAAATGGCGGCACATGCACGACAAGAATTACTGGTTACTGCTGTGACATTACAGCCACTTGGCTCTGCAACAAGTAGCCCAAGTTGAAAAGCATTCTGAACTCTCACTACATTCATGTATTCTTTTCATATTCTGTACAATGACTAATGGCCACTTAATGGCCAGTGTTCTTTTCCCTCCTAGGTATCTACCGCCGACTGATCCATTGGTAAATATCCCACTTAGTGTACATAACGGTATGATCATTTAAACTACTCATAATGTATGCATAACCAGCAGTAGATCTTCTCCAATCATGATAATAGATAGAGAAGAGGCAGGAAACAGAGGGTGAATTCCCATAACTCCTCTGGCAATAGGGCACTGCAGTGGATGTCCTCTTGCCAGAGTTCAGCCCCGGCCGTCAGCACAAACGTAGGTGAATGAGAAGGAGAAGTAGCAGCCAGCAGTATAGAAAGGGCTCTGCAAGGCTCAGAGAGTCACCAAAGCCAAAGGCCCCACTGAAGATTAATCAAAATGGTCGATCAATAACTTCTCAAGTGCTAATAAGCGCTGGCACATTTTGTGATATGTGAGCCCGTTCGTCATTTCAACTGTCCAGAGATTTATGGGAAATCCATTGTTAGATCCAAAGTATGAGGTAGTGTAGCACTTAGTAAATGAAGTAAAACCAAAAGCCTCTGGTGATTTGTATTTCATTTACAAAGGACATGTCTAATCATTAGAGAGTCCATCTCTTTGAAATGCACAGAAAAGGCTATAATGTCGGACATGTTTTTTTGTATAGCTTACTTAGTCAGCAATGACGCAGGAGATTACAGCAAATAGTATAGCCTTTCTGTCTTCCAGTCTTGATTGGTTCCCTCCCAGATAACCAGGGGGGTCCTATTCACTATAAGGTGATTAAAGTCATATTAGGAAATAGTAATGGGGGAGTCGTAAAATGATTTGATTTCTGCCCTCTCCACTGTCTCCTATCAAAGTGATTGGTCTCTAGGTCATTTCGGTGGCTGACATAACTGTTAATTAAGCGTTATGGCCTGGCCTTTCTCCTGCAGAGATGTCATCTAGGGCTAATCATTCATTTGAAAACAATCCCATATATCACTGTATGATGTATGGACTCCAACCATTTTTATTACTACAGACTGACACTGTTATATATTTACACACGTCTAGACATTACGTTTTCTTGGATGTTTATTGCAATATGAAAATTAAATCAATCTAAGAGTATTACAAGTCATTCCCGGTGTATGAATAAGCAATTTTTTTAGGGGGTAAGTAAGGATAGACAAATATATTTCAGCAGTCCACTTGAAGAAAACCAATTCTACTTCAATGTATTGTTATTAGTGGCTAGCTTTTCATTACTGTTGGTCAGGTTATTGGTTGTTTGGAGGCTAATTGTCCACTACATGTCAAAAGTATACCCTGCCTTTAAAGTAATCATCTGCATGGAGAATAGTTCAATCCACAAACACATTCATGGTATTCTCCAATTCTCAATACATTTTTCATGAATCTATGTCTGTTCGGGAAAATTATATTTCATGACTGTTCAAGCACAATCTGTAAATGCCATGGCATGTGGAATTTACTGCTTCAGATAGTGTGAATTTATCTTGCTCATCAATTTCTTTAAAATGTCAATAAATGTTAATCTATCCTCACATTTTCCCATCATTGATGTACATGTGATATCAACAAATCTAGTTTTCCTTTTTTTGCTCATGGTATTGGAACATGTTGCTAATCACATCGCGTACCATGCATGTCTTTTTGAACATAGATAAATAGTGGGATTCTTTTTTCCCCTTTTCAAGCTGTCGTTCACAAAGTTTGCAAAGGGGTTCAGCAAAGGGTTCTCTTTCAAAGCTACACCACTACATAGACCACTTTTTTTCTCTTTTTCTTAAGTCATCAGCTCTTTGCACGACAAGGTGAGTTTTTCTTTTCAAAATACCACAGATCAGGTAAAGAGGTTTGGGGGGGAGGAAAGTTAAATAAAAAGCTCTTTAAAATGGTATTTATAAAGAAAAAGACAAACAGTGTCCTCGTTGAAAATAAAAGCACGTACTGAAATCCATTCTGATGACAGTTGGAAGAATGCAGGCTTTATGAGGGATTTGAGCCCATCTTTGCCATATCTTTTAACCATGATTATTTACTTAAAAACACAAACATAGGCCCCAAGTCTGGCATTGTGAACGGCAGCCCTTTGATTGTGCTCTAGGCTTGAATTCTTAACTAATAAATTGTTCCGCACCTTTGTCTGAGGCATTAACGGCAGTGGTCTGCGTTTTTCTTTCTCTAATCTCAAGAATGTGCAAGCCTCTTGAGAAGCACAGGGGTTTCCTCCTCTCTGCAAGCGTGGTCGTCATTTTGTTTTCTTAGAGGACTCCCTAGATTGACAGGCCTCGTCACTGGCCCTCTCCTCAGACGTTTGTTTTCAGTGATTCTGTCTTAGCACATCAAAGTCAATCAAGGCCCGGCTGCAAAGCATTTTAAAAGACACACCACAGTGTATGAGAAATAAAGCAAACTTTCATCAACCCCACAAAAAACCATGGTTAGGACTCCGACGTGTTTGTATGGTTTTCTGTGTAAGGATGACCTGAGAGGGATCCCTTAGCTCACAGCACAGGTATGAGCAGCTTAGCTTTGTTCAGCCCCATCTCTGACGACAGCTTGGTGAGTAATTTGGCCCTTGTGTAGACTGGACTTTTTTGGTCATGTGTTCCAAGTGAACATTGACATCCCTTGACAATAATAGAATCATTTATGGTGAAGACCAAAGTGACCGTTCAATCAAGACATAAAGTTAATGTTGATTTTGGTCGAAAGGAAAACACTCCCATATTCAGCCACAAATGAGGTGGGCTAGTCATCGACTGTAAGTGTGTAAGATATTGTAGATAGGCTACCAACAAAGTTTATATTTCATTTTAATCATGTTGATAGAGCAGAATATATATTGGCTACATGTCAATCATCTCATCCATAAATAAATTAACAGAGTAAGACCTTACGCAAGTCCAATATCAGAAAAATGAGAAACACTGCCCCCCTTGACTACATCTCTGAAACACACTGTTAAAATGCATCAATGTATGACTAACATCTTTCATCATGGGATAAGTAGTACTAGCCTACTGACAGTTAAGGGATCAGAGACACAATTAATACAATTGATCAGTATTAGCATTATTATCTAGCAGCCATACTGTCAGTCCCATATACGTAGTCATAGACATCTACAAAAAACAAACCATACTAAAGTAACATATTTGAGCATACTCAGTTTACATCACGTGATGAGTATAGACCATCATTTTCTAAATGGCCCCTTCTAAACCAGAGAACCTGATTTCTTCCCCTGTTATAAAATCCACACTGGGTGTATGCCGCCAAAGCTCAATGGATAGTGATGTTCTGTAATAAATTAGAATATTCTCAGCCCACATGATTGCCTTGACCAGAGAGATGTCTGAGGATCATCTACGGGTTGAATGGGGAGAAGGAGGTGGTCTCGTTGGTTACTTAGTAACCATATAAACATTGCCTCCAACGGATCACAATGCGGAAGGTATGGATTTTACTCTTTGGTCTTGATTTTGGTCAATGTCTCTCATGAAATTGAGTTTGCTTGAATAGTAATTGTAGCAAGGCGTGCTTTCGCTTTCGTAAATATATTTCAACTTATTTCAAGAATGCATTTACTGGTTGCAAGTTGCTTGACGTTGCAAGCTCGTAGATGCTATCATTCATTGATGCATCATTCAGGTATCAGCTTGATATTCCCTTTCATTGCGCATTATCAACCGCTCTAACCGCTCAATATTTGCATAGACATGCTGATTATGTATACAAATCATTTTATGTTATTGTCAAAATAAATACTTTTGCCAATCTTGACTATCAAAAGACAAGTCCCGTTTTTGTGGTTTGACTTTTTCATGGGCACATTTTATTTCAGCAAGTCCCAACAAAGTGTGGAGAAATATTTGTTTTACCTGTTCGGTTTTGTGCTTATTTTTAATCCCTTTGACAATAGAGGTGGATATACTACCTCGCCCTGATACAATAGCCTATGTCCAGTAATTCTGACCTTGGCCCAATTTGTGCAAGATTTGAACTTTCTTCACTTTTTTTAAAGGCCTTGAACTCAAAAACAACCAGTGGCAAATTAACCACAATCACCTCAGTTGCTCTACAAGACCATATTTCAAGAAACTTGCTGCTTCAGAATTTGTCGCTGTGTGACCCTGTGAAATCAAAGTGTCGCAGAAAAGCCTCCACAGAGTCCCATTGCAAAAGAAACCATGTGAAAGGCAATGAGAAACAGAAAGGTCCCCAGCAACAGTATGGACCTGAGGAGAAGGAGTATGTGCTTGACCCGGCACCTCCTCCACTGACATTAGGTAGTACACAATAACTGAACATCTACACACCGCACTGTCCGAATGACTATTGCATTTCTCAGCCGTTGCTTGATATTGTTTCTGTGTCTCCAGCCCAGAAACTGGGTTTGGTGGGGTCCCCGGCCAGGAGACTGACTGTGGATGAATGGAGCCGGGTCAAGTCGAGGTCTATTCATGAGGGGGACTCCAGACAGCCCTGTGTGATCTGCAGGGAGGAATTTCGCCTACAAGCTCAGGTATTCCTCCATACACAATACCTGGTGTTTATTCTCAGTGAGAGGGCCCTTTTCTGAACGTTTTCAACATTGTTCCCCCCTCAGGGCAACCCCCCCCCCCAACACAAACTCCCCCTCCCTCTGGTTCCTGTATGCTCTAATCTGTGTAGACAACTGTACAAATTTACCCATACTGCCTTGGAACTCAACTGTGACACGATGATGTAGCAATCAGTGTGTTACTGTGAGGGTCATTCAGTCTTTTACACCTTTCTGATCCCCTTTTAAGATGCCAATCTCCTCAAGAATGCAGGCTAGAATAGACGGCTTCACAAAGAACAGTTGCCATAGACGCACATGTAAATATTAGTTTGACTCAGGGTAAAAATGTTAATTAGAGCCTGCTAACAAGGAAAAGTGACAAAAGGGAATTGGTGTATTATTTCTTTTGGTCGATATTCTAAAATGTTTTGCCATTTACAGTCAATCATTTACTCCAGCATGTACTGACTGCCTTATTATGCCTGCCAATATTATGTATCTTGACTTGAGTGGAAATGTTGATTATTCTTCCAGCTATTCAAGGTTCATTGAATGCCATCCACACACAGACCATACCATGTAAACACAATCATCAGAAGCGCTTTTAAAAAGTCTCAACATCATGAATGCGACTCTGTCTTTCATGTTCCCAGTCTTCGATATTTAGCGTCTCTCAGTGAGGCTTGCAGCCTGTGGGGTTTAGGCTTTGCTTGCAAGAGCTAAAATTCACTCTGGTCTAATGGCTTGTCGAGCTCCTAGATTGTGCACTGCGGGGGGCCCTTTCACTGGTGATGGAGTACGTTGGTCGGGCCAAAAACAATGGGAAATCAATATACCTCCCCCTGCCCTCCAGAGCTCTGAGTACACTAGTCTGTGTGCCAAGCCCCATAGCTGTAGCTGTCTCCTCTCTCTCCTTGTGAGCAGACGACAAAAGAGTCCCTTGCAGGTGGAGCAGAGTGGGGGAGACTGCAGCCCAGGTCCCAGCCATCACACACACACACACACACACACACACACACACACACACACACACACACAATACACATATATCTACACACACACACACACTCACACACACATGCCTCTCACAGGGCTCACCAAAAACACTTAGCGAGATGTTGAAAACCAATACATGCTCC
Organism: Argentina silus; assembly: GCF_951799395.1. Classification (NCBI taxonomy): domain Eukaryota; kingdom Metazoa; phylum Chordata; class Actinopteri; order Argentiniformes; family Argentinidae; genus Argentina; species Argentina silus. The sequence continues at coordinate 9,975,957 of NC_139655.1, read as the reverse complement.
CCAGCATCCCCAGAGGACTCTGCATGCCACAGTAATTTAAAAACGACATGTCAATTAATCTATGTGATGCTGAGGGTATTTCTGATGTTTTAGAGAGAACTAATTTAATCTAGTTATGAGGCTACAGCTGTTTGATTTAAAGTTTTAGCATGTGTGTGGAGCATGTGTATATGGTATTTGACTGATCTTATCAATATTCTCTCTAGGTTTTGCTGTCCTGCTCCCATGTGTTTCACCGAGCATGTTTGAAGGCCTTTGAGAGGTTTTCAGGGAGGAAGTGCTGCCCTATGTGCAGAAAGGAGCAGTATGAGACCCGAGTGATCCATGATGGAGCTCGCCTCTTCAAAGAGAGGAGTGCCGTCAGGTAACTACACAAACATCACTGTAATGGGTGGTATTTAATTCAGTGATAAACCGTATGTTCTGTTGCGTCTGTATCAGAACAAGTAACGTTTGACACACCGATCAACTTATCATTTTCATACTATCCTTTATCCTCACTGTTTTACCCTAAATGTATTTCCTGTCATTTTTGGTAGAATTCAAGCGTGTTGGCGGGGATATGTTGCTCGGAAGTGGTACAGAAATGTGAGAAAAACGGTCCCCCCAAAAGATAAACAGTTAAGACGAAGATTCTTCGAGGCAAAGGTAGCTTTAAGTTTTAGCTGTGTGACATTTTATACAAGGTACTGACATAATAATTCTCATACTCAATAATGAAAGAAACAGACATAAGATTCCTGAAACAATTCTCAGAATTTCAATAAATTAGTTGTTCTATTTCATACTGAACAATGCCAGTAGACAAAGGCTCAAAAACCTGTGTCCTTATCAGGTGCTTCCGTCTGTTGGTGAGCAGGTCACATTGCTGAGGCGTTTTCCTTGAATCTCCCCCAGACATTCCTCACCTATTAAGCTGGTGGACTTTAGGCTGTGATTGACTGACAGATGATCTGAGGTCAGCGTGGAGATGACGCAGGCCTCAGACGTAAGGAGTTGGGGGGGTGTGTCTCTCAGACACCAACCACCCCCCTCCCCCCGCCCCTCTTCAGAGGCTTTGATGTTGTGTGAATCATACACTGTTTATCAACTAATTACGGAGAGTGTGTGTTATGGACAAACAATGGACATTCCAGGGTCAGCAACAAAAGCCGTGTCCACTGCTGTGTGTTTACCGCCAGCTTTCCCTTGGATAGTGTGTGTGTGTGTGTGTGTGTGTGTGTGTGTGTGTGTGTGTGTGTGTGTTTGGGGGGAGGGGAAAGGGGGGGTAGTAGTCAAGAGCAGTTTGTCATTTGCTGTGGCTTTCTTCACTTGTCCACTGAAAGAATGAAAATATTCCATGGATTGCACTTTTATTAGAAGACAGAACACAGTCACACATTTTGAAAGGTTAGTAACAGGTTGGCTAGTAGGCTACTGTAACCATTAGCACTGAGGCCATGTTGTCTTGTTGATAGCTCCCTGGAAGAGGGAAGATTGCCACCTAGTGAGTCAGTTCTATCCCCTTCCCAAGGTGCTTGTCACTGACTGGGAGTGCAGGTTTGCCAATCACTCTGCTTTCCACTACCAGTCCAAACTAGGTGCAGACAGTGAAAATCTTATCTTGTGTTTCAAGTGAACACTTGAGTGACACTGCTGACACATGATTTTATAGGGGAATGTATCCTGTGACCCTTGTTTATGGTGTTACGATGATGTCCATTCCCCCACCTGCCTCTCTGGTGGCTTGTTAAAGACGGACCACTTGTATTTGTGCATTGTAATCAATCAGAGTGCCTCAGCGGCCTCTCAGAGACTGGTTTTAAAAGTGACACCATGATCAGGCCACACTTGTAATGGGTTCTGAGAGGCTGGAATTGGATCTAGCACCCTTCTCTTCCCTCATCCTCCCCGTCATCCATAAACTCTGCCTTAGCATGTCACATAAACAGAGAGCGGACATTTATTGGGCCAATTAACTCTGTTGTAACACATTAGTCTCTATGCAGGGTCTGTTGTAACACATTAGACTCTATGCAGGGTCTGTTGTCCAGGGGTTCCATTTTTGAGACAGTGACAGCTACAGTACTCTACACCTCGGATGGGGAACTGTGGCCCTGTGATGATTCTAGTTTTTTTTCTAGCCCTAACTCCCCTGATTCAAGTAATAGTGGTCATGACGCCTGAATGAGGACCATGTTCAGGCTGGTTAATCATTTGAGTTAGGTGTGCTAGTGCTGGCCCTGAACGAATGCCTGTTCACCCAGTAGTTTGAGAAGTCTGGAGTTAGACCCAGTAATGAAAGTTGATTTCACCACAGGCAAATGGAAGTTCAGCAGTGAGTGCTCGCTGCCATGCAGTCAGCCATAATGCATGTCTGTCACTCACATGGTAGAGCTGCAGTGGCTCCCTGAAGTAAGTAAGCCTTTAATATATTAAACTAGTTTCATAATTCGTATCAGCTGATCTCTAGATACGCTGTCAATGTGGCCAGCTTTCCATTTTTACTTTTTTGAGGTCCTACCCTAAGTCAACACATTAATGTGGATGGATGGTGACATCAAGATGAATTGCTGTGAGATAATACCTCTTCCTTCCCCATCTCCTCTCCTCACCCTTCCCTGTCCATGTCTGCAGTGAGACAAAGCAAAGTTCACCAGAGACCATGTTGTTTGCCTGCACTGTACTGTGCACCGTCAGCCAGCCTATAAAACCTCATTTGAATGGTTAACAGTTGTTTAATTAGTGATAAAAGCTTAGCAATAAAGCACTTGTGATGTCACTGCGACAGGAGCAAGCCCTATGGCAGCCTTCTGGGTGGTGTGTGTGTGTGTGTGTTTGTGTGTGTGTGTGTGTTTCCCCAGCATTTTTTTTTTTTACCATTAATTTTCCATGTAGTCAGAGACCTGGCCACATTTATCTGGCTGTTTAACCTCACTCTGTCAGCAAGCTTCAGGCTACAATACAGAAGCCATTTAATTTGATAGAAAATAGAATTCTATTTGGTGTCTGATTGAAACATGCCCCTTTTGTGTAACAAAATGTTTTCCAATTAGTTGCAGGAGTTGAATGACAGCTTTGTCCAATACTGTGACACCGACGTGGAGACTTTCCTGAACGATATTGATCTGTCCGTGTCATCAAGCAGAAGCGTGTTCCATCAGTTTGAGAAACAGCACATTTCAGAAGTTCAAGAGGATGACTGGGAAAGAATACAGCACAAGGTTTGAGCCTCAGTTGTGGAAACACTCACAATACAAAATACCATGTGCATTATCAAAGACTGTCTTACACTCACAGAACACTTTATTAGGAACACTATACTAATACTGGGTAGGGTCTCCCTTTGCTCTCAAAACAGCCTCAATTGTTCGTGGCATTGATTCCACAAGATGTTCCAAACATTCCTTTGAGATTCTGGTCCATGATGACATGATTGCGTCGCGCAATTCCTGCAGATTTTTCAGGTGCACTTTCAAGCTGTGAATCTCCCGTTCTACCACATCCCAAAGGTGTTCTATTGGACTCAGATCCAGTGACTGGGAAGGCCACTGAAGAACACTGAACTCATTGTTCATGAAACCAGTTTAAGACGACTTTTGCTTCATGAAATGGTGCATTATCATGCTGGAAGTAGCCATTAGAAGATGGGTAAATTGTGGCCATGAAGGGATGCACATGGTCAGCAACAATACTCAAATAGGCTATGGCATTCAAGCGATGATTGATTGGTATTAACGGGTCCAAAGTGTGCCAAGAAAACATTCCCCACACCATTACACCACCTTCACCATGAGAAGGTGTACAGGTGTTCCTAATAAAGTGTTTGGTGAGTGTATAATCCTGGTCTACTTCTCATTGCAGCCTGGCCTTTCATTCAACATGCTAACACTTGTCTAGGGAGCCTGCATTGCAGCTGCTGTAGAGAGTCAAATCTCACAGAAATGATCATTCACTTTTCAATATCAATGGCAAAAAATAATCCTCTCTGTTTACAAAAAACAGAACTAACTCTGATAATGCCTGCCAAGCTAGGGCTCCATTGTTGGGAAGAGGGCCTTTCATGCCAGCCAATGACGGTTCCCACAGGACAGGTGTGTGTGTGCGCACTGTTCTTTATCTCATGTGAAAAGGTTGTGCACAGGGCAAGAGTTGCTCAACCTTGACTCGTACAGAGAGGGAATCAAACGGTGAACAGCAGGTTTTTGCCACACACGCTGCACCTTCCTCATGAAGGCAAACACTATAAATGCCACAAAACTCATTATCAAACATTTAAGAGTGGAGCCTGTTGACTATCTCTGAATAAAGGAAGCTGTCTTTGAGTTAATCATTCCTGGAGCTGTGTGGATACCTGCACCCTATTTTAAAGGGTTGGCGATAAACACGGTATCTCCGTGACACAAGTCCAAACAATCAAGCTTGTGTGACACTCTAGTCAGATAACGTCCCTGGAGGCAGGTCACAGGGTGTGTGTGGAGGCTACTGTTGTGAGAGGAAAAGACTTCTAAATGTTACAGTGGGTAGTTATGAATGACCATGTGACTATTAAAGTAAGCTCATACTCATCATATCTCAGTCACTCCTGATGCTAACAACAGCCCCGTTTCCACCTGTGGTACTGCAGGTCATCCAGAGAGACATCAGGGACTGTCCCATTTGTCTGACCTCACTGTGCAGCCTGGGGACAGGCGGCTGTGTGGTTCCAGAGGCGGGGCCAGGGAGGGCGCCACAGTGCAGACGCATCGTGCTCCTGTCCTGCTCACACCTCTTCCACCATCTCTGTCTGGAGGCCTTTGAGGCTTTCTGTGTGGAGGGACAACCCACATGCCCTCTGTGCAGATCTCTCTACCACAAAAGACTTGTCTGACCTCTGACCTATGCTAGTATCTTCATCATTTAAAAATAAAATAGATATTTCAATGTAATTTCGATGTATGGTTGTCACATTGTTCTAAATTGCTTGTGGCAACATTGAAGTAAAAGCTCAATTCAATAAAGAATGTAATTTGTAAAATTACATCAAATGTTGACATCATGGTTGACAAAAAAGCCTATACTTTACTATGAATTGAAAAAGCAAAGTTAACGTGCAGTTGTTTTCATCATTTTATTTGCAAACAAACCAACATCATAAAACAACAAAAAGACACATTGCAACTCAGAAATGAATATGGTAAAAAATACATTCACATACATTTTCAGAAAATCACATGCCGAGACAGATAGACAAACTGATAGACAAAACAGTTGCTTCACCTACAGTGCAGGCTAACCCTCAACCTTACAAACTCAAGAGTGAGAAATACTGTAAAAGGCAACCAGAACTGTTCATTTGGATTGGAACCGGTCCTGTCTGTGTCCACCTCACAAGCCAAGTGGAGGAGGGTGATTATAATACAGTAGGTCACTGGTGTGCCCCTTACCAATATTAAATGAGCAGCGGAAAACATTCTCCATCTGACTTAAGAGACCACAGGACGCAATTAACGATAATTGAACAGATTTTTTGAGGATGATGGGAGCACACAAGTATCATATTGATCAAGGAAGCAGAAAACAGCCAATATATTAGCCACGGAATTAATGTGTTTTGGTCAATTAGTTTTTCTCATCTTGCTTTTTCACAGTTTTAATGATCAGCCTCATAAAACCCTCTTTTGGCAGGCAGGACACAGAACAGGGCTTGGCACTACATTCACCAGGCTAACAGCAGAATGTCTACTAATGATGAGGCAGGGTAAAGCTGCACTCCTCAATCTCTGTTTGGGTCTTAGAAAATATAACTGCCACTTTTAAATTCTGTGGCTGTCTTTCTTCGGGGACAGAAACCACATATTTCATAAGTAGTGGAAGTGACATTTATCAAGACCAGCCTCTCCATTTAAAAAACACAACTGTGAACAGAACAAAGTGACTGATGAGTGCAGCTTTAACACAATGTAACATCCGCCGTTTGATAGAAAGTAAGTAGCTGCTTTAAAATTCCATCCAAACTCTTTCTATTACACAGGGCAACGTATGACAAATAGCTCTTTCATTTTTCCTTAAAATCAACCAAATCAACCAATCAATCAATGTAAAACAGTCCCTGTGCAAAACAACAAGTTTCAAATGCATATTTAATACAAACATTTTTATAATCCTTTTCTTTTCTATTTCTCATCATCATGACACAATAGTGACAATGAAAACATTTATGTCACCATAAAACTGTCTATACATTATTAGGGCCATCACCCGCATTTTCACAAGTGCTCAGGTTATCTGGAGATGAATGTTTTTGGAAACCCACCACGGCCATATGGGTAAGAATAGATTATTGACTACATTCACTGTAAGTAACAATGAATAGGTTACACCTGGTCGATCATTCCAGTCCAGAGATAGAGGGGTTCACAGTGAATTTGTCATTGTTACAAACATGTGCACACATAGACGCGCACACAAATGAACGTGTGCGCGCATATATATATACACACACACACACACACACACACACACACACACACACACACACACACACACACACACACACACACACACACACACAACAAACAGGAGACTACTAAACACTAAGTCTGTGAGACCCTCCTCCTGTAAGGCATACAAGGTGGTTCTAGTGACATCACAGTCCAAGAGATTCACAAATAACAACACTGAATGGGCAAAATGATGGCCCTCTATTTACATCCAAATAATGCAAAAGAGGTATGAAACATATACAGTATGTACATGTAAATACAACATTTACAAAATGACAGAGGTTTGACAAAGCTTTGTGCCTCCTAAACTATGGAGACTTTAAAATAGCTTAATAGTTATTTGGGTAGAGATCAGGATCTAAAGACATTTTTCACCAATGCACAATAGTTTCAGCAAATCCATCTTCATGGTCAATTTGAAAGCTGCACTATATGCTCTTTGGGAACAAAATGGAAACCTGAAGATGACTCTACTTTCCCCATGTCTAGAGTGATAGAAATCTACAACACATAACATAACAACTGTAACTCACACAAATGAATACAACTTCTATGAAATTAAAGCACAGAGCAGTAAAGCCGAATAAAAGCACATTCTGCCATCCCCAAAACTGGCTTCTGTGTTTAGGCTTAGGAAGGCAAGATTCACTCCCAGCCTGCTGTATCTACACAACACACCTCTATTCTCTCTAAGGACACTGGCCTCTATGGGGTGAATGTGGACTGAGTGTAATCGCTTGAAAACGTGAGAGAAGGTGGTGAAACACATATTTGTGAGGAAAAAATGCAAATTGTGTATGGAATATAGCATAAGAATAAGAGAGCTATTACATGGAGTGACTGACGTGAAGTGAACTGTGATGGCCGTTAAAAAGCTAAGCCTTTATCAAAGAATGCCATCATCTTTTCACATTTTTGCCAGAGGCATAAACAAATTCAAATATGAAACAAATAGCCATCAATACTTTACCATACTGTACAGGGATTAAATTTAGTGTATTTGATCTTTACATACAATACAGATCAGAAATTGTATTTGCCCCATATCCTGTAGCTACTGATACAGGTCAATGTGGAAGCACATTTGATAATTTTGATGAGAAATCATATACTTTATTTCCTCAAATAACACATTGTGGTGCATTTTATTACCAAAAAATGTTTTTGCAATAAGAGGGCAAGACTCCAAGCCATACATTGCCGTATGGGAGCTCAGTAACTGTGAGATGATGGTAATGGAACAGATCTTGACATTGAAACAAAGAGTTGACATTGAAGCAGGATGCAAGTGTAAGAAATGGCCACTAGTCTACCAGTGTCTGGCCACTAGTCTACCAGCGTCTGACCACTAGTCTACCAGCAACCAAGTTGTATCTTCAGCTACTGCTTTGAAAGTTTACATTTCACCTTGGCTGAGGCCTCCTCTGGCTCTGGGAGGGGGGGGGGGGGGGGGGGGGGAGTTAAGTTGGTACTAACGGAAAGTCCCTCATCCCCATTCATCAGATCAGTGGCTCATGGTCACAGTCACTGTTGAGGTCAACGTCAACAACGTCAAGGTCCCTGTTGTGATGCCAGTCTGTTGGAGCCCTCAGACTAGTCTCCGTCTCTGTCCCTGCATTCGTCCAAGAGGAGAAGGATGGAATGTCATGATGCTAAATTGCTCTGGGCTTCCATTCGCAGCATCCTACAGACACTGTCTGAGTCTATCAAGTCTCTTCCACAAACTCAAATCACTTTCACCTCTCTGCTGTGGAGCTGTACTAAATCTCTCTTTGGCTGCCATCAGGTGTGTTTGTCCCTTTCACAGAGTCTTCTGATGCCCGTTGGCCGAGAGCTTCCCTGACTCTGGGTCTGTGGGGCTGTTTGACAGTTGTAATTTATCCAGACCTGGCCAGGGAGAGATAAGGGGGAGAAATCTCATTAAAAAAAGCCACAGAGTTAACCTTAGATGAGCAATGGGGGAAAAACATCACTGCCTCTGTCTGACATTTCCTAACCCCCCCCCGCCACACGTCAGTCCAAAGGCAGGTACAATTGCATCCACTCCGGGTCTGCTTCTGACATGAATCAACACTATATCTCTCTGCAGCCATAGCTGTGGATATTGCCGGCAATGCTGCCCACAACCCAGTCATCCTATGGCATAGGGTCACTGATTTTGTGTTGATTATTACAGTAGCATTCTAATGTGATATTACCATCTTGCCCATGTGAAAATGGTGAAAATTACATGTCATTCAATTCCACAGTAGTATATTGGTTCAGGGAACAATAGGAAAGAATAATATTTGTTTTATTTACTACGGGTTGCCTTCAGCCAGGATTTGCCACGTCATGCTTAATTGTGACATAGGGTATCAAAATATGACAGCTTTTCGGAAATTAAGAAGTTACCTAATGCTTTCAGGAGCTCTTCTCGGACCGCTGAGGTGAATTTCCGGATCAGACAGAGTGTTGTTACCACGGCAAACAGCAAATTGTATGATAGGACAATATAGAAGTTTCCCAGCCAATTAAATCTCCCAAAGTCTCCAAGGAGATCAAACCTTGTAATACCTGTGGAGAGAAAGATGATCAACAAAAAACTCTAAGACCAGTAGATTGAACAATTAGCCAATCACTCCATTTGTTTTACCATAACCGAACTACGCTCCATTACAACTAAGTTATAATACTTGATGAGATGATGGCCAAGTTAGAGGTTTATTCTTAAACACCTCAAGGTTATTTGGGGAATACAGCACATTGATTCAAGAAAACAGGTACACAGTTTTTTTTCCCAAACACCATTGGCAAGACAAGCATTGTGTTTATAAGCAAAAAAACCCTTCCCTTTCCAGAAAAGCATGGACTACTGCACGAATGGACTACTTAGGAATGTCTGTTCTGTTGGCAGTTGAGGCACTTTGAAAAGTCTCTCTCTTCAATGGCCCATCTCTTTCAACAAGCCAGAAAGGCCAAATTGAAAGAAGGGCTTATACCCAAAAAACCATTTGATGTACACTGCATACTAAGAAACTCAGGATATCGGTTGGTTGAAAACAAATACAAAGTAACTGAGCCTATTATGTAAATGATTTAGTGATCAATGCCATTCTTTCGGAAGTGAGCTTTGAAAATTAAGATTTCAATGTCTGATTCCAAGGTGGATTACTTTGGTTCTTTTCATAGGAATATGTTTCGTTGGCGGACTTAAAGTGTAAACCTTTTTCTTAGCGTGCAAAACCAAGTGGAACAAAAAAAAAAAAGGACCACACCCGCCTGAGGCAGCATGGGTATCAATGGAAGCACAGTCACCTGCACACACATCCACCTGAGTCAACTTCTGGAGTACACATCTAATTCAAACAATAAACAAGCACAATCTTGTAGGTTTCCGCTGCACCGAGACAGCTTGTACAACTCTGGCGGGCTTGACCCCCCAGTGATGGGAATCCTTCTCTCACTCTCACCCTTGTCTCAGTGTATGCTTAGCGCTGGCTCAATCAGATAGCTAGTAACAGCCATCAAAAAGGTTGACAGAGAATGAATAGCAACTTCATGTAAGCTATTCGCGGTTCACACAGACACTCACAAATGCTATTATTGGCACTGTAGGACACCTGCCCAATTAAATGGTTATCCCTGAGACAATGTGGCCAGGCTGCCACCTCTTAGAGTCCTCATATGTGAACATCTCCGCAGGTGTTCTGGTGAGGGATAAATGCAGAGAGACTGGCTCCAGTGGCAGTGCACTGCAGGCGGACAGACACTTTCTCTCCTCCAAGCCATCTCCACTGACAGAGACAGAGGAGTGGTTTTAATCGTCCATTTTCTCTGGCAGGGCCACGGCTCGTTTAGAGCCATGCTGGGGACTCTGCTAGACCTGAGCAGGTTTTCCAATTTCAAACCATCTGTCATGGAGGATCACACGCTGCCTGCAGAGCCATCAACACCCTATTGTTTTCTATTTATCTATCCTGGGCTGCTGCTGCCTCTAGAACCTTCCAGAATGTTCCACCAGGATATGTGTGTGTGTGTGTGTGTGTGTGTGGATGGAGAGGGGGGGGGGGCGCTGAGGGGTTTAGTTTGATAGTGTAGCCTGAGAGGGGGGGGGCTAAAAGACATCAGTCGTAAATAGGCTACATATTACACTGTAATCATTAAGGCAGTGAGACTGGAGCATTGGTCTCTTCATTACTGCGTTCCCAATCATTTCAACTGTGTCATGTGTTTGCAGCCCAACTGTGTACTTCACAGGAGGCTTCTCGAGGCAGAAATCAGAGGACGGGCTCATTGTCATGCATGGAATAGAATAAGGAATGGCATCAAACACATGTCGTTGATTCCATTCCTCATTCTATTCCATGCATTACAATGAGCCCGTCCTCCGCTTTCAACCTCCACCAGCCTCCCCTGGTGTACACTGACCTAAACATGATCAATAGAGCAGTCAACCGTTTTGTTCATAAGTATGTAGATTCAGTTTTACTATTCCGAAACTGCCATGATAGCGCTGATTTTCTTTATTTTTTTCCTTCAGTAACGTCTCTGCTGGACGCCAATTAGATTAGGTGATCGATTCAGTGTCTGGAAAGATGTATTTACAGTCTCTGTAAGCAGTTTGCAAGCATCAATTGCCTTTAACAAAATTGCTTGTAAAGAGATGGGGAGAGAGGGTGGAGGACCACAGTCAATACACCTTGCCACTGCGGGCCAGCTAAATTAATTTCTCATGTCAAAGGTTTTGATCTTGGTTTGATACTTTTAAAAAAGCTGATTGGAAGTAAAAGGTTTTTGGCATTTAAAATGGCGGCATTAGCAGGAGGGCAGAGCGTGCCTCGTCACTAATGATGACGTAGCCTCTTCTAGAAGGACCTGTCTTCCTCTGATACATCAGTGCTGTTTGGCATCATCACTTCACTTTCTTTCCAAACACCTCATCACCATTTGCAAAATGTAGCATTTTGTATGACTACATTTGGGCCAAATATCATCTATCATGTCTTATAATCCAATTGGAGTAATATGACAGCTGGAGTCATGGTGCTTACATTAGCCTATTCATCTTTATCATCATGTATCCATTGAGGGATGCCATTAGTATTCAACTTTGGATAAGGTAACATAAATTACATCATTCTGTAATAAACATCTTTATATATGATCATTTTCTGCCATAGTCTTCTGCTGTTTGATACTGTATTATGCCATGAACAGCAGCCAGGCTTTTAAGCTGACAGGGGTGACCTGAGTCCTCTGCCTCGCCACACTGCTGCTGCAGTCTGCCTGTGCTTTTGGGGACACTGCAGATAAAAAGTTACACCAGATGTACAGGGAAGAAAAACAACAACTTTTTGGTCAGAGCGCAGAGCAGAGAGTGTGGAGATTTCTCTATCTCTCCAATGCTTTCAAACACACACTTAGTGAGTCTCTCCACCTCTAAAGCCCTGCCACTTTTGGCCATCCCACGTTTTTTCCTGAAATAAAATTTGTTTATGGTACTTTTACCCTTGTCTGCACCATCAGTGCTACAGAGAAACGAGCACTCCCATTTCAACACCATTACAGGTCCCATGGACCTCTTTCAAGAGAACCTTGAATAAAACATCATTGAATCCAAAAGGATAATACTGTACATTAGGTTATCATAGAGATACATAACCTCTCACTGCTTTGGGAACATTTTGTGCTTAGGTAAGCCACAATTGTGTAACATATGATTTATAGTTTATTTTATTATTATTATCTTTTTAAACTTATTTAGGCCTTCACTTTTTTTGTCATCACATCACCACACACTAACACTAACTGACAGAGATAGAACTGTTCTGTCGCTATGAACATAACCACACCTACAAGGAAAACATCAGTCACTGAAGGTAACGTGCCACACAGTATGACTGAGGACTTTATTTCTCCCATAGCATTAACACGTAAGGACACTCCCTACACACGGAAGGACAGCCCCTACACACGGCTTTTCTCTCTCGCTCGGGGGTATTCTCTCTGACTCTGTCACATGCATTTATTTCTTTTCATCTATTCAGCGTCACAAAGCAGAACCTGTTGATATTTTGTAAAGCTCCCCATGAGTCACTGTACGCTCGCACACACACAACAAACACACACACACACACACACACACACACACACACACACACACACACACACACACACACACACACACACACGCGATGATGCTATTTGAACAGCTGTGTGTACGCTCTGCATGTTTATTAGCGCCATTGTGATTCAGCTACCCCTGTCATTTTTTCCCCTCTCTTGCACCTTTCTTTTCTCAAGTCACTATGGCAAACTATGAAGGAATTTAACTTGTTAACCTTAACGGTCTGAGGGGGTGGGAGTATAAGGGAGGGAGGGGGGAAGGGGGGGGGGGCTACTGCAGTTTTCTGTCACGCTCTGTCACTTGGTTACGGCTGGGATCAATGGGTTCCATGTATCACGAGATATGTTATGATTCTTCTATGAGTTCCATACAGCTAGCAGAGGTCAGAGGAACAGAAGGGAGCAGGACTCACCTAAAGTTCTGGACATCACCGGCAGGGCTGAACTCAGAACCAGGGTTGACACACAGCAACCAATGATCTATGGGACACAACAACCAAGGTTCAAATGAGTAATATAGTCATAATCAACCGATTCTATCAGGTACATTTATTTAATTAGACAAATCCATGAGGTCCATGATTTAATAAAAAAGTAGTAAAAGTAGTGTGAGAAATGAGGAGAGAGAGAATACAGGACAATGACACACACACACACACACACACACACACACACACACACACACACACACACACTTCAGAGTAAATGGATTCCACATATTGTGCAATTAGTACCTCTGAAGTTGCTCATTACCAGGTTCTTTTCTTTGTCCTTTCAAGTCCTTTCACTGAGTCGTCATGGCTAGTTAACAAGCCTCACCGGTCCCAAACTCATTACCAAGTGAATGGGTCCACCGTGGGCCAAACAGAACACACATCCTTTACCCCCCCCCCCCCCCCCCCCCCCCCCCACCCACTCTCTTACTGATGTACAAGAAAGGAGCTTGCACAGCGTCCGTGTTTACGCAACTCACAAACAAATATTGGGCCGATCAACTGAGCCATTCAGGGGGGGATCTGAGGAAGGTGCAAGAGCAGAGGAGAGAGAGAGACCGAGGGAGAAAGAAAGAGAGAGCGAAAGGGGGACTGAAGAGGATTTAAAACAGAAGGAGGTCTAAATACATCAGCACCAAGGGACCCCCCCCCCCCCCCGGCCATTACCGTTGTCATGGTTGTGTCGTCTTTCCTGGGAGTGAGGTCCTGGAAGACTCGCAGGCTGTAGAAGCCCACCACAGACGACACCATCAAGTAGCTGTTGGATGAATCAAGGACAACAACCGCCTTCATGGGGACATTTTAAGTGTCCAGTTTGCACCTTTTTACCAGTGATAGAAGGTGACGAAATACAACAGAATGCTGCCGGAAGGTTATCCAGCTGAGCTATGCCTTAAGTAAACAACCCTGGCCAAGGAATGTCCCTCCAAGTGCCATGGATGGACGGGCGGGGGGGGGTCGGGTCACTTAAAGGATACAACATGAGGATGATCTCCACCAAAGCCTGGACCACACCAAAGGTGGATAACGAGGTGTTCCCGAGCCCTCGATCCTTAGAGAGAGAGAGAGAGAGAAAGAGGGGGGGGGGGGGGGGGGCACAATCTCATTGAATGAACCATTTGGAAGCATGAGGGGTTTCTGATTTGTGTTTAGTGGTATAATCAAGAGGATCATACATACAGTCATAAACAATAACAATTACAGTACAGAAGTACATGTAAAATGTCCACTGTCAACACAAACAGACAGAATCAAATTGGCTAAGTAATGAATGGAAAGAGATGATGAAAATCACTGTCAATCACACCAATATGTGAACAGGTGTTCAAACAAAATAAACGGCTTACGGTAAAAAGAGTACAGAGTGAATGCATGCCAATAACATAAAAACAACAAAACAAATGCCTCAGCAAACACACACAAAGCTTTTTTTCATACCCTTTTGAAGTTTGTAGGAGAAAAGAAAAAGCCATACATCTAAATATACACCATAGACCGGGCATCTGTGTTGTATATTATTAAATATTTGCTCTTGTCAGACTTGGCAGCGTCGCTGTTTATATTAAGCAAAGTATTCACTTCTATCCAAAGGATCAGTGAGCGGCACTGTTTGAGAGATCCACGATATGGCTCAGCTCAGGGAATGGGAATGGTTCAGCGTGCTGCATCTCTATCTACGAGAAAACGTCACCGTCAAGTTCTAGGAGCTTCCACTGGTTCCACTCCTACCAACCCCACAGTAGGTACAGAACACACACACACACACACAGACTGTTAGTGCACAAACTCTTAAGACACACAAACACATTCTCTCTCTCTCTCTCTCTCTAAAAGAGGCCGAAAGAGCAAAGAAAAGAAAAGTCTGACAGGTTGTTTCACGCCTTTTTATGCAACTGTCATGTGTGGGAGCTTACTGCAGAGATGTGGTGCAGAGCCTCTCTCTCTCTCAGGGAATTAGCAAACAGCATCTGATGTCATTTATTAATAGCGAGCAGGAAGGGAGGGAGGGAGGATGGGAGGGAGGGCACACATTAAAGCAGGGAGATTGTTGTGTGTGTGTGTGTGTGTGTGTGTGGTAGCTAGCTTTCACATTAGGCTTCCTTTCAACTCTGACTTCTTTTCATTCCAGTGGCGGGTGGGGTGTTGGGGGGGGTGCGTCGCAGCCTGCCGCTGCCCATTCAGACACACGGTTGGTGTTTGTTGGTTCTGGGATTAACGTCTCGCAACACCTGTGCGCGGGTGAGGTCATGAGCCGAGTGCAGCACGTCTCGGGCCCAGCCAGTCCCCTTCAGGTGTGTCCCGTCCTTCGCCATGCTTTGATGTATCTCAGGTAGTTTTAATGTCGGATAATAACTGAAAAAAATACTCATCATGGATTAGACAGGTTCTTTCTTTTCTTCTTTTTTTTTTTTTTCTTTTTCTTCTTTTCTCTCTTCCCGTACCTTTTCCGTTTGGAGGTTTTGATCTTAGGGGGCGCGCGCAGGGGGGAGGGGGGTCAAGGGTGGGCATGGTGTGGAAGTAGGGGGGGATGCAATTGGTATTGCTCAATTGCAGCTGAATGGATCATTTATGAAATACTGAGTCAAGTACTGGGGCTCTAATTCCACAGGGACGGCTGGCAATAACACTTTTATTGGTCCCTCTTAGCGTCCGTTCATCAAGCTGTAAAAAGCCATGTCCTCAGTGTGCTCCTCAGTGTGCACCTCCTTCTCCTCCTCCTCCTCCTCCTCCTCTGCCCAGGAGGCTGCAGCAGAGGCAGGAGCAGCTCTGTGCTCAGTATGCTGAGGGCCATGCAGGATGCTTGGCTAGGGAAGACAAACATCCGCACTGCTCTGCCATTGTGCTGCCTGCTACCATCAGCTCTATCTGGGGCTCATTTGACTTTCCCACAGTCTGAGTCCACTGTGCCCCTCTCTCTATTCTATTCTATTCTATTCTATTCCTCTCTTTCTCCTCTCCTCCTCACCTCACACACCCCCCCCCCCCCCCCCCCACGTCGTCGTAGGGCTGTGAGATCAGAGGCGTGGCATCCGTCCAGCTCATCAAACACGTAAACCATTTAGCGGGCTGCGCTGTCAGGAGGACGGCTTCAAGCTGCATGACAAGCGTAATTTGGGGGATTTTCTGCGATGCGTCATGCCAAAGAAAATATCTCCTCGATAAAATAATTGGAATGTCGAGGGCAGTCGCCCGCAAGACGAGGAACGAAATGAGGCAGAAATAGGATACATTTTGTTACCCTTCTCAGAAAAAGAACACAGACACAAGCGCACACACACCTCTGTCAGTGCAGGTGAAACAAGATAAGAGAGATTAAAACACATTGCATGCAAGAGGAGATACAATCTGTGAGAGCAGTTACACACTCCAGCAGTCAGCCTCATAATAACAGCACTTCAGCTGGCCTGGTCTGGTCTTTAGAGTCCGTGGACTTCAGACACGTAGCTCATTTAATCTGCGCGCTGCAGTGAAATGACTTTCAATGAGCTTCACAAACAAAAGGGGGACCAGGCCAGCACACCGATAAACATCTGGCCAAGGTTCTTTCTTCCGACATGCACCTGAGCGTATCCGGAATTTGATTTATGTCCCCGCCGGGAACTTTGGAACGCTCATGTTTGGCAGTCTCTTTCCCGTTTACATTTTGGGCATGTGTGTGTGTGTGTGTGTCTGTGAGCATCTGTTTCCAGCACGCCACAGGAGAGGCTCTCTACCCCAGCAGGCCTACCTTGGATCCCTTTGGCATGGCAGTCTCGTCCACCAACAGATAGAGGATGTTCAGCGCCACCAACAGAACTGAGATTGTCTACAATGAGAGAGGAGGAGAAGAGAGACTCAGGGGGCTTAACATGATTCAGCTACTAAATAAAAGGAAATCCACAACTAGACATCCTAGCTGAAACATTCTCATTGTTAAGCCCAAGGAGACGTTGTTGTTTGTTGGCTAAAGCGGGTGAATGGTGTAAGCACTTATTGAGTTGGTGGAATCGCAGGCATCTCAGCGATGCAAATGCATGGACGTACAGCATGCTAGCTAAAGAGACAGATTACTGTGTGGGAATTCAATTAGAAATCACAGCTGTTGCGGTCAGCTATTTATTAAACACTGTTAAACAAAAGGACGTCACACCTAAAGGCTCGATGTGCTGCAGGAAAGGGGTCCGGTAAGACTAGGCATTAAATACTGGAGTAGGGAAACACCTGCCGCTACCAAGGCTTTACACACTATAGGTAAAAAGGAGAGGTTTTAGTGTGGTGAGTTTGCAGCCGGCTGGCATATCAATTTGAATACTCACCGTCCCTGTTAGCAGTATTAACATCACAATGGGGTACAGCAGGTTCTTCTCCCATGCAGAGGCTTTCTTCCTCCTCTCTATGGAGAGAGAGAGGGAGGGAGAGAGACAGACAGAGACAGAGAGAGACAGAGTTGAGCAACCACCATAATTCATAAATTTGGAGTGCAATATGAAAATGAGGCCTCAATAAAGAATCACTTGGAATATTAAACACCATTTCCCTAAATTGGGTAATTAATACATCACGCATGGCGACTGCAAACTCATGCCTCAGGGGATATTCTTAGGTTTGTACAACTTGGTTTGGTAAAACATATCGTGAGTGTGTGTACCAACACAATCTCCTCTCTCATTAGCCCCAGGGATTATCAAGGTAATATGGGTTTCAAAAGCACTATAAATCACAATCTTCCTCTTTAATTAGCTACACTGTTCAAGGGCTGTCTTACTTAGGGGAAACAATAATATAGTAAGATGAAAAGAAAAGCTGAGAAAATTAATATTATGATTTATATGTTCACCTGTACAGGAGATGAAATATTGCTATTAACCAGTCTTCTTGTTCTTACATAAATAGAGATTATATCATTTTAATCATTCTAAAATGAGAACCTCCTTTATTTCAGTAGCATATCACCATCATTGATGGGCCGCTGGCTGACTGTAGAGTATACAGTACAACAGCCTGTGCAGTAAAGGACACAAGTACTGCCCTTCCTGACATCCCGTCATGATGCTGTGGTCCAAAGTCCTTACAACTAGCCTGGCTTGCTCTCCCTCCCTCCATCCCCTCTGCCTCTTTCTCTCCCTCCCTTCATCTCTCTCTCTCCCTCCATCTCTCTTTCTCCTCTCTTGATGCAAGTCTTGCCTGCAGTGAAGTTTGCCAAGCGCACTCCATATGCACCGTCCTGATAAATTAATGACATCACTAAAAGGCTGGCCACAATATAAAGTTTGCATCTTGTCCAATATCCTAAGTGCCTTTGTGGCCTCCCCCCACCCCGCCTCCACCCCCAAAAGCCTCAGTGTGCTCACACTGCACCTCATTTATAATATCCTAAAAAGGCTGGAAAAGAATAATTATCAAGCAGAAATGTTTTGGTGTGAGTCCAAATTAAGAAATAAGGCTGAGTAAAAAGAAGAAAAGGCTTGCCTCCCAGCAATAACGTCTTAGCAGATGTTTCAATGGTAATTTAAAAAAAGTCCCAAAAGACAGTCTCAATATATTCCGGGATAGAGAACACAAGCATAACACAGTACAAACAACTCACCAAGTTTGTTCCTCTGATTTCTGACAATGTCCAATTCTTTGTTCAGCTGGTATAGAGAGCGTCCTTGGGAGTGGGAAGATGTGCCTGTAAAAGAGGGAGAAGCTCGTCATTTTACCACCGTTAGACTTCCATTCATTAGTTGTTATCTTTACACTTCACACACTCAAGTACCACTTAATAGCTGTGTATATTTCCATATGACCTGGTATATGCCAAACATCTGCCAAATCATTGAAGAAGCAAGTTTATTCATTTATCAAAACATTGAAATCATTATCAATGTATTTGTCAAGTCAAGTAGTCCCCCTTTAAAACTGTTAGCTAAACCATTTTCACACATTTCTCACACATGTCAAGTTTCTCCAAGAGGGTGCACTAATGCCACAATTAAGAACACGTCAACTTCTACCTGTATTTTTCTTACCTCAACCTATGGCATTTGACTTATTTTTATTAAGAAATCCCATCAAAACTCGTAATCCTGCTTAGTACATAACAATGTGATCTCAAACAAGTAAAAATAATCTCCTATGTCAGGGGCTGTCTAGCGAACTGACGGTGCATGCTACAACTGGTCCGGTGGGTTGGGAGAAGACAGCAAGGGATTCTCCAGGAAAACCACAAGGCTAGCTCATTTAAGACTAATTTATCTGTTTGACTCTGTTTTCCTTCCAGCCTTGACATACAGGGCTGGAGCCCCTCAAAGCCAGAGTGGAAGAGTATCCATTTGCATCCCCTGGGGTGATTGGCAGATCAAGACCAATTAGTTCAGTGTTACACTGTTACTAGCGTGCAATAAAAATATGATCTTTCATCTTTGTTACAGGGGTGAAGAACCAATCACTTTGATCAAATCAGTTTTTTCTCTCTGTTATTATGACACACCCTGTCTGGATGGGGTTTGGGATCCAAAGAGAAGAAAAGGAAAGAGGGTGAAACAGACTGGGTGCTGTCTGTGCCCTCCTGCCTGATGCCTGTCCCAGGAACTCACCTAGCTGGGGAAAGTTTGAACCCTCTAACCAAATGCAGACACAACACAACAGGAAATGTCACTAGCAGTTCAACAGGACGGGATTTAATGTTGTCAGCCAGAAATGGACCCAACCAGCTCCCTAAGGGCAGCCATGACTGTTCAGACACATAATATCTATTCCACCACTTCTTTGGAGAACGTATCCAAACACACCCGCGCCAATCACCTCATGAAAGAAATCCTTTTACTACAAATCAATTTCAGGCTCCAGCTAGCCGTGATGTAATACTTTGCACACCAAGAACAATATCATTATATGATTCAAATCTAATGCAGGAAGTGAGATTGGGCATGATAGTGTTCAAAGTGACATCGCTCAAACAAAAGTAAGATACATTAGGATTCTGGCAGCAGACAGTGTTCAAAAGTAAAAGACCATAAAGTAACAGGCCCCCAAGACTGAGTTACAGCATGCTCGGATGCTGAGTCTTGCTGGCTGCGTGAGCAGCCTCAAATAATTCAACATATCCTCTCCAACCTTCACCACAGTTGAACAATTACGTCATCCATAATTATGCTAAACACCATGCTGAGGCGATGGAGGCACTGGCAAGGTCATTGTGCCGCATAGCATCTGGACCAACCCGCCTCCAACCAGAGGGGACGGAGGGTGGAACCAGAGAGCGGACGGAGCCAAGACTGACAGAAAGACAGCAGCTCAGGGTCTGGAGGGGAAGACAACACAGTACAGTAGCTCCCCTACAGCACATTCCTTTAGAGACCTAACTAATCACATCGTTATGTTGCCCTCTCACCTAATTAGGCTAGCTAGTGTGTCAGAGGCAAGTAAGGAGCAAAATAGCCACTGATGCACTGTATTAAAAAAAAAAAACACAAAAAAACCCACACATATTGAAGAGAAGCAAAGAAACTAATTTTAGATTAGAAGTGATATCAAGGTCCAAGACAATTGCATAATTTAAGCATACAAATTATTGATGCACTTCATTGATCACAATGGGATTCTAAACAGCTCCCTCAATCCAATTACTCATAGCAAACAGAGACACCTGGTGGAGGGCAGTCTGGATCAATCACAATAATCTCTTACATGCACCAAACCAGGATGCATCACTGTGTCATACGAATGAAAATTAGCACATATAAATGCTTCTGAGGCAATTGGCACATGCAGATTCAAGTGCAATGGTTAACACGATACACAGCATTGTCCCATTCCCCCACCCAAAAGCTTGGTTCCCATGACTGTGGAGCGAGGCCCCTACATCTGATAATGTAATGAGCATGCCGCTGCCTGTCTCACAGCATTTCATACGGCCCTATCGGCCCCCTAACACTGGTAACAAACACACAGGGCCATTCAGTTGGAATAAGCCAAAAGCTGCTGATCTAAGAGCAAATAACCAAATCCAAAATGTCATTTGGTATGTAACTGCCAAATGATGTAATTGCCAAAATCCAAAAGTGCAAACACAAACAGAGCGTAGTGAGACAGGTCTAATCTCCCAGAGGGAGTCTAGATGCAGAGAGGACACAGGTGAAGCGAGGAGAGCAGACATTGTGCTGTTGTGAAGTGTGTCCTGTGAACTATCCTTGAACCTCTTCATCCTCTTTCTTCTTCTCCGAACATCAGAGAAAACAGGGAATTTCACCTGAGCTGAGTATGTTGACAGAAAATAAATACATTCCTGGAATTCCCGATAAGCGACACGGATTTCACAAATCATCGCCCCCAATGTGTCTATTCCCATAATGCTAAGCGCTCCGGCAGGAGAATGCAGTTGAGTTTGGACGCACTGTCTGGCGGAGCTGTCGCGGTGCAGGGTTGTTTTCAACTCACAGCGACTTGAACAGATCAAACGCTCTTCTAGATGATAAGGAACAGATTACAATTATTTTATCAGGTGTTCTAAGCATCGCCGGTTGGCAGAAGCCCTAGCAAACCGAACGGCTAAATAGCTGTCTATTGAGAGCTCCGGTGTAGCGTTTGAAAACAGCGCTATCAGTGGAGAGAGATCTCGCTTACCTCCCTGGTTTGTAAAGCCACTCATCCTCTTTATGGACTTGCATCTGTACACTTGGTTGGGTGCTTCACTTGATATTAAAGTATGTTTGGCTCCTGGCCGAAATACTTCCTGCTTTGTGAAAATGTTCAATGCCAAAGCAGGAATTTGGGAGCAGAAGCGACACATGAAAGGGAACACAGGGTTGACAAATAGTCTTAGACTCTTAGTCCTATACCCTTCCCTACCCTTCGCTCTGGAAAAGGTCCAAACAATACCACTCATACATATTGGTCTCTCTCTTTTCATCAATTACCTAACCTGTTCCACCAACATCTACACCACGGACCAACAAAATAATCTGGAAGATGATTTCAGTTCTATCCTAATGAGCAGCCTTGCCATTCCCGGTCTGGGCCTTAGATCAAATGAGGCAATCGCCTCGCCAGTAGTGACAGTGGTAGTGAGTGTGGCGTGTGCTCAGACTTCTTAAATGGACTATGGACTCTTAAAAACTCTCCAAATGTAATTTATGGTCACTGAGATGGCAGCTGCCTGCCCTTTAGCAAAAGTTAAGGGAGAGAAACAGAAAGAGAGAGGGAAAGAGGAGGGAGGGGGAGACAGTGTGTGTGTGTGTGTGTGTGTGTGTGTGGTGTAGGTGGGTGGGATTGGGTGTGTGTGTGTGTGTGTGTGTGTGTGTGTGTGTGTGTGTGTGTGTGTGTGTGTGTGTGTGGTTGATTTGTCAATGCTAATTGATTCCAGTGCAGAGCGCTCCATCACACCCAATGGGGTAGTCATCTCCCCCGTAATGTGCCAACACATCTCCTACTGACATACCGTTTAATCTCCTCTGAAGGGCTTCCTCCTGCAAATGGATGCAGTAAATCTGCTCATCTAGGTCCTCCAGGATCTGTGGGGGGGGGGGGGGGGGGGGTATAAATGTGTTATAATTAGGCCCAAAGTGGGGCTGGAGAGATGGCAGATGGGAGAGTTGGTGACGTATTTGTAGTCCTCCGTCACGCATGTTAATCGCTAGACCAACAGCTTTCAGAGTCGGGACAAAAGCTACAAGTCTATGATGATGTAACATTTTTGCAGATAAGAAAGTTAGTGATGCCTTTCCAGTACATTCAAATGTCAAGATCTACATTTAGCTCTTAATGCAGAGTACTCACCGTTGGTTTGACCAGTAACTGGCCCATGACTGTGAACATCCTGGACAGTCCCACAGGGGTACACACTGAAGATGAACCACAGAGACAAAGGTTGTTCAAACTAACTGATGAGACTCCAACAAAATTGTAGGACAGTCAATTAACAGAGCATTTTCAACTTGTTATCAACCATGACATTACAATCCATTTATTTGGCATACGTATGATCCAACACACAAACACTTACTCAGGAGAAGCAGTCCCCCCATCAAGGATATACAGGAGTAGAGGTATGGTAGATAGAACTCCCAGAGATCTGAAGAACACAGACATACTTGTATCAAAGCTCACGGAAATACATAACAACACAGATACAAACAAAGTGGAACTGCATCCCCATAGCCTTACCGTAGAGTGATTCCATACTGGCTGCATCATTGTCAATGAGAGCGGACGCCACCCAGACTATTCCCAGGATGAGCAGTCCAAGCAGAAAGAGCATCACAAAAGTCTCTAGAACTCGTGCCCTAATGCCCTGTGAGAGAGAGAGAGAGAGAGAGAGAGAGAGAGAGACACACACACACACAAATAATTAGCTCCTATAATATCAGACTTTTATTCATAGCAATCTGTGATTAACCTAAGGCCATTCACATGAACAGTGAGAGTCAAAGAAGTGAAATTCTCATTCTAAATGCCCATCAGTTGAATCACTTGGTTCAGTAACTGACTGTACAGAGGCCTGCTAACACGGCAAGTCCTCCACAACCAGCGTTTAGCCTCTCATCTACTTACTTCACATACACATTAGTTTCTAATTGTAAATGCCGAGGCTGAGCTAGTCCATGGGCAGCCCTGGCACATAGCTACTCAAGGTCCTCTCTATAAAATCACCTCACTAATCCAGCTCTCTCATATTAAAACGGCATTACTTCCATTCAGTGCATGTACAGGAACAGGCATACTTAAACGATCCCAGAGACTTCCATGTTAAATCCCCTCTTTTATAAGCATATATTGGGGTCTATAAAAGGGTCTAACCAGAGCCTGGGCCGGTAGTAACAGAGCCCCACTCCAGAGGTGATATTAAAAAGGGGAGGGGGGGGTTAAGAAGCCTCGCTACTGTCTGCGATCAAGAGCAGGCCTCCCATCTGGGGGCGATTAGGAAGGCCTCTAACACACCCGTGTCCCGGGCGGCGCAGACAGGAGGTAATTTGGGTTTTCCGGGTCACAAACCACTGAGTGGTTAATAAAGCATCCTCTACCTGTTCACACAGTCAATTTCTCCCCGATAAAGAGCCTCTGTCTAGAGCAGTGGAGATAGACACCCTGACTAACACTTTGGGGTAGAATACGAAGCATGGCTTATAAAGGCCTTCATAGCTGACTGAAATTGGGTATAGATATGATCAATGTGTTGCTATGCAGCACAGCTGCTGATGTGTGCTAACATAAAGACACAAATAAACACATTGACACAGTCAAATCTAAACACTCCTGTTGTGTCCCTTCAGAGTCAGTCATATAACTGAGGCAAACTCTCTCTCCAATACAGCATCGTGTAGACGGAGCCCCTGTGTAGAATTTTCTAGCAAAGCAGAGTGGGTAGAGTCTGGAGCACCCCAGTGTGGTCATGCATAATACTGCAGCATCTAAGAGGTTACTGCATCCTAAAAAAAGGGTGGCTGACATTACATTCATATGATACCACAGCAAAGCTGAAATCCAGAGAAGAATGTACTTCCTAATAAATCTAAAAAGGAATAAAAATTATTTGCACTGTACTGATGGTGCATGTTCCATCACATGTAGCTCTGATGCTGCTGTCTACCATCTCACATTAGAGCTGCACTGGCCAGTGGGAAGAATTCAACACCAGAGAGGAGAGCGCGGGCGCGTGTGTGATAGAGAGAGAGAGACAGAGAGAGAGAGAAAGAGAGAGAGAGAAAGAGAGAAAGAGAGGGAGAGAGGGAGAGAGAGAGAGAGGGGGGGGGGTGGGGGGGGAGGGGAGGGGGAAGAGAGAGAGTGAGATAGAGATGGTGGAGGAGAGGAGTCGCCGTCTGAACGCATGTCGTTCCCCAGAGGTGAGAGAGGTGAGAGAGGAATGCTTTCAGGGACTTCTGCAGCATCCCACAAGCGCTCTGTTAAGGAGGCCCAGGGATGGATGGGACATAAAGAAGGGCGTGTGTCCGCCAAGGCTACACGGTCCACCTTAACCAGCGGCCCATGCCTTGCTGAAGGTGTATTCCCTTTAGGCTAGGTCTCTCAATCATTTATAAGACTCAAATCATTACCCATTCAGATCATTTAGGGAAAAGGAAATGCGTGTCACCCCTCCTAATATCATTCCTGGTTTCAGCCCTGTTCGAGGGACAGTATAGTGTCAGTCAGACATAGGTTGAGTGTTAGGAAAGGGGGGGTCGAATGTAGCGCCTTTAAATAATCACATATATCATTACATTACACATCCTACATATTGCCTTTTCTTCACATCACACTGAACACTTATTTTTTCCATCGTCATGGTAAGTCGGGGCAGCCAACGTATCAGGCGGCAGTTAGAATCAGTGGAAGATTAAAAATAGACAAATCAAGCCTGCAACTGATCACTGCAACTGTCTCCCAGTGCAAAAAAAAAAAAAAAAGGAGAAAAAAGGAAAAGGCCTTTGCCATGGCATTCAGAGCGCCCGCTGAAAGTTTCTATTCTTGCCATTCTAAATGTGTACACCTCTATATATAGCAGCTCTGAAATATTCAGCATCCCCCCGATCCTCACACCGACGTCGAGCGTGGGGCAAGCTGCAGCTCTGCCGTAATATCAGTGAACAGACTTCCAAGAAATGTGTGTGTGAGGGCATGGAGAGAGGTGACTGCTCCAAGTAAAACACAGCGCCACACATGCCACACACACACACATGCCACACACACACACACACACACACACACACCCTCTTAGAGAGCTAGCCCCAAAACCACCAGCCCCCAGGGAGCTCCAGGGTGGGAGCCTAATATCAATAGAGCCCCCTTCCCCTGTGGGATCAGAAACTAAAAGCTAGAGCACAACGGACATCTACGCATCTCCCTGTATGTCCTTGGAGAAGCGTTTTTGACAGTGTTGCATCAGATGGAGAGAGAGCAGCTCTCTGTGAGCTGAATGTCACTGTGCCATGGTTTCCTTTTCCCTCTGCTTCCCAAGGGCAGAGAAAGAGAGAGATAGAGAGAAAGAGTGAGAGAGAGGTTAGAGAGAGAGAGAGAGAGAGAGAGAGAGAGAGAGAAAGAGAATGCAGAGAGAGAGAGAGAGAGAGAGAGAAAGAGAATGCAGAGAGAGAGAGAGAGAAAGGGGTAGACAGAGATGACAGAGGGAGAGAGCAAGGACTAAGCAAATGCGAGAGTGGAGGGAGAAGAGAGAGAAAGGTGGGGGGAGAAGAGAGAGAGAGGTGGGGGGAGAGAAAGGGTGGGGCAGCGCTAGATGATGGGCAGTGAGAGAGCTGCAGAGAAGGGACTGGAGAGCAGATCGAGGGAAATAATAAGCTCTGCACACAGGGACAGAATAAAGAACACAGTGGAAAGAGAGAAAGCAAGGGAGAGAGACAATATGAGAGACGGGCAGAGAGAGAGGGAGGGAGCTTCCACCCCGACCACCATTAATCTGCAGCAGGTCAGCAGGCAGTGGCAGAGATCGGCCCACGGCTCATCCTTCTGCTAACTGACAGGGGCGTGTGGGATAGGGGTGGGGGGGTGTGGAGGGGGGTGAGGGGGTGGGGGTCAGGGTCCTTCTCACTCTCAGCCAGTACACTTCCCTCTGCTAAAGACGCACCAGATGCCAAGGGCCCTTATTAGTGTATCCTTCAGCCCACTGGCCACACTGGCCGTGTCAGAGACAGAAAGCAGAGGGAGTCGCTGGAGAGAGAGAGACTCCCCTGTAAAGCTGCAAAATAAACTTCTAAGGAGTCTTAATAAGACCTCAATGACACGGCGCATGGGAAACGATTCGCCTCACGTCGTATCGCTACAGATCGGGGGCGATTTGTCGACGAGAGAGAAAAAACAATGCAATAAAAATCATACTCCACTAACACTCCCCTTTTTTGTTTTAATGTAAAGCCTTTGAAATTAGCCCAAGCCATTCACCAGCTACCATGGCCAATATATTAGCCATGAGTCAGAAAACAGAGGGATTTATGGGGAGGAAGTAGCTTCAGCACTTTTGATGTTTGCCAAGGTTTATTCCCTCTACAGTGACAACATGTTTTTCTAATTACTGCTAGGTGTCAGGCTGATAAGTCTTCAAAGAATAATTGACCATCACCTGTGTTCTGTCAAGCCAGAGGTTATGTCTAAGTAGGACAGCGAGTAACTGTCAGTATGAAGGTAAAGGCCCTGCATACAAGCAACATCAGCTCAATTAAAATCAATACATTTACTACATCTTTCCCAATAAATTAATCTGCATTCTAGCAATTGACAAGAACGTACCTAAAATCAGCCATTATATCAGGCATATAAAACATGTCAATATCAAACAAATATCAATAAGACGTCTTTTACCAAATTACGTGCATTGAAAACACGCCAAATGATAAAACGAAGACGAGAAAATCTACAAAAATGAGAACACAGACACCTCTTGCAGCTGATCATTTTGTTTGAAAGGCCGGGGAGGAAAAGAAATCCTGAACAGTGCGCTTTTCAAAAAGAATTCTCTGCTAAAACTAATATGTTGCCATGGTAACGGACATTGTAACTGCGGCTTTAGGGAGACATTCTGACCTTAAGGAAGGTATGTAAACATCACTTTATATTCTCTGGCCAGCCCTGCCGAAGAGAAGGCCTGGGAAAAATGTCTACATGTGCAGGAGATTTGAAATAAATATCCAGACCCATTGTGGAGCTCCAACAAAGAGAGTATCTTAGTAACACCACCACGCGGTTTGCTCAGGGAGACGTTTTCCCTCCCCACAATAAACACACTTTTCTTCATCACGGTTTAGGCTTAGGGTTAGATTGATGAGGACTTTCTTTAACTAGCAGATGAAAACTGCTGGCCCATGGCTGGGTCAGTCTGTGGGTCAGACTCTGAGTGGGCGACCAGCAACGTTTCAATATTGTGATCGAAACCAGGAAGCTATGTCTGACAAATACGTTACCACAGAGGTTTGTTGTCATGTTTCTGTCTTTATACAATATATAATCTGAAGAACTTCAATCAACAAGTATTTTTCTTAATGGATAGAAGAGCTTAAGTTAAGTTAAGTCCATTATCATGAATGCTAAAAACAGTTTCCCCTCTAAACCAAATTATAATGTTGTCCATCTTCATATAAAGACACATATCCTAAACATTAGGGGAAAAACTGTTGAATTATATATGATCGAGCCATAAAAGTGGATTCATCACAAAATGGTGCTCATAAATATCTCTATATTCAGCATGAGGTGATAACTGGCTGGCATCAAGGCGGCACCGCAAATGGGTTTCTGGAACAAGACCAGCAGCCAAAACACTGAACTATAAGATGACATTTAAAATCCACTACTTCTCTGCAATGAATTTAAAAGCATTTTGTATCCATTAGTGATGAATCTTTTCTGCTAAGATTTGAGAAGGCCTTAGTCAGGCTAAGAGCTAAGGTTAGTAGACATTGTATGCCTGCTAATAAAGTAAGTTCATAACATCCAACATTTCGACCATAAGTCACTTCGATTCCTCCACAATTTGGACAATTTGCTAAACTATTAATCATTCAGGCAAAAGAACCTCTGAGGAGCTTAACTGTTAACGTTCACAAAAAAAACATTGAAATTTCAATCTTGATTCTGGGCGAGTTCTTTAGTACCTCGTCAAAAGTAAACAAATCCACATGAAAAGCCTGACTTACAGCGTTACCAGTTAAATTCATCATTCACTTCATTTCCGTAGTCAAAGGGACTTTCAGTGCCATAACATTAGACGGGAGGATAAACAGTCACATAAAACCCCATGAGATTGAGGGGGCTGATATCACATTATAAAAACTTAAATCAGTCTTTCACGTTCATCTTGCGGTCAGTCCCTTGATTGACTCTGCGGGGTGCTTTTTTTGGTCATATAAGAGTGTGGTCCCAACCCTTTCCTTTGCACACATACAAAATATACCTGGATGTGTAGCCAACACTAAACAGTGCTTCCTCCCAGCAAATTTATGGATGATCAGTAGCAAGAAACAGTCACAGCGAAATGAAAGACTACAAAAAGCATAAAGTGACTCGAAGAGGCCGGTGTTTCACTTCCTACCGATCAGGGCCTGCCCTTTATTACAGAAATCCAACCGAAACAAATTAGCAGGCCGGGGAAGAAAAGAAACTGGCCGTAAACTACAGTACAGACAAATTTTTATGTAAGTTTGCCAGGAGGGACATAAACCAGAGAGGTTTCAAACTGTGTCACAGGATAGAGGTGTATTAAAAGTAAATCTTTACCCCCCTTTTTGGAGCTCTATTGTGCTGTCATGTTGTTTCGTCTTTATGGACTCTCAGAACACGGGCCCCGGCCTCTTTTCGGAGTAATCAATTAAACAAGGAAGTTCGCTGAGCCTTACAACTTGATTATTAGGCTGTGCTTTTGAAGTTTTATTTTAGGGTGGAGGAGGAGGGATCTGGGTGGGGGGATCAGGTCTTAAATCACAGGGCCGATGCAGCGGTGTTGAAGCGTTTGCAGCGTCTGGGCTTATTGGAAAGGTTTGTCAGGATGTGGCGCTCGCAGAAGAACAGATTTTGCCTTTCATGGTTAATGAGGTTTCTGCGGTCGCAGTTACGGTCACTTGTGTGAGTCAGAGAGAGGGCATGGACCAGGCACCTGCTGCTGCCAGGAGACATCCTCTCACACCAACAGACAGACAGACAGACAGACAGACAGACAGACAGACAGACAGACAACGTGCACAGGAGTCAATTCTGTCTGTCATTTCCATAATAGGCAAAGGCCAGGAGGGCATGCCATTGGCAAAACAACAACAAAGTAAATGAGACCATTCTCTAAAAATGGGGTAGTTTTGATGTGAGTACATTTCCCAACAACTGTGCCCATTCATAACAGTGGAATCAATCACTGTTCAATGTAATATATCATTGGTATTTAAGATACAGTAAGATATCATAAATACTACATGAGCATGTAAGAAGATGACAGTTTGGAACCATAGGATTTTGTACCTTTTTTGATCCAGCAAATCCCTCTGACTCCAGGAAGAAATAGGCAAAGGGCATCAAGACGAAGAGGCAGAGATTGGAGAACAGCGACACCAGGTTCCACAGGCCTGCAAGGGCAGCAATCAAGCCAACATCATTACCAGTTATGAATCAATCAATCACTGTGGTGTATGGTGCTGTTAACTTGGACAACATTCACTGCACAAAATACTTATCACACTTTCAAAAACACTACTGTTTATTTTATTTTTTTATACTACTGTTATGGTTTAATGGGGAAAATAGTTGCTTTGGTAGGTATATTGACTAGAATAGTTGTGGCTCAGGTCTATTCTTGCAGCCACCAGCTAAGTAATGGACTCTGATGCCCCCTTGTGGCTGTAATGAAAGACATTTAACACCACAGCGCCCGCCAACACTGGCCCTGGAGAGCAACATGGTGTGCTCAAAATACAATGAGTTGGGCTAATGATCAAAAATATTATGCTGAATCTGTGCTGGGCAGGAACAAAGGTCTGCATACCCTGTGGTTCT
Source organism: Argentina silus (assembly GCF_951799395.1). Lineage (NCBI taxonomy): Eukaryota > Metazoa > Chordata > Actinopteri > Argentiniformes > Argentinidae > Argentina > Argentina silus. The sequence goes on along the minus strand of NC_139655.1, from coordinate 9,945,452 downwards.
CCAGTGTTCTACAGATTTTGTTCTTATGTTACAGGAAGTTAGTGGTCTAAATCTAAGTGAAAGGGGCTACTTGCATTGACATGAACTACAAAGCACAAACACACAGGATGTCCAACCTAAATCATAGCAAACAGATAGGATGAAAGGTGAATTACTGACCATGGATGAGGGAGCCATTGAGCCACTGAATGTAGTAGTTTTTGGGGAAGGAGAGGAGGATCTCATTACTAATGATAGAGAAAGGCAGGAGGAGGACGGCACCCCCAGAAATTGCCAGGGTGAAGGTGCACAGGTACAGTCTGTGGATGGAGCGGCACACACACACACAGACAGACAGACAGACAGACAGACAGACAGACAGACAGACAGACAGACAGACAGAAAGAAAAGTGAATATTAGTAAGAAAAGCTACCGCTTTCTGTGGAATCACACAGCTTTGTTAAAGAACACATACATTTGTTGTTATTAATTAAATCTCACATTTACATATAGTGCCTTCGGAAAGTATTCAGACCCCTTCACTTTTTCCACATTTTGTTGTGTTATAGACTCAATACATTAAATTAAAAGAATTTGACAGCAATCCACACACAATACCCCAGAATGACAAAGCGAAAACAGGTTTTTAGAAATTTCAGTAAATTTATTAAAATTGAAATACAGAAATACCTCATGTACATACATATTCAGAACCTTTACTATGCCACTCTTAAAATGAGCTGAAATGCAAAAATGTCATCAACAAATCACTCAATAAATTGAATTGAGTCCATCTTAATGCAAGAATAATAGTTCATGTAATTTTGGAATTAATATCTTTGTTTTTATAGGGTCTCTGATTTGCATAGGAATCAATTACACACTGTGTGGATCAGGTTGTCATTACAAACTGAGTAAATGGAGAGGAACAAAACTGCTCAGGAATGCGACCCTGAGGCCTGGGGAATCTACAAAGTTGAATGGTGGAGAGGAAAAAGCACAGTCGATGGGACAACATCATATCAGTCAGTCTACAAAATTGGTCTATAACCAAGTGGCCACAAATAATCCCATAATGGAAAATAATCTATCTCATATCCATAATAATGTTTGCAACAATGAATTCAAGTGATACAACAAAGAAAGTGGCTGGAAATGTGTTTATTTGGTTTTACTACAAAGCATTAAGTTTGGTGAAAATCCAGCACATGCAATGCAGTTTCCGCACCATCTCTTGTGTGAAGAATAGTGGTAGCTGCATCAAGTTATGGATATGTTTGTCACCAGCAGGGACTGCTGAGTTTGTCAGGATCAAGAGAAATTATGACATTTGCTGAGTTGGTAGTGACATCCTAATCCACACAGTGTGTAATTGATTCCTATGCAAATCAGAGACCCTATAAAAACAAAGATATTAATTCCAAAATTACATGAACTATTATCCTTGCATTAAGATGGACACAATCAACTTATTGAGAAGTTTGTTGAGGACATTTTTGCATTTTAGCTCATTTTAAGAGTGTCATGGCAAAGGGTCTGAATACTTATGTACATGAGGTATTTCTGTATTTAAATTTAAATAAATTGACTGAATTATTATTATTATTTTTTTAAACTGTCATTCTGGGGATTGATGGCAAATTCTTTTAATTTAATCCATTTTAAATTTAGTCTATAACACAACAAAATGTGGAAAAAGTGAAGGGGTCTGAATAGTTTCCGAAGGCACTGTATATCAATCTTGAAGTTAATGTATTGGGACATTACATTCATTAATACCTCAATTGGATTAATACTGCAGTATAACTGTAACTGTCATTTGAGGATTAGTGTTAGATTGAGGAAATAATAAGCACAACCTTAGGAGGGAATGAAGTAGTTTGGTGTCACACCAACCACTCCACTTAAATACTAGTGGAACAGATGGCCATTTCAATGTCTGAGATGAATGTCAATCCCTGTCCTCTCTGCCAGAAGAACAGGCATGTCTGTGTACATCTGGAGGTTGCCATATTCTGTGATTCAGATGCTGGAGGTTGCCAGACCGTACCCAAAGGAGTATACCATCTGCTCTGGTCCTCAGTGGGACACAACAAAGTCACCACTTTGATATACACTAAAGAACCCAATGAATGTGAAATGCTAACCATTACTTAGCTTGGCCCCTTCCCATAAACATTACCATTAGCTGGACTGAAGTGGACCAATGATGGTGACAAGTGCTATTGTTATTGTTATTACCATGGGGTTGTGAGTAATATGTCAACAGGTCACACAATCCATTCATGCTCTAGAAATATTAGTATTTCAAAACAAGCTTTATTGAAAGTGGTTACACTCACGATATTCTGTTGACAACAGCATCTTCATCCTCATGGTCATCTGAGGAAAATTAAACCACTTTATTAACAGGATATCCAGTAAAGTGTATATGTGAAGCCTAAAGACACATTTGGACTGCTGTTTATGCATCTGACATCCCTGTGAGAGTAACTTTTTCATATAAGGCCTAGTCTTACATGTGATAAGTTAACCTAACCACCTAGGTCCAGAGAAAAGAGCAGCCTAGATTTCCAGTGCAAAACAATCCACAGAGGATATTTTACATGATGTGGTCTACTTTTAAATGAGTTTAGGGAAGCCTGGGTGACCTGGACATTCTATATTTGTCCAGGAAAATGGGTGTACAACATAAGCTAGAGCATAATATGATTACTAGGATCGTCTCTCTATAAAAATAAAAAAAACAATCCCAGTCAAGCTTGAGTCATATGGTGGTGCAGGTTCCTATGTGCATCCAAAACAGAACATACAAGACGCACTGTACATGCCGGCCTGTAACTGTATCTCAAAATACAATCCTCAGGCGAAATATCTGACAGATTATGTGGGTGCATTTCCTATGGATGTGACCTGTTTCTAAAGCTAAAGGTAGTAATACCTACTGTACACTGATGTTGGGTTGACATCTACAGGTCATTCTTTAAAACTGTCAGGTATGGGAGCGAGCCAGCCAGACATTGTCAATGTCCCTTGAGGTGTGTCTGTTTTACAGTCATACAAGTAGCTTGTTCTGTCTTAACACAATGTGGGAGTCTGTCTGTGTGCAAACATACCATGAACAAAAGACCTTGGCAATATTTGCTGTGAAAACATTATGACTGATGGTGTGCACACCTCAGGTATGCAAGTGTTACAAAAAGATGGCTTTTTACCAAAACATGTTTTTGTGAAGGCGGCCCACCTGCCGCGTACAAAAGACTTACCACTTTTCCTCTTGTACCTGGTTATGATGCAGTACGACACAATGTAGAGTACCGCAAATAATAGGAAGCAAATCTGAAAAGAAAAACAATGAAGATCTCAAACAGGGTTTAACATAACTGCAGCAACACTTTAATACTGTACAACACATCTGACAAAGCATTTGCTTTAGGTCAACTAGGGCCTTAAACTAGGGCTATAGGCTGATATGACACTGTAGTCCCATGGCTCTGACATGCAATAATACAGCATGAGTGTGCAAAAGCTATATATGGTGCTGCTCTCATAGGACAGTCATGATGGATGGAGGAATGGACGGATGGATACCAGACATGCATGTACCCTTGATCAGGTTACAAATCCCCCACAGGCCTCTCAGGTCTGCGTACTTCAGTAATACAAGGACAGGCTAGCCTAGGTAGGTAGGCGACAGACTGGTGTGTGTACACTCACCACAACCACATCCCGGCCTTGTCCTGTAGATTAGAATAGACTGTAATAGTCACTGTTTTCAACATGAAATACAATTCCTATTCCAAAGCGCCATTAGCCAATTAATTATGCTTACCTGCGACCTGATCCTGAATTAACAACCAACCACTGAATTAATTATTTGTTGACACTGGCCTCAGTGAGCACAGCATTCACAGAAATATCCCACCTTCCCCTTCTCTGGGACAGAACTAATAGAACCACCCTCCTCCGCACTCAACACCATCTCGGTATTACACACTAGCCATGATGAGTCAGCCAGACCACCAGAGACAAGACACATTCCATTTGACAGAAAAATGGACAGACAAAATGCATAAACTCTATCCAGTCTCAACTTCTTCTTCTTTTTTTCTTTTCTTTTTTACTTATGACACTAGGTTAAAACAAGAGAATGCTCTAGAAATGATCTGCCCTCCCCCAATAACACAGGAAGTGGCAAAGGTGGCTGTCTACACACAGCACCCATCAGCATGTTTATATGTCCACAGAGGGAGAATTGTGAGGTGGTTAGTGATGAGAAACTGACACAGAAAAGCAATAGTCTGACACAGACAATAGTCTGCTGAGAGATAAAACCACAGCAGGCCTTGCTTGTCTCTCATGCATAGCCTACTTCTTGCAGAAACAAAGTTCCCTGAGTCCATATGAACAAAATGATGTAATTACAAACACATCTGAATGTTTGTTTGTTCCCCAAAGTTGTTTGTTTGTGGTGTCCTGCCTGTAGCTGTTGCTCCTCCTCCATGATAAACAACACATCAGCCATGCCCTCCTGTGAGGACAGGCATAATAACAGCACCAAGAGGTTTTAAACTCACTTTAAACTAATTTTCCAGCATCCTGTCTTTGATTAGTCATACATTAGCCTACACTTTGTTTTGTTTGAATGCAGTCTACACTGTTAGACAATACAGCACAACACATAGCCTAGGCTTAACACATACTTGTTTGGACTGGGGTAAGTGCAAGGATCCCAACCAACTCATCTTGTATTTCACACCTCCATGATATCTGAACTCGCAAAGCACAGCAGGACAGTATAGGGATAGGCTAGGCCTAAATAGACATCCTCAAAGATTTGTGTGGATTCTTTTTTCATAGATTAGTTCTCATGGTTCCAAGGAACACAATACTCTCATTAGAACAAAATAAGGCTCTACGCCATCATGTGTTGTTTCATGACAGAATAGCAGAATAAAAGCAACAAATAGTCTGGATGCCGCGGGGTGTCAGAATAGAAACTTGTCGAAGCAGGAACAAGAAACCCTACCCATCAACAAACCCTATCCTGTTTAGCTGCAAATAAACATGCAAATAACTGACAGTGATACCATCAAGCCGTAACATGTGATTCCAGTGACAACAGTTAACAAGCTATCATTACATAGTTACATTAGTCAAGCAGTGGGGATCATGTTAAGGAGGGCAGGGCAGAATATGAGAATCTGATAGTGAGAGGTGGTTGGCATGAGTTGGATGTGCCTAGTTCCTACAACAGAGCAATAGTTAGGAGTCTAGATATAAACATCTTAACTGCTTTCCTTTTACAATGGTAATTTTCAGAGATGATAGCTATTATGCCATTTTGAGATGAAGCCCCATCAGCTAGTTTTTTTAATTTAACTACGTAATTTCGCCACATTATATTATCAATTGATTGCATAATTTGTGGTCCATAAATAATCGCTGCTAATCAACATATATAATTACTTTTCTAGCTAGCGAATAACCCCACGTGAAGTTCATTTTCACATAGCCAGGAATAATTAGAGTGTGTCTTAATAGAGTCACAGTCAGATTACTTCTGGTTAGTTAGTAGACACTGCCTGCCCTGGATGACAGCAGGGCAGCTAGCCACGTTAGCCAGTTAGCCACTTTTACTTCTAGCTAGCCAGCTAGCCCTGAAGGTGTTAGCATTAATTTAGCTAGCTTGCGCGTTAGAAATGATACGGTGTATTTGGTGAGCTCACTGACTAACGGACTTTGGCTGATCGGCTGTGTAGCAGACAGTGACCGTAGACATTGAGCTTGTAGACATAGCTAGCGAGCTAGCTAGCTAACCTTAGCTAAATGGACTTACGATGTACTCTCGAACTTGGCTGTGGAAATTCTGCTCTCTGATAGTCACATCGTCTTCTTCCATTCTTCATATTGCACATGCCTCACTACATACTATTAGCACAACTGACGCAAATAAAACTCAATCTACAGAAAGGGAGAGTTTAGGGATATAGCTATTTCACTAGTACAGCGATAGGCAAAGCCTTTGGTGAAATTCACTCTGTCACTGGATCAACCGTTTCTAGCGTAGACCGCTCATTTCCAAAAAAACGCCCCAAAACAAATTACGTCATCATAACTCGACACTTCCGGAAGAAGCTCGGAAAAAGACAAGTGTTTCCTGGGTCCTTTGTAAACAACAATGGCAGCCCTCATGGAGATACATGTGTTAACTAAATTGACGTTTCAACACTATTTGGTTTAATCGTTTGAGGTAACGATTCGTAAGAGTTATACCCGTTTCTTAATGGTGACTTTTGGCTTTACAGATCTCGAGCCTCGTAATCGTGAGTATATATAAAGACATTTCCAAATCAAAGGTGTGATCGCCAGGTTAACGAGTAGTCGTTTATGTGGCTATTCCCATCGTTGTTTTTTCTGCAAAAATGAAAGGCAAAGGGAAATGGAAGAGGAAAGTAAAAAATGATACTGGTAAATTGCAAAAGTATAGGATTGCAGTTGATGAGTATGTTCAGCGTAAAGGTGGTTGTGATGAAGTTGAAGAAGACCATGAAGATGACCATGGCTTGAGATTAGTGAAGAAGAAAAGTAGGAAGGAGTTGCGTAAAGAACAGCGAAAGATGAAAAAGACAAAAATGAAAAATTACTATGAGGGCAATAAGGCTCTCAAATCAGCTCCCAGTGATACTGAGGATGTTGGAACCCCATCTGATACACAACCGAAGAAGAAGCTGAAAGGAAAAGCCAGGAAAGATGAGCCAGCATCTGTTCAAACACAGTCGCATGTTGAGAGTGAAACCGTTATGTCAGCTAATACTAAAACACAATCTGAACCAAAAGCCAAAAAAGGAAAGAAAAAGAATAAACTTCAAGAATCAAGGAAGAAGGCTCTTTTGGAGGCAAATGTTGCTGAGGACAAAGAAATTAAGAAATTGGAGAAATATCTTGGGTTTAACAAGAGAAGAAATAAAAAGAATCTTCCTGCATCGTTTGCTGCTGATGGACTTGATTACATCTTAGGGGTACTCGATGGATCCTCAGCTTCAGCGATGTATGACAGTGATGATGACATGGACATTGCCAAAGAGAAATTAAAGAAGTTGGAAGACAGTGAATCTGAAATGATAGGCGAGGAGGAAGAACAAGGAAGTGACCCTGAAGATGAGGAGAGTGAACAAGATGTAGTTGCTGAGGAGGAAGATGAAATGGATGAGGAGGAGGAAGATGAAATGGATGATGATGAGGAGGAAGATGAAATGGATGAGGAGGAAGATGAAGGTGATGGAGCAGACTCTGTAGAAGAAAGTGAGGTGGAAGAGGAGGGGGAGCTGGGCAGTCAAGACACAAAGACTCCAGAGCCAAAAAAGGGAACCGTAAGTTGCCAAATAAGAAAGATTATATTTAAATGTTGTTTAGATTTATATGTTGTATGCTGAAATGTAGAGGTCCAAACTCTGACTGAAAATTCAAAACTTTCTCCTAAATGTGTAGGCTGCCTCTTCAGGAGGCAAGTACTTGCCCCCTCACTTGCGTGACTCTGTGGATGGAAAGCGCAAAGCTGAGCTTGAAAGACTTAGGAGGACTGTTAAAGGACTTTTGAACAGGTAGGATAAGGGTTTTAATCTCTACCTCTACACATGTTCTCTCACCTTTATCAGTGTTCAGCAGGCTGGAGGCAGTTATTGACACCTTTCATTTAGGAAAGATACTTTTGTACATCTATTTACATTATCAAGGTTGTGTGTGTTTTGGCAGCCATCTTAGTTCAGACATTAACCTGCTGCATTGTGCTTGACAGGCTTAGTGAGCCCAACATGGCATCCATCAGTAGTCAACTGGAGGAGCTGTACATGAGTTCCAGCCGTAAGGACATGAATGATACCCTGACCGAGCTGCTCCTGTCGGCGTGTGTGACCCCAGCTCTGATGCCCGACAGACTGATCATGGAGCACATCTTGCTCGTCAGCATCTTACATCATACAGTGGGGCTTGAGGTAGGTAACACCTCAAGGGCATGGCTGATGTGTAATCTGTCAGGGACATTTATATTTAACCAAGAATTATGGTAAATTACAGATTGATTTGTAGCAGTCGTAATGGTCTAGAACTCTTGTTTCCTTGGTGACATTTTGTTCACCCTGGTGACTGTCTACTCCTCTGATAAGATAGAACAGAAGGGAGAAAAGGGCCTTTGTTGCAACCAGTCTGTGTGTGAGAGTGAGTAACCATTAACCTGGGAATGATCATTAGCCCCTGGTTTGTTTGACGTTCATGGGTTGTGTGTTTTCTCGCCAATTCCTTTATAAGCTAAATCCCCCTTTGATTAATGGGGAAGTGGCATTTCACACCATGGCTTCCTTGACTTAACTTAACTTAGAATAGCATTTCATCTTATCAGTTATGTTTGTTCTCTACACTTCAATTAATGACCACACACACACACACACACACACACACACTAATATTCATTATGTGCCATTTTGCAGGTTGGAGCTCACTTTCTGGAAACAATAGTACGGAAGTTTGACGAGATGTACAAGACTCCCAGTGAAAGCAAAGAGTGTGACAACATGGTGGCCATGGTGGCACACCTCTACAACTTCCAGGTGGTGCATGCTCTCCTTATCTTTGACATCCTGAAGATGTTGGTGGGGGCCTTCAGAGAGAAGGACATTGAGCTGGTCCTGTTTGTGCTGAAGAATGTTGGTTTTGGCCTGCGGAAGGACGACGCTCTGGCCCTGAAGGAGCTCATCTCTGAGGCCCAGCGCAAAGCCACCAGTGCTGGGACCAAGTTCCAGGATCAAACCAGGGTACAACACTGCTAACTTCAGTTATACCACACTTAACATAAGCCTCCAAACTCATTCACTTGATTGGTAACAGTTTGAAATTGTGAAGGGGAACAAAGTAGTTGTAATCTGATTATTCATACATAAACCAATGTTTGCCTTGTCAAACTCATGTAAATGATCTCCTAAGGTGCGCTTCATGTTGGAGACCATGCTGGCTCTGAAAAACAACGACATGAGGAAGATCCCAGGCTATGACCCAGAGCCTGTGGAGAAGCTGAGGAAACTGCAGAGGACTCTGGTGGGTTATGTTCCTGACAAAATCTACTAGAATCTTGAATCTAGAATAGGGCACTGGAGCTTTGTGTTGATGCCAGGCAGATGCCTATAAGGTAGGTAAATCTAGGGGGCTGTAGCTATCCCTAGTGTCTTTCATAGTAACTTATGTATAAAATCCCCACCCCCCAAAAAAATGTTTTTTTGCATGGACATTAAATATTCTCCCACAGTTTATGTTTCAACTTCAAGAACTACTGAGAACTGGTAGCTTTTGGCCATACCAGCAGGGGGCACCAAAAGTTCACCAAAAATACCTTTTTGCACATTTTACTCTTAGCTAATTCTTGAGTTGTTTTCCCTTTTTCTTTGATTTAAAGTCATATGTTCAGTAAGCCTCATCATACGGAATATGTGAATATTGAGAAGTGAATGTCATGTTCAGATCCACCAAAGTGCAGGGGGCAGTGACGTGAAGCTGAGGGTCTCTCTTGACAACCTCCTAGCAGCCGAGCAGGTGGGCCGCTGGTGGATCGTAGGCTCCTCATGGAGTGGAGCCCCCATGATCAATGACCAGGGCAACAAGACAACAAAACAGGCTACCGCAGAAGGACAGGTAAATACTGAAGGCCTCTCTATCTCCGATTTGCAGTAATGGCTGTTAGGTTGTGGTATACTTGATGACTGTTGGGTTAGGTGACTGTATGTATCCCATGTAATCGAAATGTAAAGTTGAAGTCTTCTTTCACTCACAATTGAAAAATAGTTCCAAATTGCACTGTGTAAGCACCAAATTGCATTTTCATTGTGTCCTATTGATTCTAAGTGCCTTTGACTATCTATTATCTATTTGTCTTTTTATTGTTCCTTTACTTGCCTCCTCAGTTCAGTTCCAAGGTGTTAGACCTGGCCAGGAAACAGAGGATGAACACAGAGATCAGAAGAAATATTTTCTGCGTGGTAATGACCAGTGAGGATTACCTGGATGCCTTTGAGAAGCTTCTACGGTGTGTTTAGTATTAGTCACGCTCTCTGTAGCAGTAAAATGTCTCTCTCTATCTATCTATCTATCTATCTATCTATCTATCTAGATATATATATATATATATATATATATATATATATATATATATATATATACAATTTCAATTGTAAAGCAGCTATACAAATAAAGTTGAATGTTATAATTATGTGACACTACATCTTATCTGTGTGCAGGCTGGGTCTGAAGGACCAGCAGGAACGAGAGATCGTCCACGTGCTCATGGACTGCTGCCTGCAGGAGAAGAGCTTCAATGCCTTCTACACTGTATTGGGAGAAAAGTTCTGTGGTCATGACAGGCGGTTCCAGGTACACAAACCAAGAACGCAGTTTGATTTATCACAGTTGTATTTGTACACTGAGTCATAATCAATCCAGGTTGTCTTTGGCTCAGAGAGTCACTGTATTAGAGTTATGGTCAATTTAAGCTAGAATACAGTCAATTCAATAATTGAATTGTACTCATTTGGAGAAATTACATTTCCAAATCAAGTGACTGGACTTGAAATGGAATTGATCCCAACTGTACTGCACTGTATGCTACCCACCTCTGACCCAGAGTTCACCTCCACAGTGTGGGAATCAGGGGCAGTGTCACACCTCTCACCTCTGATGTTATTTGTTTCACGCTGTGAAAACAAACAATGGAAGTGACACCTCACTTCCTCTCTAGCTTCCCTGTAGGTCTCCTCCTCATATCTGACACTGATAACCATTGTCCCTACTAGAGCCTTCAACCCTGACTGGTGGGAATGTTTGTTTTTCACAAGCAGACTTGATCGTGGTGATTCAGATTTTTAAATGGGAGGATGGTTTATGTGTAAAAGATTCCCATCGACAGGTTTGTTTGCATGCTGTATTCAACAACTTGGGATATAATAAATCCCTTTGTGATGTGAAGTGATACTGATGGCTGGTTTTCAAGGATTTCAGGCATTGAACCTTTCATGTCCTCTGACCAGAGTGTTCACTAATACCTTCTGTATTTTTCCCCAGATGACCTTTCAGTTCAGTCTTTGGGACAAGTTCAAAGACCTCTCCAGCCTTTCCAGCAGCACTTTCAGCAACCTGGTCCAGCTGGTCACCCGCTTCCTCCAGAGGAAGTGCCTCTCTCTATCCATACTCAAGGTCTGAACGCTCCCTCATAATGCATTGCAGTGGCTGACTAACTCCTCTCATAGTAAGGTTGTTTCATTGGTATTATTTGATTTGTTCTGTCTCTTTCTTTTTGTAGGTAATAGAGTTTGGGGAGCTGGACAAGCCTAAGGTTAAGTTCCTGCGTCAGGTGTTAACTAAACTATTGAAAGAAACTGAACCTGAGGACCTTGCAAACATATTTGGAAGGTGAGTGACATTATGCATCACACCCCAGTCCCAGTTACTCAGTTTGATTAATGATATTTCACTTAGAGGAGAATTATGTTTGATTTTCTTTTGTGATAGTATCAGGGCAAGATTATTTCTCTCATCTCTGAAAATGGAATCTACCTTTTCTCATTGGGTCTCCTGTAAAATCACACTGAAGGTGTAGTACCATGTGAGAGTCTGGAATGAATGTCTGTCATTGTTTTTCTGCTCGTCAGGATTTCGGGAATCCCCAAGCTTGGAATGCTGCGGGAGGGCTTGAAGCTTTTCATCAGCCACTTCCTTCTGAAGAAAGCCCAGTCTCAGGGACCAGCTGAGCAAGCAGGGCTCCTGGCAGAGCGCGCCGAGGTCGCCACCAAGGCCATGGAGGCCAAAGAGGCCAAACTCAAACTGTAAAACACAAACACTCACACGCACCCTGGGACCCTGGGAGAATGCCTGGGGAACAAAAGAGCCCTGTTGGGGGGGGGGGGGGGGGTATTTATGACAAAGATCAAGCCCAACACCAACATTTCTTTTACCATTTTCTGTGTATTTGCACATACAGAGACTTGGCGACAGTGTGAAGCCTACCCCCCCCCCCCCCCCCCAATAAAAAGAATCATTGTATTGTGTAACATTATATAATTTCACCATGCCTCAGTTTTCTTGGACCTTGGTGGTTGTGAATACATGTTATTGTTATGTTGTACTTCTGGGGTTGATGAGAGGGCATGTTCATGTCAATGGCAGTCCACTTCTGATTGAAGCAGAATGATTTACTAGGGGTCTTAATACTGAGGAAGAGCATGGTGGTATGACATAATCCTCTGGGGGGCAGTGATGAACAGCACACTGAGAATGCACAGTTCTGTATTTACAAGACAACCATCACTACTGGTGTGTTTATGTGTACGTTTATATCTATATTTGAGTTTGGAACCATGAGATTATAAATCAGATATCTCAGATTTACATTCATAAAGAATACATATCTATTACAGATTACATTTTCCTTCATGCACAACCTTGTCCATTAGTTAGATGTCTCTGAGGACAAAACAAATAGCTCTTTGTATGCCATCTGGTTGTCCAGAGCTTGCTGTATAGGTCAGTTGCTGTTGTTATTCCATTAGCATAACTGTGCAAACATTTGCTTTTTTAATGTGCAAGCATTCATGTTTTGGCACCCTTTTAACAAATGTGCCAACTGAATTACTATAAAATCTTTCTATGCACCTTTAAACAAATGCATGGACATTTTGCAAAATGATCCGCTGTAATGTTCATTCACTTTCTGTGTACAGAATTGATTCCAGGCTATTGTGATGGGTTGCTGACCCCATCAGCCGCATGCATTGCATAGTAGAGTCATTGTGTTGCATTTGATGCCTGCTACTAATAATTAGCTCCATTAACGTGCCCTGCATCAATCTGAGGGACAGAGTGGCCAGAGGGTGAGACTTGGCCACCAGGGTCATTCAGAGGAAACATCCCTCTAAGAGCCCTCCCCTTTGCCTCCAAAGGGACATCTGCCTGGGCCCTCATCCTCAACGGGATTTCTTATGTCCACATCTATTTTTCCAGCCACATGTATTTATTAAAAAGGGCAGTCAAAATGTACAGTATGTGTGGTCTGAGTAGTGGCAAAGGGATGCTTCCATGGAATTGGAGTACTGATCTTTGTTGGCCTATGTGGTAACAAAGAGAAAACCTGATGACACCGAGAGACAGATAGCAACTGAGATGAAAAGACAAACTGAGTCAGTGAAGAGTACACAGGCTATTGTATGCAGGTGTGAGCCATGCCGGTGTCATCATTACCTCAGGTAGGTCAGGTTGGAGTGGACCTTTGGGTGACCCTTTAATGAGTCTACTAAGATCCCTGAGAACCAATACCAGCTGGGTTAACAAACACAACCAGACAGTTAGCCATGTCAAAGAGGGTGCCACCCAGGGGGGGCTGGTGGAGGTAGAAAGTGGAGGAATCAGGAATGATATCAAACACGCATGTTGAGCCTGTCCTCAGATTTCCGCCTCCACCAGCTTCCCTGGTGCCACCTATGTACTCTCTGACCGTGTCATTAATCCCACAAGTGATCAGTTACACTACACTACAGCACTAATTCATGAAAATAGATATTGTGCAGGGAAACTATTATGGCTGTATCTACATGTCTTGCTTAATTTAATTACCTGACTTTGTGCACAGCAATGTTTCCTCAAACGCTCCCTCCCTAGGGTTCCTGAACCTACTGATGAGTCTTGATTGTTTGATAAAGCGGGTTCCTCTCTTTGTATCCTCACAGCTGAGTAAACTAGTAACTTTCTAAATGATTCATCAGTAACCCTTATCTCTTTCATAGTTTGTTTTGTGTTGCAACAAACGTAAAATGCAACATGTATACAAATGTATTTTTCACTGAAAAAACAATCATGCATTTAGTTGCATGTCAGTGAACAGCATTTCCAAAATGGATAAGGAAGTTCCTCTTCCAAAACGAACAACCATCAGGTTATCCTCTACAGTGAGCATACATGTCTTGTAAATTCACCAGTCTTTGCAACAGTGACTGATACTAACTACTTTTTACAAGGCGTGCTGTTTTCAAGGCAGAACTAACCAGGCTGAAAATACCTCCATGAGCAATTATACCTGATAAACTGTTTTTAAGTGAACATATAACACTTCTAGATGACAGTTCTATTAAACAACATTCCATAACAAGGTGGTGTGAGTGTGACCCGCATCTGAAAATACCAAGTCAATAATATTAAGCATTGGGTTTTCTGTGCTTAATAGAAAACAAGCAAATCAATATGAGGGGATGTTGGACCAGAGGGATCATGAATAGGCCTAAAGCTACTATGACTCATGTTTGGAGGGGAATGAAAAATAACATAATGATAACATAATGTTCTTCAATCATTTTCATGCTTTACAGATGACAATTGCGCTACTGCTGAGTGGCCTGAAAACATCTACTGCAATCTATAAATTATGCATACCGCATCCATATTGTTGTTGTATATATTTAGATTATACTTAAACTAACCCTACACCATCAGTCTACAATAGGCCTACAATAATTATAAAAATGTATATATTATTCAACCAGGAATGGTCAAATTCTCAAAGGCTCTATTGACGCTCATTAAATTTTCCCTCCCGAGGTTTGTGCGAATTTGAAGGTTATTTTAATAATTAAGAAAGTAGGCTACCAAAGATATAAATATGGATTAAGGCTTATGTAGCCAGACGTGGTGATCGGATGGCAATCGGATGCTTTCAGTGCTTTGGGAATGGAGATTGTGTGTACAAGCCTATAGCCTACAGTGATTAACGGAGCTGTTTCAAAGGTTTATTATTAATACGAGTCCATTACTAGTCTGGTGTGAAATGTTTCCACCGTCTGACTCGATACTCCGTGTTTGCTCTCCCCGCAGATCCGACAGCGCTATAAACAGCGATTCCCATGACCCGACCTATGAGACCAACAGAGACTTCAGAATCTATGCGTCCAAGTGTGCAGCCTACTGTCGTAGGCCACCTTCACACTGTCGGGCCTACAATAGGTAACCTATAGATTTCACACGTGACATGCACAACATAACGAATACATAGACAGCCTAATCAAATGTAGAAACGTGTGTTATAAGGATCACAACCCCGTGCATGTCCATTGCCCTCTAAACTGAGAGCTATAAACGGTAGCCTAAACCCAATGCATGGGATCTTGAATCCACTTGTTTGCACAATGGCATTCACCACCATTCAAAATAACGCAAGGTATAGACGACATTTTACAAAACAAATTTATTCCACATCGTCTGCACCATAAGAGACGCTAAACAATAATTTAGCATGCATTGGTATAACCATTATATAAATACATTATACAAAAATAAACACGTTACATTTTTTGTTATTTTTCTGAACGTAAACGTTAGGCTATATGACACAATTACAGAAGTGTAACACCACACAAAGTTAAACAAAACAAATGCAGTGGATTCAAATGTGTAGTTATGTGTGACATTGGCCACCATGAATATAACAACGATGATGACAGTGCAGGAACGCATGTGACTGCAATGTCCTGAACCAGCTGGATTAAACACAACATTTGCACATAAAACCATGCAATGTTATCGAGTTTATCTTTGTTACTATGCATTCTACTCAACCCAGACCTATATCTGATCCTGCTATTGCACATGTAGGCCATTCTGATCTGCGCATGAAACAGATCACATCATCCGTACCCTGATTATCTCTATCAGGCATCAGTCAGTGTTTAAAAATATATGCTAATTAATTTCCAGGTAGATGATTGAAACTTATTATAACTGTAGTCCTACATGCAGCTGCACTGTTGTGGAAATTCCCAGTTTTAAAGGGGTTAGCCTATAGCTTTTAAAAATATGTTTCCTTGAACTTGACAGTCTCAAGGTTGTGGACTTATATCACTGGTGTGATTTCTTTCATCATCTGATGAGCAATCCGATGAGTTGTACAGAAAGTTGTCACCTTCATCATCGTCACTGTCCCTGCAGTCTCTTATTCTGCCACCTTTGACAGAGCCCTTCTTTTGATAATCCGTTTGTTCCAGTCCGTCTGATTTCTCCTGACCGTTTTTGTTGATTTTCTGTTTCTCGGCCTCCTGGGCGGCTTGCTCTTTGGCCTTCTTGCTCCTTTTCCACTTCATCCGCCTGTTCTGGAACCAAATTTTCACCTGTAAAATTAAAAGTAAATATGTTTTGAGTAAACTGGTTGAATAGGCCTATACTATCGAAAAGTAGAAAGACTGAGGCTATATGTGTAAGCCCCAATGAACGGGATGGGGAGATGCGCACTGTGCCGTGCGTAATGGACACTAGGTACACCTGACCAGGGTTGAGTTTCGCGATAACGATGGATCTTCGAGTGCATTTTGACAGATAGTTGCGCAACAAACTCAAAGCGATTTCCATACATGCGTTAGTTTCGAAAATTGAAAGAAATGCTATCAGAGTGGGCTATCATAAAGTTGATTAAGAAATGCCTTTCCTACAGTTCACGATTCAAAATGTAGGCATACATAAAGCGCTTTATCCGAAATGGAGACTTTATGTTGAGCTGTAAAAATAAACTGCATATTTTTTCCCAATAATATGCCCCACAGTAATTAATCAAGATATTCACCGTCCATGTTTATGTAAAAACGTTTAAGAACAGTTTTTCGTTTGCTTGCCAAGACCTACTTATTGGAATCAGCAACATATAAACTGGTTAGTTATAGGCTGTTTGTGGTGTATTGTAGTCAATGTGTAAAATTACGCTATTTGGCTGCCCACGAATGCATCTCTCATGAAATCACGACAGAATTGAAGTAGCCTACTATGTTAGCTACGATGGGTTTTGGGAAACCCGCTTGAACTGCCGGAAGCTAGTAAGAGTGATTCCAATAAGTAGGTTATTTAACGCTACGAACCTTTCGGAGACTCACCCCTAAACACTTAAACCTATGCCAATCTATTGTTAAAAGCGTTGCGTAAATGACTCTCAAACAAAAAGGTAGGGTTATTTGTTAGATTATAATACATATTAGAGACTCCAGATTAGTGTAGGCCTACCTGAGTTTCTGTCAGCATTAAGGATGTAGCCACCTCAAAACGCTTTGGTCGCGACAGATACTTATTCAGTTTGAATTGATGCTCCAGTTCCAGCAGCTGTTGACTTGTAAATGCAGTTCTTGGTCTTCTGCACTTTCCAAGTAAGTTTGACTGCGCCTGAGCTGTAAAACAAAACATGTACGTTTTTCATTAATCAATGTTGCATCATTTGTAGGCTACCTACTTTGCATCATTAGTAGATTACTTTGGTAGTGTACACCAGTGGCAACGCAGGTAATTGTGCAAATTGCATTTAGATTTGTCTGCAAACAGAAATACCAACTCAAACGTGATATTCAGTATCAAAGTGTTAATTGAAATTCAAATACATATATATATATATATATATATATATATATATATATATATATATATATACTTAGGACTGAGATTTGAACACAATAGTCTTAAAAGACAGTTCACGTCTAATTTCCATAATGTTGTCAGTGGTAGGCCTAACATTTCTATTGAACAAACATCCAGAGAGAGCTAAGCTATTTGTCACCTCATTTTGAACAAATCCGTTAAAACGAACAGGAACAAAAAGGCAGTATCTGGTGAGCAAACAGTGTGTCGGTTGTGGGTTTCACACTCCTCCGTCACTTTCCCTGTGTCCATTATCTGTCCATTTTAGTTCCTTTTAAAAACACTCTCTCTTTCCTCTCAATGATGCCAAATAAATAACATTGTGAATAATTATCAATGGGACAATTATGCACCTAAAGAACTGTGTAGGCTGCGACATTTAGATTAGAAAAAATTAAATCAGGCATACGTTCGATTATGAGCTACCTAGAATAATTTCGTTCAGGTTGAGATGACAAGGGACACAAATAAATGTCAGGATACTCACAATTAAAATCGGGCATTTTGGGTAGCATCATTCCCGCAGTTGAGACTCGCAGCCAGTGGTCGAGCTGAAATGTCCCCGCAGAAAGTTTGATGGAATCGCTGGGGTGGTGGTGATGAGACCCATGTGGGTACGAGTAGGACAGGGCAGGGTGCTGACCGAGAGCAGCCGCTGAGTAAGTATACATGGGGTGACCATAGAGAGCCTGTGGATGGATCCCTGCGCTACTGTGCGGGTGTAATCCAACCATACTGTGAGGACTGTTCAAGAAGCCTGGTTTAGGAATCAAGCCACAGGAGGAAATCCTTGGCGGAGACGGAGTCTCATTCCGTAAAGAGTCGATACTGGCGTTCAGTTCTGAGGCTTGAACACTTCCGGACGATGATATGGAAGAGGAGGATAAAGAAGTCACAAGCGCAAGAGGAGATGTCTGCACTTTAGGCGGATCAACAGCTAGCAGCGCATCGATGCGGAAATTTCTGGATTTCTCCATTTGGCCCAGTGTCCCCGTCGTCCGAATCAAAACGGTGTGTGTTGTGGTTCCACCTCTCAAAGTTATGATCTCAGTTAAAGTGTGCGCGGTGAAACTCTACGTGACACTTAATTCCTATTCGATAGGGTTAAGGGGGCTGGTTCCACCCGTCCGGCATGAGGTTGTCCCATTGGTCCGTTCGGGCTGTGTTTACAGTGCGTTTTGTTGGCGCATTGCATACCTCTCCAAGAAATAACCCGCCCCACTTTGGGTCGATAGTGCGTTCTGGCTGATAGGTCGAGTTTGAAAAACATTTTCTTTTATGGGTATTTTCAAAAAATTGTCAATAGATTGTATAGGCTGAACATAGCATGTAAGACATACAACAAGATTAAATAAGACAATATAACAATTATTATATTGGACCACAAATCTGTCAGCTTTAAAGAAAAATAAAGGGTTAAAATAAACCAATGCAATACCAGTAATGGGCCTTGGTGCTGCGATTTTGCCACCGGTTAGGCTTAGGTGATATGTCCATGATATGTCCATGATATGTGGATGAAGATCACCATAGGAAGGGCCTTCCAATTTAGAAGCCTAAATTAGGACCAATAGTGAAATAGCCATTCTAACCCAGAATCCACAACCACAAAAGTCACAAAATAGACAAATATTTTCGGGAATTTCCTTTATGTGAGTGCGCGTGTTTTAGATGTAGACCTATTATAGTTTTCTATAATAATATAAATTATAATTTTCTATAATAGGCCTATATGTATTGAATTAAGTTGATATCCATTCCGCAATGTTCGATCGTCAAGTTGACGCGAAATTGAAAACGTACCTTAACGTAAAATTCTGCCCATAATCACTATGATATAGGCTATTCCATTTAATATTGCATTTGAGTTGTTTGTAGTGTGAATATATAACGCCTTTGAATATTCAATAACAGACAGATTAGGGCTACTAGGCTTATATAGGCACCGTCTCATAGCCCAGGGTAGCCTATCATTTAATTACGGTATAGTCTATTACCGCCCCCCAAAAATGAACGTGACAAATGAAAAACTGTGTGTATGTATGACCCGAGAATGTTATGAGGCCTACAGGGAAATTTAGCTAAGAGCCTGCCTTATGCCACTTTTTAAATCGGAGTAGACTGAATATACTGTATGTAATGCTCTGCTATAGCACATAACGTTAGTGATGGGGATGCTGATATCTTGCAAAAAATAACGGTTTATATGACAATAACCAATATGTAAAAAGAAACAAAATGCAAGTGACAGACAGTCACACTTACACTACACTTTCCATGAGTATATGACATGATTAAAAACATTTAAAAAATTATGCTCAGCCTCAGTTCAAAATAGGCTAAATGTTTTTAGGTGGTATTGACAAACATGAGGGCATACAGTATCTGAGACCAGCATGATTTGTCAAAGGTCTTACTCATTGTCATTTCATCTCTTCTCAATCAGACGCAATCACCTAGCCTACACCTGACCTTAGTCTCACTTTCCAGGCTTTTTCAGGACCGTAAAAAAGAAGAAAGAAAACACACAATTAGTATCAATTGACCTCAGAAAACGATATTTCTAATACATTATGTCAATTCAACAAGATGAAGATGTATTCACAAAATCTTAAATCGAAATATGAATCACGTTATCATGTTTAGTTCTCTCTTCATATTCTAGGTCCATATTCTAGTCCTGGTGGTATATTCTGAATAGAATTATGAAGTAGGCCTTTATGAACGACCTGAAGACCTGTATGAACGACCTGAAAAGCTCAAACAGATGTAAAGTGCACACCTACATTGGCATCATCTATGAATTTAAGACATCCAAGACGTCCAAATGTAATATTTCTGAGAAAGGGTCTTGAGGGTGACGTATGAAACATGGACCACCACTTTCTGCAGTGTCACTACAATCGAACACTGTTTCAATTCTTGCCTTAGAATGTAATATGTATTCTAATATAACCTACTTGTTTGACATTGAATTACTATTTCGTGAGGATTGTCTATTTCTTTTCACAGCTATAGGCCTACAGCACAGGCCTTGGTGGAATTTATTTGGCTAAAGACTGTTATGAGAAACGTCATAGTTTGCCTATTGAAATGTAGGCCTATTCAATATCTGAATGCTCAAAACGGAAAACAGGTGTGTAGCATTCAATGCACTTTGCCTGTTGACATGCTGCCCTGTTATTAAAATGAGGCGAAATGTGAAATTGAAATAGGCCTAAAACTAAATTGAGTGCGCGAGTATGACAGAAGGAAAGGAGAGTACCACAGTAGACCTATAACCGGACCTATAGGCTATGGGTGGTTGTCTTTCAGTCTAATAAGCCACTTAAAGTTAATGGAGGAAGAGGTCAAAATGAGAATTATTGACACCCTGTTGCCCTTAACCTGTCTCCCAATAAAGCTGATTAGTTTTTGTCAATTCATCAGCTAACCGCTCTCTTGAGACCAGCTCAGACGTTTATTTGCTCTGGGGAAATCAACAAGTCACGAGGTAGTTTCAAGTAAAGGATCACCATTTAATTGTGAACTTTGATGATATCATGACCGATTGCGGAACAATAGCTGAGTTGGAGGTTAATATACGGATTGTTGATGGAGGCATGTGCACCAAACAATAAGACTAAAATCTTGAAGCTAATAATAACCATATGATAACCTTGCTTCAATTGTAGGCTACGGCTTTAGCCTAATTATTAATATTTCTAATGATTTTTTAGCAGATCCTCATTACAATTTATCAACAGCATCCCTTTCTCAATATGTCTTTTAACACATTTGATCTGTGCTTTGTCCCCTCCGCCGGTTTAATTTCATTAAGGGACCGCATGAATATTTCTATTAAACCACCAGTGAAATATGAAGCCATTTAGTATTGGCCTGCACCAATCACCTAGATTTATGGCTCCTTTTCATCATATCAACGGGAGGGAAAATTAATATGGCACCTTGAGATGGAAACGGACCCTAAAACCCCAGTCTTTCCTGAAAGCTGTTAATTTGCGCCGTAATTACTTTCACAATTAACTAAAATACAAATCAAAGTGACAAATCGAGATAGTTTATATATTAATTACCCTCAGTAAATGTGTTCATTATGAAAAGGCAATTTAAGGGGACCTGCACTGTCTCTTTTATTGCAATAAATACATTCAATTAAATTGGCACAAATGACCGCTGCTGTGGAATGTATAGGACTGCTTTTAAACACATTTGTGGCTCATAATCATTTTATCAATTTAATTTGTTGAACAAGCCATCCCTGAGAGTATTTCTAGCGGTAAAAAGACCTTGGACGATAGACTCCATTACTAGATATCATTAGTGGGGAGAATCAAATTCCTGCGCAAGACATAGCCTAATTGCATATGATTTTTGTAGACTGCTGGAACTGAGTAGAGAAGTAATTTCTCTGAAACACACGCCATACGTCTGAAAGTCCTTCTTTGAAATTCAATATTGCTGGCTAATTTGTTGGGGACGTGCCATCAATTTTGTTTGGATGGAGAGCAGTATTGATATTTCTCTGAATGTCCTTCAGCTTGGTGACATAACATTAAATGTTGCCTAATGGGTCTACACTTGCGCTATAGAAATTCATAAAACCAAAAAACATAGTCGTTTTTTCATCGTTGTCATCGTTCATTAAGGGATATCATTGTGCCACAATCTCACCTTATGCATAATACAATATAACAATTTATGCAAAGACACCATTAGAAGTGAAATTGCTTTGCTTAGTTGCTTAGCTTAATCTATAATAATCATAATAATCATAATAATAATGATAATAATAACAATTACTATAATTATTATAATATAGTAATCTAGTAATAGCCTACTATTATCATATTGTTTAACTGTGTCATTATCACTGTTTTTCTAATATGAACATGTTCTTATTCATAACTACTGTCGTCATTTGGGCCTACAGGAACAGTCGGCTACCACTACCATTATATCATCATCATCATCATCGTCATCATCATCATCATCATCATCATCATCATCATCATCATCATTATTATAGCAATCTAGTGAGTCACTTACGGAAATTGGATTGCATTTTTTATATGTGTTAGTCATGTTACAATTTTCTTCCACGAACAAAACGAAAATGTCTAGCCGTGGTGAGAGGGCCAAATGAGTGTGCTGTCATAGGTCCTGTGTACATTTTGCTTTTGAAGGATATGATATGCGAGATCGGTGTGGTGCAGTCTCGACGTAAGACACCGTTAATGGCAGTGGCAAATGTTTTCGATGTAATATTATGTCAGTTTTTTTCAATGTATGTGCGAAAAACAATAGTTTGCACGAATCCTTAAAAAAACACGTATGTATGAATTACAATTGTTCTGTTGTTCTATGCTGTGCGAGACAGTGAGTCCACGAATGAAGATTGTGTTGCTTGTAGTTTTGAAATACAGAGTAGGGTGTTTCATTCATAGACTTGAAACAAACATGGGTACAATAGTGAGGTAATTATTAACTTCAAAGAACATGTATGAATCATTTGTGTGTAACCCTATCTTTTAGCAAAAATGAAAAGACAGTTTCATAGGTTTTTCAAATTATATGCAGGTAAAAGTCATTGTTTCATATGCAATACTATTAATGCAACTCAAAGCTAAAGCAATGTCATCCAGATTAGGTATAAAGGAACAGGAAGAGGTAAGGAGGGGTGTGTTTTCGATAGTCCTCTCAAGGCCAGAGTGCTCCACAAAAAGGTTTGAGAACTCTTTTTGTTTATGGCTCATTATGATAAACTTGAATTTCCATTAAGTCCCATTAAATGATGTGTCATCTCTCTTAATCCAACTACATTTAACACTAGTTGTGCCAATGAATAGACTGACATACAGTGTCAACAGGAGAAAAATGTCCTAAAATGCATCTTTTCATCCATTAGCAAACTGCAATGAATTTCCCTGTGGAACATCCATCACCCAAAAACCTATCCCACCCCCCGTACAGACAGTAAATTATGCTGATTTATTTTCCAAAAAGACAGGCTAAATGGATTAGATTAGATGTAAAACATCATGCAGACCTTCTATTTTTCAAAACTGAATCCTTTACACTCACAGGCTCATCCTGACTTGCAGATGAAGCACACAGATGTATGATCTTTTCAAATGTATACGCACAACATCAATGTTTTGGCTCAGTCTTAAAAAGATGAATAAAACACACCTATGCACAATAATGTGAGAGGATGATGGGTGCCCTCGTTCTTTGTTATCACTGAGGCAACTCTCAATGGTGTTAATGAGGTTAATAGTCTGCTTATCAATGTTTTTGTCTTCACGGTGTAAATGTCAGCTGCCTGTGATTGTGCTGATGCATTCTAATGAAGGACTTTTAGATAAGATGAGAAGTGTAGACACAATAATGTCTAAGAAAGTTTCTTTGCAGGGAATCTCGTAGTGAGAAAGCCAGCAAACAGTTGACAGATTAACGGTCCCTCTAACAATTAAATGATTAAAAGGTCTTGACCATAAAATATGATGTTTAATTGCACACAGAAGACAGCACAAATGCTTGACCTTTTTAACCTTATTGGAGGGAAGAGAGTGACTGAAACATCTCCAGCAGAATCACTAGATTGTCTTGTTATATCTTTTTCAAACTGAAAGTGGATTAAATCAATCAGAAGTCCATAAATCCCTTGGAGTGTAAATGGGAATTTAAGTGAACAGCTTCAAGTCCTACTTTAAATTAAAAAAAACAGTCAGGATCATGTGTGGATACAGTACATCCCGGAACGGTAGTCCAATATGCAGATTATACGACTAATATTTTTGAGGTTATGGGGTAGCAATTTGGATAGTCCCCTATAGATCATTTATAGAACTCACAACCAACAGACTATTCAACCAACTCTCCACTAACCCCCATGATATTGTAATCACTAACCCTTACCCTAACCTAAAACCTTACCCTACTGAATTGTTGTACATGGATGTACAATCTACAGATTCTCAAACTATCAACTACTTATTTAAAAGTATCCACATACTTTGGGACTGTTCAGTTTGACAGACATTCATCTTTCTAGCCAAATCTGGAAATGCAAATGACATCAATGTTCATTGCGTTGTGTTTATATTTGGGTCGTGAATAATGATAATGATCTAACATATGCCTTGAGGAACTACAGGTTACAGTTCTCTTTGCCAATACATTGCTCCAGACCCAGAACCAAATCATGAATACACTGATTGAGCAGAACCCAATGGGAGGACCATGAAGAATTTTGTTGACGTTGCATTTAACGAATAGGGTTTTAGAGGAGAAGCGAATGTCCAATCAGATTTCAATATTCTGAAGAGGCGGATGTACTCGTTTGTGTTGTGTTTCTGGAAAGAAGGGGAGAAGAAGGAAAAACGATACGTTTTTGTTTCATTATAGCACACAACTATTATATGCTCTTTCATTTCTGTTGCTCATTTCATTAATCAAAGGTAAAATAAGTTATAGTTCATGTATTGTTGAGTCTAAAAAGTGTATTGTGTTGAAACACAGATGTCAAAGTGGATAGCCAGAAAGACGACCTGCCCCCGTAAAGTTAGCTAGCCAGCTAACGTTGTTGGTTATGTGTCTGGCTTAGCTAGCTTGCTAACAACCAGTATTGCCAATACAGTGAGAGTCATGTAGCTACATTTGCGAACGAATAAAGTATCTAGATCGATTGTCTGCACATTTTATGCGATTAAGTTCCTCCAGTGGCCGTGGACTGACCGCTAAAAGCAATGTAAACACAGTTTGACAGCTGCTGAGTCATTAGCTAACCAAGCTAACTTAGCTAACGTTAGCTCTCTGTCATCCCATTTACTGTTGTGCAAGCTAGCCAGCTTGCTTCATGACAGCAGCCAGTGATTTTACCTGATAACGTACTGTTGTGGATAGAATAGTTGGTTAGCTAAATATCCAGTTTACTACATGTAATGTTATCTGTCCCCTTAGGAATCTAGCGTTAGTGATTGTAATGTTGCCAAAGCTTTTGTCTTTTTTGAATGATGAGAAGTAGCTGCTACAAATAGCTAGCTGCCTTTGTTGATGGAAAATGTTATTGTAGCAATCTGTTTTAGTTTTGACAAGACTTGAAAACCTTGAATCACTTACAGCAACAGTTACAACAGCATTAACAAGCTAGTTGATAACTATGGCTGTGTTTATTCAGGTGGTAGTGCTGGCTAAACATTGTTACATGTCTCAAGCTACCAGATGGCCACCCAGCAATTACATTTTTGGCTGGCCATGTCTTAGCTTCAGACTCCTTTGTTTCACTTTCTTTTTCACGTAGGATCACTCCTCAATGGGAAAAGTCTAACCATGTTTAGCTTTGAGGGAGATTTCAAAACAAGACCCAAGGTGTCACTTGGGGGAGCGAGTAAAAAGGTATGTGTACCATAAAATTGGAATATACACACACACACACCCCATGCTGTTTCCCCACGTATAGTTTGAAAATACAGGCTTCTCTTAATTTTTTTCATATAGGAAGTTTGCCTTACAATGCCAGACCATTCTGACTGCTGTATTGTAATTGCTACTGTGTGCGTTTTCTCTTTAATTTCCTCTGACATTCAAGCTAACATGCTTTGCCTTTCAGGAGGAAAAAGCATCTCTTCTACATCGCACACAAGAGGAAAGAAGGAAAAGAGAGGTAATGACATGAATTAAGTCCATTGTGTGAAAGAGCCTTGTGAATGTAAAATCATGGAGCTTTATGTGAATTGGCTAAAGTAATTTCTTTCTGATTGAGAAAGTCTAAACAAGTGATTTAGATTAGCCTAATGCTTGGAAGGAAGATGTGCACTGTCACCCTTCTGCAAACATTGCAATTAATGCCGTCCTGTCATTCTCTTAGGATGAAAGGAGAAGACTGAAGAATGCAATTATAATTCAGTCCTATATACGAGGGTACCATGACCGGAAACAGCAAGTATGTCCTCAAGCATTGCCCTCAAGTCCTAAATGCACTCACTTCATCATAGTTCCTTTTTCAGCACACTTTTGTCCTTGCTGGCACTACAATTCTTCATTGTAGTGTACACTATCGATGATCATCAATTCCTAACTGTTGCTATACTGCCCCACCTAACCCCTCTAATCATGTCCACGTGTTGACCTGGTTACAGTATGCCATCCAGAGGGGCAAGTTTGACCACTGTGTCTGCCAGGCACAACCAGGGGGTGGGCCGCCTGTCTCAGACAGTGCCAGCCTGAGCCTCCTAACAAGACAACTCTTATTTTTCTACAGACAGAGAGAGGACTCGCATAGATTGGTGAGGACCGTTGTATTTAATTGTGCTGTTTAGTAAGAACCAATTTTTTTTTTTACTGTGATGTATTAGTTTAAAACATAAAAGTGTCATTGCATCTGGCTGACCCTGATGTCATGCATTTGGAAATAACACATCTCTTTCTATTTCCACAGATATGGATGTGTCAGAACCTAGTGAAACATAACAGCCAGTTTGTGAAGCTGCTGGCAGGGCCTGAGAGGCAGACATGTTTGTTTCAGATCAAGAGGATGCTAGGCTTCTGCTGCAGGTACAGGGGCTGCCTCCTTAATGTGTGGATGAATGAATGAATGAATTAAATAAGCGGTCAATATTACACCTCTTCCTATCTCTCCTAGACTTCTGCAGACCTGCAAGGATGACAGTTTGAATGTTGCTGTTCCCATGAGGATGCTGGAGATCTTTTCTTCAGAGAGGACCTATCTTCCTGTCCTTCAAGATGTCAATTGTGTAGCATCGTTAATCGAGCAGATTTTGCACTATATGGTACAGAAAGGTAAGGTAGGACATGGCTTCTGTAGCAGTTCACTATGTGATCTTCATTTAACTTTTGCACAAATTGTGTAATTCCAATGTCCTTTTCCTTCTGTCTCCTCTCCTCACTTCTTCTCGCTCTCTCTTTCTCCTCTCTCAGGATACTACAGGTCGCTGTATATTCTAGTGAATCACAAGCTCCCTTCCAGTCTGGAGTATAGTGACTCTCCCTCTATCCCTCTGGCAAGCACACTGTTGGAGCACACGCTGAAGCCCCTGCACTTTACCTACTCCTCCTGCACAACAGGCGCAAGGTACAGCTGGAGAAGCCTCTGTACAGTCAAAAACACATACAATTTACACACCTAAAGGCCTTAACCAGAACAGACATCAAGACTTCTCAAAGTTTTACTTCCAAAGAACACATGAAAATCTTTCAGCATTATAGACTTCTGAGCACGTGGGAAAGACCACAGTTTGGAGGCGGGATAGGAATGTCTTTGTCTGTGGTGTTTGCTGTTAAAATTGTCCAGTAAACTGATAATACAAACTTCAGCACTGTTTGTCCTTCGAGTCGTCGGGGACATCGTAATTGATTCACCGAGCTGTTTACAACAAGCAATAAAAGTTACCCAGACTCGCTTACTTGACAGAGTGCAGAATATCAACTATTTGCCCTCAATTTGAGACATTCTTAATGACAAACGACATGGGGTTTCTTTTCTTTTTGAAGAAAGGCAGGGCAGGAGTGAGAACAACTTGTGTACACACTCCCTCTAACAGCTAATTATCTGACTGGGACCACCAGATGTGTGACTGACCAGTCAAAACAGCTCTGTTTGTCAAGACAATA
This sequence comes from Argentina silus, assembly GCF_951799395.1. Taxonomy (NCBI): domain Eukaryota; kingdom Metazoa; phylum Chordata; class Actinopteri; order Argentiniformes; family Argentinidae; genus Argentina; species Argentina silus. The sequence goes on along the minus strand of NC_139655.1, from coordinate 9,917,365 downwards.
TTGGTCCACTTACAAAGCTGAAAGGAGGAGACACTTTTAGAACAACCTACTCTCTCAATAAAACTGTATTGTCTGTGTATGAGTAATGAGTTTGACAGCAAAACCTTCTAGAATCATCTCAATTCATATGCTTGCTTATATATATATATATTATTGTAAAGGTATTACCATGTATTACATATCAACTTATTATTCATCCATCTGACAGTGTTTGGATTGTGTGCCCCAGACATTTGTGTAATTATAATATTGCTCCCCCTCTCCCCCTCTCTTTCTCTCTCCCTTGTTTTCTCGTCACACAGGCAGTTTGTGTTTTCAGCCTTCACAGAGGAGTTTATCTCTGCACCCTTCACAGAGCAGATCTTTCACTTCTTCATCCCAGCGTTATCTGACCCACGCCTCTCCTTCCCATTCGAAGCCTTCCTTGGCTCCCTACAGGCCACCATAGGCTCCTCTGCTGCTGCCCAGAGCCAGGCGCCATGGCTGTTCTACTTTGTCCTTTCAGTTGGAGAAACCTGCTTAGGTACATCCTCTTGGGTGGTATACGAATCATGGCTTTGTGTGTGTTTGGGTTAAATTGCTCTTAGATGGCTGACTCAGGGTAATAGGGGATGTTTATAAAATGTGTGTGTGTATGTGTGTGTAATCATTGTTTGTGTGTGTGTTGGCAGGCAAGCTATCAGAGGAGGGCCTCCATCTGTACCTGCGAGCCCTGCAGACTCTGCTTCCCCTCCTCCCAGTGTCAGAGAGCAGCAGCAGGCCTGAGGTCCACAGTGACTCAGAGGATGAGGATGACACTGGCACCCATCCCAAATCCACACAGGTAACTAACTGTCAAACACGCAGGCAGTGCACAGAAACGACTTTCGCATATTCCATATTGACATGCCTTTTTCGACTTGAACTTATTTCAATGAAAAATATTAAATTGAGTGCTCTCTAACGGGACGATCTAAATGTTGTATTTCCTCGACCCCCTCAGGATGACAGGATATCAGTGCAGCTGATCACAGAGGAGTGTGTCCACAAGCTGGACACCAAGCAGCAGACCAATGCGCTGCTCAACCTGGTGTGGAGGGACTCTGCCAGCGAGGAGGTCTTCACCATGATGGCCTCCATCTGCCACACGCTCATGGTGCAGCACCGCATGATGGTTCCCAAAGTCAGGTCAGTAGCCCAGAGGGCTTATCTGTAAGCCCGTTACAACATGCTTCTTTGACCAAAGTAGAGTAGTGTTCGTTTGATTATTAGTCTTAGACATTTATAGAAACCTGATATTTGATCCTGCAACTTTTTGGGGGAGCTGAACAAAATGTATAACAGGATATACAGCAGACTAATCTTTATTTGCACAAAAGTGAAACTGGAGTATCTTCTTCATTTACGTGTCGTAAGCACTAATGTAAATAACGATGAAGCGAACCCCTTATCTGTCCTTTTAACCCACTGACGACGTTTTATGGCCGGCAGAGGAAGTAGGGATGTCAGGGAAGCTGTCACTCTTGGATGAGGGTTATTAGCTGTCTGTCTTAAGGCTCATTGCATTAGAGGCAGGATGTGAGGAGAGAGATGGGAGCTGCTGCAGCTGACTAAGGGGGCTCCTGGCTGGGCTTCACGGTAGACTGCCACCACCTGGTTAATGATTACTGGAGCTAAACGAACAGTCCACCTGTAGGCACTGCGTATGAGTGAGATTGTGAGTGTGTATCTCAGTGTGAGATCATTATGACACTCACGACAATGAAGCGTCCCTCTCACCCTTGCAGGACAAGGCAAATGTGGTCATTATCTAGTACAGGAGAGTATCACCTGTCTGGAGACATTTGGTCTGATCTCGTGTTTAGCAAGATTCCACAATGTTCTAGATTACATGAAAAATGGTATAGCCTCAAATTAGCTACCCCCCGCCCAAAAACAGAAAATGCTATCTGATAGATGCTTCAGTTTGCTTACCAAATCATTTGGTGGAATAGTTCCCTCCTTAGTATTTTTCTCCTCATTTTACAGCTTCCTCAGTCGTACGGCTTTTACCATAAATCCACCTCCTCGTCCTCCATCATTATCGGATATCTGTACAAAATAATTAGCTCACTGAGGAAGATTAATTACTGCAGAAGTGGACGGGATAGCTTTACAAGAGGCTAAGGGGAGCAAATTGCATCCCGGCCCTGATTTACTGCTTTAAGAAAAGAGAGGCTGCCCATTTGGCCCGACGGCTGGCGCATGCCTTTAATAAATATGAAAACGCTCTCCTCAGAAGTCAACTTATTTTATGATTTTAGTCCTGTATGTTATGTGTACTTTCATTGATTTGATTTAGATTAGTTTTGGTACAGCCTCAACTTTGTCTTTGTTGTTGGTAATATGGTGTAATTTCACTTTAATTGTGTTTGATGTCATTTCAGTCAGATTGGTTAGCCTTACCCAAAGTAGCACACTGTCGCTAACTGATGGTCAATGACAACTGTAAGTGCTAGCGAGCCTCTGTCCTTCATTTGTTTTTGCGCAGTTACGGTGATTGTGGAGTTTACGTGCGATAATTACACTTGAGCAATGCGAACATGGTGAATTAACAGTTCTCTTTACTCACGGGCCTTCATGAATTTAACAAGTCTACTGTTGTCTGGTTTTTGTCCCTAGATACAAAATATAGAAAATATGTTGGCCTACTTCAGAAAATCCATTTGTATACCTCGGTCGGTCGCCCTGAGGTTGATAAATGTCTTGTGTAGGCCTGAGCATCTAATATGTCTTAGTACATGGCTTTTGGTGTTGAATAAGCTGGATGAAAACCAAAGTAGCATGATTAATAAAGTCTGTTTTCTTTTTCATTGTTTTCTGTTTCTGCTGAAATGCATGTAACTAATTCTTTCATTACTCCCAAATAAAAATGATCTGAGTGTGATTTATCAAGGTCGTTTTTATGACACACACACACACACACACACACACACACACACACACACACACACACACACACGTAAACATACAACCCCTTTTGATGCCTTGACTGTGTTTATTAGTGCTTCATTCCGTGATTGAAATGGAGGTTTGGTTTCTAGCAAGCCGTAAATCACGGTGTCAGTCAGCATTTTAGTGCTTTGTTTCCCATTTCAATCAAACACCCGCACTGACTGTAAAGGACCAAAGCACTATGCCCAGTTCCCATCCTCTCTTGTTCTGACAGATGGGGGGGCTTGGCACAAACTATTTTTCAAAGATATTAAGTGTGCCACTCTCTTCACTTTGAAGGCTCATTTTCATTTCCTGCCTTTCAAATAATTTCTGATGCTCAAAGGTGAGAGATTGGACACCAATGACACCAGCGTTAGAATGTGTTTTTATGTGAAACACCATCCACTTCCATTCTTTCTCTCTCTCTCTCTCTGTCTCTCTCTCTCTCTCTCTGTTGACCTTACCTCTTCTCTTGTGAATCCCCTTCTAAAGGCAGGCATCCTTAAAGGTGTCATTACCATTGCTCTTTAGACAGAAGCCCATTATATGCAGTTTTTTTCCCCCTCAATTACAGCATTGGTGTTACCTGGTGTTAACCCTCTGTTTGGAGAAAAAAAGCACAGTCTATGAGGAGCGGTAAAGGAGCACACACACTCTCACACACTTGAACAAAGAGTAGCTTCACACCCCTGTGCCATGGGCCGCTGGGCTGGAGTGTGGGGGGGGGGGGGGGGGGATGATGATGAGGGCTTGCCCCCCCTCCCCCTCCTTAGTGTTATCATGTAATTCAGCCAGAGTGTGGAAGCATGCTGGCGCTCCGGGGTCACTGTGAGGGCCAGGTCTCTCCCCCTCTCTCCTCTATTGTCTCCCCCCATCGCCATTAACTTAAATGGGGCTCCTGCAGGAAGCTAGAGGGCTGTTTATGACCCAGGGCCCATATCCTTGCCAGCAACTAGTTTACTAATGGAAGGTGCCTCGCCTAAATAAAGCTTAATGGCTCGTTTAATCTTTTTTCGTCGCGCACAAGGAATAAGGGGAGAGAGAAAGGCCAAGAAATTCCTTGGGGGATACACTGGTCAACAGCTTTATTTTATTTTTTCTCCCTCTTTATGAGTGTCCTCTGGTTAATTGTGAAAAGTTAACAATCTCTGCTTAGAGGGCATGAAGGCAGAGAAAGACATGTACCGATATAGGCTACATTTACACACAGATGGATACATTTTCAAGTCAGACATAACTATTTAGTCCTCTTTGTATGCATACGTATCTGCAGTGGTTGGTCATTCAAATGAAAGGGTTCAATGTTTTTGTTGTTGACCTGTTGTCTATTTCTTTCTCTTGTTACCTCCAGGCTCCTGTACAGTTTAGCTTTTAATGCACGTTTCCTGAGACATCTGTGGCACTTGATAACGTCCATGACAACAAAAATTATCACTGGGTGAGTTGAGCTGGTCTGATAGATGTGTGTGCACCTTCGTGCCTGCATGCGCGAGACTCATACTCTTGTTCCCCTCCCTCATGTTCTCCCTCAGCTCCATGGTTAAGCTGCTACAGGTGATCTCGCGAGGCTCGCCCATGTCCCTGGAGGACTCCAACCGCATCATCCCCATCTTCTATCTCTTCAGCTCCCTCTTCAGTCACTCCCTCATCTCCGTACACGACAGCGAGTTCTTCGGCTACCCCATGGAAGGTAGGCCAGTCACAAACCTCCAAATCATCTGATCAAAGAGTAGTCAAGAGCATTTTGAGTTTTCTGATCCCCCCCCATAAAACAGACTTTTAACATTATATATCCATATATCCCAATTGCAAGGCTTTCTCATGATTTTGAATATCAGCATTTTATCTAATGGTCCTGTATCACCATCACCTTCAGCTTCACCCTCACATTGCCTCTGGAAAACATCCTAATGATAATGATCCTACTGTAATGCATTTCACATTTCACCCACCCAAAGTGGGACCCTGTTCTTTCCTGTGTGTAATGGATGATTAACACTACTACCCTTCGGCAGGCCAAAGCCAGTCCTCCATGATGCCCTTCACACTGGCAGAGCTGGTGACGCTGTCACGCTGCCTGAGGGACGCCTGCCTAGGCATTATCAAGCTGGCCTATCCCGAGACCAAGACGGAGCACCGCGAGGAGTACATGGCTGCCTTCCGTAGCGTGGGGGTCAAGACCAACACTGCAGTGCAGCAGCGCATCCAGGCCGAGCAGAAACGCTGGGTCCAGCTCTTCAAGGTGACACACATATACACACACACACACACACACACACACCCCTGCATGTCCTAGCGATGGCAAATTCTTCAGTCCGTCCCGTGGAGGCTTGCAACCTCACTTCCAGCAAGATTTTGTTTTTGAAAACAGTCTCATGCATTTTCAATATCCTCTATCATTTTATGGAATAATTTACTAGCTTTACTTCACTTCTTTTCTCATAACTATGATGAGCATTAGCAGGAATGTGTTTATCAGCAACAGCAGGTGTAATTCATACTAATACTTAAACCTATTATTTTTTTGACCATGTTAAGTATGTAGGACAAACAGAGCATCCATGCATGGACAGACTAAACCAGGCAGAGAGGAGTCATTGAGGACATTCAAAGGTTATTTACAGAGAGGAAATGAGGCAGATAACAACATTAGGTTAATTCACATGCTTTCTTTTCTCTCTACCTCCATCTCACTCCTCCTCTTCTCCCATCTCTCTCTCCCTGAAACAGTAATTAAGGGACTTTTGTTCTTGGCTGTGAGTCTTTGTGAGAGGGATCTGAAAGTGAACAGAGGTGTTCAGTGCATGGTGGTGTGTATGAACACAGCAGGATTTTCATAAAAGATCGGCGTAAACGCCTCCTGTCAGCTAAAATGACCCATTAAAGAAGTGGGAGCAGGGGAAATGCATTTTCCAAATTGAACGGCTGGATTTACAGTCGGTTTAACGCCGCTGACCCCTAACACGCTAATGTTTGGTTCGAGTCATCAGCCGTCCCTCCCCATCTTTTATCACCTCCATTGTCGAGCTATCTATTTAATTGAAAGAAGTTAATTGAATGAAAATGATCAACTAAGCTTGTATTAATATTGCTAATGGAACTTTCTTCTTGGCCATGTTTGGAGAGGGATGTCACGCCGGAGTTTGGGAAAGGCCCATTAAGGCTTGCACTTAACCCGATGGGCTAATCAAGGAATGCTTATTCATTCCCCGAGTCAGGGGGTAGTCCCGCTCCAAACCGATCGCCGCACTTTTTACAGCGTTTTGCACTTGCCATTATTACCAACTCCTGTCGTCGCCGATGATGGCTTAAGATTGATTTCAGTCCTATGAAAATGATGTGCTTTAAGGAGAACATTTATATTCAAACTATCTTGCCTGGTTATTATATGGAAATTCACTCACTGTGACGATGATGTGACTCAGAATATCTCCCCGAGCGAGTGTCTGGAATGCCTATGGAGTGAGCTGTTGGAAAGGGTAAGTAGAGGTGACGCAGCCAGTGCAGTGGAGTCTTCAGTGTGTTCTGTTTCACATTGTAACTGTAAGCAATTATCCTGTCATTACCTTTGTAGCTATGATTACAGTTAGCAGCTTATAACACTCATTCACAAACACTGGACTGTGAGACATGGGACAACCACAAATCTTACCTTGACCCTTCGCCTCTGAGAAGCACACAGAATCACAATGGTCATTCCCACAGATACGGTGTCTTTCACTCCCCATCCTATGGCTGACGTCAGCAGACTCTGCTGTAATTAACAGTGTTGGACATTGAGGGACGACTCAAGTCGTTTTTCTTTTATACAACCTATAAATGGCACACTAATGGCTCAACTCTTAAATTGCTTTTTTAAGAGACAGAAAGGCATCCTATTGTTTAGCCCCCACATGACTTTTGTGGTCTTTGTTTGGACACATATGACTACTGATACAATTTGGATTCCTGTTATTTATTCTATAGTTATTTTAATATGTGGGGTCAGAGAGAGGAGAGACTGATGCATTGTTGTTCTCAATGTGACACTGTGTGTGATGTATTTCACAGGTCATCACTAACTTGGTGAAGATGGTGAAGGCTCGTGACATCAGACGACCCTTTTGTCCAGTAGGTCATTGGCTCTCTGAAGAGGTCAACATCAGAGCAGATAAGGTAAGGTGCTCTCACTTCAGCCTCTTAATGTGCTACTCAGGCTTATCAATGATCTAGTTTACTCAGTCAGACTGGCTATGGATGTATGCCTATGACGTATATGTGTGGTAGTTAATACGTAATATGTTCCATGTTGAGTAACACTAATCGTCCTCCTCTAGGTGACTCAGCTGTATGTCCCCTCAGCCAGACACGTATGGAGGACACGCAGGATGGGACGCATCGGGCCCCTGCAGTCAACACTTGACGGTATAATGTAGCCCAATGAGAGAGAGAGAGAGAGAGAGAGAGAGAGAGAGATTCAAATGAGCCCCAGATAGCGCTGATGATCATTTAGATCACCACACTGCCGTCGAGATGGTGTGAACTTGAGCAGATAACAATGTATGATCTCCCTAACGCCACTCCAGCCCGTACGGGATATATTCAATTAGTGTGAATGTACTGATGAGCTCAGTCACATCTGGCTGTGTGTTTGTCTGCCCTTTTTTCATTTCCTTAAATGGACAGGCCCACCGGTGATAAATGGAAAACGTATTGACCACCTTGGGCCATATTTCTCCTCAAAGATGGAAACCTGATGGGGAAATGCAGATAGGATTGACTAATTGAGCAGAATAATTGAGCTCTAGTGGAGGGGAAGGGGGTGAATAGTGGTTTAACTCTGCTGTTGTGGCAGTTTTTTTTGTTTAAATGGTCTAAACCATGAGTTTAATACAAAACAAACGTCTGCTTAATGGAAATTGCCAGGCAGGTGGATGGGCAGCTCACAGTTGAGTTAATTAAAAGTGTGTGTGCTAGTGGAAGGGGGGGGGTGAGCACGATCGACCATGCTTTAATGACCCTCCTGTAAACGGGCAGCAGTCAGGGTGGATAGGGCCTAAAGGGCAGTCAGGGATGGCTGGGGGTAACAGTTAGGTAATGGGGTAGTAGTTAGGGGGGAGGGGTACCTAGAGAGTGGGGTAGCAGTTAGGGCAGGAGGGTAACAGTTGTTGGGGGGCAAGGGGGCGGTGGGGAAATTAAATGATGGCCATGGGCTTTGGATGGTATGGGGCTTTGGCTTATAAGCAACTTTAGGTGGGACTTTTGGGGGGAGTGTCTGTGTTATCTGGTCAGTGTTGGTCATTAGAAGGATATCTTTGTGAGTTTGAGTTCTGAGCTCTGGTAATGGAAGAGAGAAACGTGGCTAAATGCAGCCTGGTTGTACATTCACCAGACAGTGCTATCGCAGCAGAAACACATCCGTCCACAGTGTGGACATGAAAACCCAACATGGAGCTGCATTGGCCTTTTGTGGATGGATGAAATAATGGGTTAATTGAGACATGGATGAATGGATAGATGACTAGTTGGAGGACCCAACTGATGAATGGTATGATAGGATAGTGTGGATAGATGGTTTAATGGATGAAGTAAAGAAAGATGGATACACATATGTTGAAGAGCATTGAGATGTAAAATTTTTCTTGCGGTACTTTCCAGTTGGTATGGAGCCTCCCCAGCTTTCTGTGTCTGAGGAGAGACATCTGGCCATCCTAACAGAGCTGCCCTTCGTTGTGCCCTTTGAGGAGCGAGTGAAGGTACTCCACATCTCATCCTATGTCCTGGTACCATTACCCTTTGGTAGTAGTCTGTTTTACCTATCATCATACATCGCTTAGAAACCCATAGAAGATTTAAAAATCAACACTTTTATATGATCTTCATATAGAAAAAAATCTAAGAACACATAACAATCGTTAAGTGCACTTAGATTATTGTTCTCTATGATAACTACTATATGAGCACCAGAGATTTCCTGCTAAGGTGATTATAGGGAGTCTTGTCATTAACTGTTGGTCCCTCTCCTGAAGATCTTCCAACGGCTGATCTATGCAGACAAGCGGGACGTGCAGGGCGACGGGCCGTTCCTGGACGGCATCAATGTCACCATCAGAAGGAACTACATCTATGAGGACGCCTACGACAAGCTCTCTCCAGAGAACGGTAAAGTACATGCACAGGGGCTGTATGGGTTGCACTTGGTGAAACCCAGACAGTATTTATCTTCTTTGTGTGTTCCATAAAATCGAAGATATTGAAGTTCAGGTTCCAGACTATATTAGAGATGGAGGTTAGCTTTCTCAGCAGTCTGAACTATTGAATTTCAGTAAAGCATAATTGTGATCACGATTATTATAATGGATCGTATAAAAGCGGAAATCAATTATTTTAAGTCACCTCTTATTGTGTTTGAATTTGAAAGAGCACTTTTGTCAGGGCAGTATGATTAAAAAGAGTAGTAGGACCCTGCCTTAGAAGCCTGAAGACGTGATCTATATCATTTATGTGTTTTTATAAGTTATAGCTGCTCTGATTTATCACCACACATTAATTATGCTGAAACCTGACCTCTTTTATGTGGATGGATTTGAATATTCCTCAGGTCAAGGAAATGCTGCCTAACAAGATTTTTTGGGGGGGATATTTTCCTTTCCACCAATACATTCTTAGTTTTTTTGTATTGTAGATGAGATTTTGTCACATGTAAATGTGCCTTTTTGTCTTATGAAAAGAGGACTTATCATGTGTATTTGATATTAAAAATAGATACAATGTATTAAACTAAATTCCCCTTCCCGGTCTCCTGTATCCAGAGCCTGATCTGAAGAAAAGGATCCGGGTGCACCTGCTAAACGCCCACGGTCTGGACGAGGCAGGCATCGACGGTGGGGGCATCTTCAGGGAGTTTCTCAACGAGCTCCTCAAGTCTGGCTTCAATCCCAACCAGGGCTTCTTTAAGACCACCAATGACAGCCTGCTGTACCCCAGCCCCACAGCAGAGATGCTGATGGGAGACTCTTTTGCCAGACACTATTACTTCCTGGGCAGGATTCTAGGAAAGGTAACAGACTTCTCTGATTTGAAGCCTGGTAGAAAGTCAATATAGATGAATGTGTCTTACCAGTGTTTGTTTATAGCCAATGCAATATAGTCAATGTCAAGGCTGTCCCCACACAATATTAGAATGGAACATCATTCTTGAATGCTTGAGATATTGGTCAGACATGAAACACACTTCATTGTCCATTAAGATACTGAATTATGTAAGCTACCTGAAAGCTACAGAAACTAGCATTTGCAATGCCATGATTTGATGGTGATGATGTCTCCTGTGAAATCTGACCAGCATCACTATCATCTGTTATCTTAGTAAGTGGGTTGTCCCCTGCCCCCTAGTGGTCTGTTTTGGGCACAGGCATGGTGTCACAGATGTGCCCCAGACACCAGAAGGTCATCTGTGATGGATCAGAGGTCACTAGTCACTACCAGTGTATGTAACACTAGTCTATGTCATTGGCTGACCGACAATATCAGGGAGCACAAGTGGATTCAACATAACTTTTTGGTTGTTTGTTTACTTGACTACGTATGAAACCAAAGTGTTTTGCTGTCCTTTGCGAAAAGCAAATGATGACAGGTGTTTTGTTTTGGTCCAAGAAAGTGACGAGGTGTAATGAAATCACAATCCAGTTGTTCTAAACAAGGTAACATTTGTAAAGACAAACAACTTGAACCTGGAGCTTGTACAAGGCATAGTTGACTTAATTAACCCCATATGTAATCTGTTGATGGCATTGTTTTGCTGCCCCCTCCCCCGTTGATAGCACTATTTATTAGAGCCTAATGTTTTTAAATCTTCCTTAATGCATGTGCTAGTGATTGTTTATCGTGATGCCTTGCCTGCTGCGGGGTCATCTCAACCGGAGAAGAATTACCTCATGACAAGCGGTCGCCTCTCAATTAGGGCTTCCATTAGCCGATGATTCCTGCCTCTTGTTTGTGTAGTGATTGCATTTGGCCAGCGCTAAATCAGCTAGCCCCCACGGACAGGACATAAATAAGCGGTCAAAGCATGTGGTAATAGCATTTTGATCTGTTTTACAGTCAGGAGCATCTAAGCCTCTCTCTCTCTCTCTCTCTCTCTCTCTCTCTCTCTCTCTCTCTCTCTCTCTCTCTCTCTCTGAGATGGTCCAGTCCACTTATCAGAGAACCATAACTCCTCTACCTCTCTCTATATTCATCCACTGTGAGAAATGGCTAGTCAGCTGCTAGCACGCTCTCCCCGCTCTCTATCCAGCTAATGGTTCAGGCAATTAAGGTGGGGGGAAATTAATTAGAATTTGACTTTCAATTAACCCTACCTTAAGTTCCTCTTTCTCCATAAATACGTGTGGAGTGGCCATTTGAGTGGTGTATTGATATTTATTTAGTGCTGTTATTACCTGCATCCCGGATAAAGGGAACAGTTATAGATTAGGATTGCATCACTGGTGTGGTGACGTGCGGTACACACGCTAGGCCTTATGGGACACAGGAGATTAATATGGGTAATTAATGGTCGAGGCGTGCCATTGTTGCTGGGGTGATGTATTACAGCCAGGAGTGGCTTGTCTGGGGTACTCAATGAAATGGGATTGAACATCGGAATATGGGCCTGCCATTCTTCTGCCTCATTTGTCTGCCCAACTGACAAGTATGCAAACACAACCACAATAACTTCCATTTGTATCCCCCAACCCCCCCCCCCCCCCCCCAATACCGTAGGTCTATAATAATAGAGTGTTAGAGCTGATTGAAGGCTCAACATAGTATGAAGACTGTATTCCCTCTTCTGTGTCCAAATTAACAGTCCTCTATCGTGGCATTCTGGCCCCTCAAACCATTGTTCTACTCCTGGCCTGGACATGGTGTTGTTCTTCTATGCTCTCCACACTTTTCGTTTGGACATTGAATACCTCAAGGTTTCCTGATAGCAGTTTCACTGTCTTGCATTGTCACTGTCCCGCCTGACTTCCATTTACTTTCAGCAGTGACGTGTGGAGCCAGATGCCAACCACCTCTATAACACAACACCCCCCCCCCCCCCCCCCCACACACAACCGTCTGAAACATCTCCCCTGCTCCTTCATAATACACATCACTTAAAAAGCCACCAGTAGCCCGTACCTGCCCCTTCAAACTGTCTGGGTGTCTGAAGTTTTTTGTTTTTCATCCCCCACCCCTCCTCCATCCCTCCTCTATCCATCCACCCGTCTGTCCGCTGCAGTGCCTTTCCACATTGATCTCCTCTGACTAAAAGTTCCCTTTAGAGGTGTCTGGGGTTGAACCCCTGATTGATAGTGATGCGTTTGAAAGGCATTATATTTTTATTGATTCTTAATGTTGTAAATTAAGGAATTTATTTGGCAGCTAACAGAAGGCACCTGCGATGTTGTTGCCGTTTATTCTCCTGATGGTGCTACGATCTGCTTTAATTGCGTTGCCACGGCACTCACTTATATTAAAAGGCCCAGGCCATAATTAATCCTTTTTAGCCCCAGTCATTTTGGCACAATTTCTGGCAATAAACAGTCATAAATAAAGGGCCATTGAAAAATATGCTACAGGTTTTTTCCATATACTTATTGCTACCTCTTCCCGACACTGGTGTTATTGATAGGTTTCAAGGGGGCAGGCGGCCCATATGGTCTGGAATGAAGACCGGCATGAGAAATGCTAAGTGGATTATTTTGCATAAAAAATAGACTGTGTTTGAAGTTGCGCAATTAACCTGTGTTTAGAAAATAGCCCTGATTTATGCCTGTGTGTGTGTTTAAGATGCATACATTATGGAAATTCCCTAGATTTATAATCCATTTAGCTGATGTGGTCAGGGTTTTTAGTGCAATCATTTATAAAGACCTGTATATTTTAATGCCTCCAACGGGCCCTTTTTAGGACTATTCCAGTACATTAGCTTTAGGTTTTATGAATCACCTGCCTGCCCATGGTTCTTAATGGCGTTTAAGGTCAAGGTCAGAATTGTCATTTATAAAGTTTGAGGCGGGTGAATTTGAGGCCTGTATGTTTTAGATAGATTGGCCCTTGTGTTCTGTGTTGTGCTCTTGGGCTGATGTTAACAGATTAAGTATCTTAACGCTTTAGTCTTTGATATCGGGCGTGTCAGGGTTATAATCTTAGGTAATGTGTTGCATAAAGGTTTTTAATTGAAACTTATTAACTTCCATATTAGCACTTCTATAGCAAAGATGGCTCACCAATATACTTTATTGTTATTTGATGTTTGATGTCACAGTTTGGCTTATTATTATAATATTATGATGACTTCATTCTATTTTGCAAAACAGTATGGCAACCAAAGCAATAAACAGATGACAGGCGTATTTATTTTTTTATGCCAAATACCATATATTACCATATTCTTTATACCATATTTTGTTAATTAATACTGTTCTGTATGCTCTCTGTTGATATAATGTCTGACCACCACAAATTCAAGGGGCAGATAAAGACTGGGATTGAATGACTAAAGTAGGAGGAGATATATTTAGTCAGTAAGTGGATGATGCTGGTAACCCCTTTCTGTGCTACTGTACATGGATGTATGTCACAAAGTATCTCTGGTTTTGTCTTGTTTTCCAGGTAGACATATATTCTATGAGTTGTATTTGATTGGTGTTATTTTTCCCCAGGCCCTCTATGAGAACATGCTGGTGGAGCTGCCCTTTGCCAGTTTCTTTCTTTCCAAGCTGCTGGGCACCAGTGCAGACGTGGACATCCATCACCTGGCCTCCCTGGACCCGGAGATGTACCGCAACCTGCTCTTCCTCAAGAGCTACGAAGACGACGTGGAGGACCTGGGCCTCAACTTCACTGTGGTCAACAACGATCTGGGAGAGGCACAGGTGTGGGGTGTGTGTGTGTGTGTGTTTTGGTGGGGGTGGGATGAGTGAGATTACTCACCACCTGTACGTGAACTCTCTATGCTGCTCCCTCACTGCACTACTGGTCTCTGTCACCTCTTTCTCTTAGAATATATCATATCACTCTTTAACTGACTCATTCAGTCTGGCACTCTCTCTCTGTCTCCTTTTCTCTCCCTTTTCTCTGTATCGCTGTTCTCCCCCCATCTCTATGGGCCGTCTGTGAGGCGTTAATAATTCATTTCCCTGTGTCCCTGTATGTGTCTGTATTTTGCGGTGAGAGAGATAAAGCACGTCGCTGCTCTCGCCCTGAGTGCTGCCGTGCTGCAGGGAATAGAACACCTCTGTTGACCATTCCACCAACCTGGACGTCGGCAATTATCTCAGAACACGCCTGACGGGCGCGACTTTCTGCTCTTTGGCACGTCCGCCAGTAAGCCAAGGCCGCGTTGACAAGAGAAAGAGCCTATTGACTGTGGCCGGTGGCCTGTCCCCCTGCAGACTCACCCTCGACCTGTAGCCCCTGTTTGTTCAGGGCCTAGCTACTCTTATTAGCTCCTCTTTAAACAGGCTTCAACGGTGGCCTTACAATGAGGCCCATGGTTGCAAATAGGGCACCGCAAATACGATAGGGAAAACAATTTGTGAAAGATTAGGCACACACACGGGAGCAGTCTGCCCCACATATGCCCTCGGGAGATAGCCAAAGTAAACAAGATAACGACAATAATTCTCTGACATTAGCACATAATCAGAATAGGAAAAAAAAACACACAAAATGACTTGTCAGAAAGTGGACCTCCATGCAATAAGGGAAACATAAGGAGCTGTATAAATAATTTTTTCAAAAATGTATTATTTCAAATCATTGAAGTGATATTTACTGAGACTTTACAAAGTGAACAGATAAGAAGATGCATTCTCTAGAAATTCATGAACCCTTGCTTGTAAATGTGTCTTTTAGTCACAAAACCTCATCAATGATTTAGATGTCCTGGATTATTTCACCATGATTGGAATGTGCCTTAACTCCTCCAAGACCATTAAATTAACACACACATCCCCCTGGATGGATATAGATTAGGTTTGATGCACATTTGAGCCAATGCTAAACACTCTAAAGCTAATGAAACAAGCTGGCTGAAGAACTCTGCCAAATGTTAATGGACCAGCTGTTCATGGGTCCTACCAAAGCCAGGAACATGGAACTGTTCCTTACCTTGCACACACACCCTCTCGGTGCCCAGCCGTACCACACTAGGATCCCAGACCCAGGGTAGAGAGTTCTCCCCTAGCTTCACCCCTATCCTTGTCCCTCACACACACTCCCTGTGTCTTCACCCTTCAGAGAGCTTGTCAGTGTCGTGCTGAGATACGGTTCTCGTGACTGATATTACATGATCTACTTAACTTTGAATTTTGCAGCGAGTAAAACTCCTGTTGACACTTGACTCCGCTACGCTTGAAGGATTGCTAAAGTAATACACTAAGTAAGGAGTGACTTCAGGGTGACATATGCCAGGTTTCTTGCCTGACTGAGTACTGCGTGGAAGCTAAATGCTTGTCTCTGCCTTTCTTCCAGGTGGTTGAGCTGAAGCCGGGGGGGAAGGACATCCCAGTGTCCACAGCCAACCGAATAGCATACATCCATTTAGTGGCCGATTACCGCCTGAACAAACAGATCAGGCCCCACTGCCTGGCCTTCAGACAGGGCCTGGCCAACGTAGTCAACCTGGAGTGGCTGCGCATGTTTGACCAGCAAGAGATACAGGTAACGTGCGTGCGCATAAACACTAAACAAGATGGATGGATTAACATGTACACATCAGAAGCATTACATTTCTAATCTTAATTCAGCAAACTAATACTTTTTCACCCCAGGTGCTGATATCTGGAGCTCATGTGCCCATATGCCTTGACGACCTGAAGAAGTTTACAAACTATTCAGGTATGACTTATAACAACAATAACCTGACTGCCATTGATGAAAATTGTATCAAAGTGAATACTCTGTTGTCTACATATCATAAATCAGGAGTAATCACAGACGAACAGTAAACCTAGTACACAGTCATGGGGATTTCCATTAAGCTAACCGTCAAGCTGAACATCTGTGAAAGTCACCTCTCCTACCCAACCGCATGGGCCAGATGTCCTACTTATGGTAGAGCTCTCGAGTGAAAGAATAGCATGTGGTTTAAATGGTATGACTTAAACAGCATGATCAATGGGTATTGGATGTAAGCATAGAACGTTGGTGACAGTTGGTGCTTCTGTTTAATAAAACATGATCTGGTACTGTGTTGATATTGGTCTCATCTTTCCTCCAGGTGGTTACACTGCCACTCACCCTGTCATAACGATCTTCTGGGAGGTGGTGGAGAGCTTCACTGATGAGGAGAAGCGCCAGTTGCTCAAGTTTGTCACCAGTTGTTCCAGGCCTCCACTCCTGGGCTTCAAGGTGAGGGTTGACGAAAAGTTCAACCTGCCTGTTTTTTTTCTTCCTCTTTCTGCTATTATAGAGACTATGTTGGTTGTAGCTGGCACTATCGGGACGCTAACCAAAGAACCAGACAGGGAGTGTTCATTGTTAATCGGCATGTAATGAAAATACCTGGGCCGATAACGTCCTCAAATGATCATTTTCAAATTATGTGGTGATAATACTGGAGCCTTGGCTCCTCCTCCTACAGTACATGCTTTATAGTTCACAACCTCCTCCTGTGTCAGAACTCCATTGGAGGCCTTTGCCCAGTCCCTTTGGGTGTGGGCTCAGTCCGCATCATGTGCTAGATAAATATTGCAGTTTCAGAGGCAATGGCATGGTGAACCTTTGCACTGTTGCCTCCTTTTTGACTTTAGTGAGTGTAAATGTTTAGTTACACTCTATGACGTTGTCAGACCACATAGTGTAGGACAGAGTACAACCCCAAAATATTTATGGAAAGAAAAAAAAAAAACTAAAACATGGCAAACGTTACATTCTTACTAACTGGTTGCCTCTTCAGGCAAGATTTAGAACTTGGTGGAAAATGGTGGGATTGCATTTATCCTTGCACCATTGCTGTATCATCAGCTGACAATTTTCCCAATAGAGAGCCACTTCACTTTTCCTAATTGCTTGATTTAGAGGGACACTAAAGCGGTTTAAAATAGAAAAAAGAAAGTGCTGCAGAAATCCATTAGGAATTTTATATGCCTTACTTAGTATAACCAGAGGCCATAATTGTCATATGATCGGTTTTACTACTGTTTATTACCCTCGTTAGTTAAGAATACTTAAGTGCTCTTTTTCATAGAGAGGATCCAGAACTCACCTAAAATCTCCCTAGGTGGCTCAGACATAGGCCCAAGAGTTCCTCTCATTTAATGAATTTGACTTTGGGGTGTGTATGAATGCGCTCCCACCTCCCTCCTTCCTCCTTGGGCTGGAGAGGGTGGTAATTTGTGGGGGAGCGGCCCCTGACCCGGCCCTCGGCTCGCGCCAGCTCAGCCTTAATTAGCTGCCGTTAAACGACCCAGGATTCATTAGAGGAGAAATGGCTCTGTCAGGAGGAACCATTTAAAAAAGATGATGGAAACCCTTTTTTTTTCTCAAAATGATCGCTCCTGTAATGACACTTTCTCAATAAGCAATGATAGTTTAATACGGTAATTGTCAGAAAAATGGGATCATTATGGCGAAGCCCCCCCAGAACCATTTAACCAGGCTGGTACAGGCGCTGAACCCCACACACCACTTACACATGCGCGCACAAACCCATCCACACATACCTACCCACACATCCACCCACCCTCATCTTAGCAGGATGAATAGACGACAGAGCGTCTGTAGTGTAGCTGTGGAGCAGTTTCTCCAGGATTGTGATGGAGGTGGTCAATGTCGTAGCCTGATGATGGCGGTGGTGATGAGGTGGCGGCTTCATTTCTTCTAAGTTCCATTTGAAAAGTGCCAGATAGACAACATGAAATCATCATTCCCTCAGTCGCTCATCCTAAGGGTCACATAGTGGGGAAATGTCACACTCAGTATCCCTCAAACGTTGCGCTTTTTAAAAAAAATGTATACCCTTGTATCAGCTTAACGTTAAATGTCAGTCTTTTCACATTTATTCCCTAATGTAGCTTGACATTCATTGCTTGATTAGAATTGCCAGGGATATGATGACTGTCAATGACATCAGATGATGCATGTCTCTCTCTGTCTGTCCTTCTGTTATTGTACCTGTGTAACTGTACTTCACTGTGGGTGTGTCTGAGTGTACTGTCTGCCTGAGGCCCTATGTTGATCTCTGTTTAGCATGGCTCTCCCCATCTCTGTCCCTGTGTGTAGGAGCTGTACCCAGCCTTCTGCATCCACAATGGGGGGAGTGACCTGGAGCGGCTGCCCACAGCCAGCACCTGCATGAACCTGCTCAAGCTGCCCGAGTTCCTCGACGAGCACCTGATGAGGAACAAGCTGCTGTACGCCATCGAGTCCTCTGCCGGGTTCGAGCTCAGCTGAGGGGGCGTCTTGTCCCTGCATCCACGGACTCAAGGGCCAGGGCGGGTCGGTCAGAGAGAGACTGTCTGCTGGGAGAGAGAGACGGGAGTAAGAGGAACGCAATGCACTGACATGGCTCACTCACTGTGTGTGTGGAACAGAGAGAAACTGGGTGAAAGGATCGTCACCCTGAGACTGATGGGGGGGGGGGGGGGGGGGCAAGGGGAAAAGAGCAACGTTTTTATTCTTTTGGTTTTAAATAACTTAATGTGTATACAAACAACAAAATACAGATAAGAACAGTGACAGTAGAATCTCATGGCTGTTTTTAAGACTTGTATTTCATTTGCAAAAAAAAAAGAAAAAAACAGAACATGCTCCGTGAGTGTCCATGCAACGCAGTTTACCCTCCAACAGAGCATATAGTGAAATAAAAAGAAAATGGCAACAACAGAGTATATTCACCAAAGATTGCAGTCAGTGGCGTTTTAGGATGAGAGAGGAACAGGCAATATATGAGGAGGGAGGAGGGGGGGGGGGACAAGACTACAGCACTCTAGCCACCTCTCTGTCTCAAGGGCTTTGGGGGCCAGGATGTCAAATAGAACAATGCATTTTCAAGCAGAAGTCATCAAACTCATTTTTGTTTTGTGATTTCTGTTATGGTTATTATTATTATTGATGGTAATAATAATTATGATCTCTGATTTCCAGACGATAAACATGCAAATGGTTTTTGGCTGGCTACTGTGTGGATTTTTCAAGGTGAAGGCAAAAGTACGGAATGGGATTATACTATTGATTATATATGATGATTATGGATTTGTGAATATGTATATGTTTACACCTACTCTTGTACGATTCCCTTATTCAGTATTTGTACAGGTTGCTTTTCTCTTTTCTTCTTCTCTCCTGTGTTTCGAATGAAGTCTTGTGTTCTCACACACTCACTAAAGTGAACAATCTACAGTATGTGCCCTGCACTGTGCACCTATGGAGCAACAACTGTGTCAAGTTGATAAGGCTGGTGATACCTTATATCCATGTACCAACAGAGTGAAAAAAGAGTGGCTGAATATGATTAAATACCTTTTTTTTGCATTGAAGTTCTGTGAGTATGTTTTGTGGCCTGTGATTTACAGTAAGGACCTGGACATAAAACATGGTGCTTTGTGGGAAATCTCCTCCTGAGTTTTATGGCCTCTGACATATAATTAAAAAAACATCCAGTTAAGAAACACGGACCAGAAGTATTCTGGCATGAGATGCATTATCCGGCTGGGCAAAAATTAAGATTGTGTGCGTGGGTCGTCATAAATCTACCAACACCCTGATGCAGTTCGGCCGAGGATATATATATTTTTTTAATCTATATATTTTTTTATATCCCTCTTTGGACCGTTTCCACCCTTCCCTCTCCATAATACCCCTCCCCCCCAATCCAGACCCTGTGCATCCCCTGTCAGGCCAGGGGGGACTCAAAGTGGTAATTGGGTCTTAAAAACCTGACTTGTCTGGCTGAAATGAGGGATTCATCTCAATTACAGGGAGATTTATTTAGGCCTATTACCTTGTGATGGATTATAAGTTACAATTTATAACTGACAAACTTAATGCAGGTGGTTATAAATCATTACATGTGCAAGATATAGGCTATTTAAGATTGTCCAAAGGCCATATAAAAGGGTTATTGAAGTTTTTAATCTCTTTCATTTTATTGAAGAAGACAAAATTAACATTCATTTGAAGGGTTGTAATTCATCAGAAGGCCTTAATAAACCAACCATCCAGCCCAAACCAAAAAAAAGTATGCATCTGGTTCAATGCAGTTTGAATAATCTCTCTTTTTAGGACATTGTTAGCTAATTTAAATGGATCTCTTTATGCCCCATGTCTCGTCTATACTACCATTAGGACACTTTGGGTTTTGTGGTTTATTAAACATTCATGCCATCGTGTGGTCAATTGAGGTTAGGCCTACTTACGGGGGGAAATAGGCGCATGGATTGACAGGTTGATAACCTACCTCCGGGCGGTTTCCATGACACAGATTAGGCCTTCTTCTGGGCTAAAGAAAAGAAAGTTAGGCCTATTTCGAAAGGATCACTATTTTCATGCGACATTTCGTCAAAGTAAAACAAATACCAGAGAATGGCTACAATAGACCTTTCACGTCTACACATCGTAAAATTACCATATTGACAGTTTACACACCGCATTCATTTTTGGGACTGTTCATGCTGTGCTCTCTGTGCCTGAGTTACCAGCGCGACTAAGCATGTCCACACATGAAGAAGGAGTGTCTCGCATACCTGTTTTTTTCCCCCATTAACCCTCTCAAATGCCTAAATCTGTTTTAAGATATTGAGTTGATCAGAAGACCTAATCATGAATTAGTCTCTATTACAGTCCATGTTCTGATTCTCTTTTCTTTGGGTCCTGACCGATGAGACTTAGATATTGACCGCCTCTACGTCGCTATCATTTTCATTGAGACTGGCACCGCCGACGGCCTTGTCGGTAATCCTCATAGGCTATAGAGTAAAAATGGAATACAAGCCTATACCCAACTACCAGGAGTTATATCACTTTTGAACCATTCCACCGTTTAGGGGTATTCATATCAACTCAAAAGTGAAATACAAAATACATTGATTATTTCGATTATAATATTCAAATGCATTAATTTAACCCATTGAATTAGCTGATTGACGAGGTTAATCCAAATACAGTCAGCTAGCCAATGCAACTCAGACCTAAATACATTTCTTAAATACAAAATTATAAACAGTGTTATTTTTCAAACCATTTTGAAAAAGGTACCTCACCAACACTATGAGTTTATAGGTCCTAATATCTGTCTATCTAGGCCTATCTTTTTTTGGGGGGGTTATAATTTAGTTAGGCCTATAATAAAATAATGGGCCGGTTTCACAGACAAGGCACAACCGGCCCATAATGTGTCAAATTGTAGGCTACCGTTTGCTCGCAGCAGGTGGCGTAAGGCAGGTTATAGTTTTCCATCATTTCCTAACTACCGCATTCCTTTACACAATTCATGTGCTACGGTGGTGATAAACATCAACATCAGAAGTAGGCAATTATAAAAACATCACCAAATTCACACGTTTCCATAGTCTCTCTTCTCTAAAACCCCCGTCTGCTTCAGGAAGTGATAGTGGCATTTCATAAACATATGGGCACGTCGGATGGTGTGGAGCGCATCACTTGCACAGCTCGCCGCAGAAGCTCGGGTACGTGTCCAGTTTATGAGACTATCAATGTTTGTGTAAGATCTCCTAAAGCGCGCCGCGGTTGCTCGATTTAACTGCTGCTGAAGTAGCCAAAGGACCAGCAGAATATCCGCACAGTTACGACCACCGAGGTGTTGGTAAAAAAACACGACCCACAAGCTATTGGGATAAAGATTCACAGAGGTCAGCAGGTACCGAAAGAGGACATTTCCTCAGCCGGAGAAGAGGGTGAGAGTATTTTCATTTTATGACATACGAATGATCTTTGGTTGATTCATTTGCGTTGATTGTGTCAAATCCGTCAGCGTCCGATATCTTTAATGAGGCAGTTGCGCGCAGTAGTAATGTTTAATTGTCGCAACCTAAAGCTGCTGTCACGATACCGCATCTTTGAAGCTCTGTCACATTACCTTCAGAGGAATACTGTTTTGATGGGACAGTTATGAACTTCAGGTGTTAGTTTGATGTTTGGCCCCCATTTACAGTACAGCCTATATCATGCCATAGCTAGGCTATATCAACTTGTAATTTTTGTAATGCTATGACTAAATGCAAATTGAATATTAATGTTCAAAGGCTAAATTGAATTGCACGATAACATAATGTGACTAGAACATTATGACGGACCCATACAGTAGATTTGAGGTTGACTGTATTAGTAGTTCAAGCCATTAATAGTATGTAGGCTACTTAGTAAGAAATTATTCTTTGCCAGGTCTTACAAACTTTGAAGTAAACAAGTGATACTAATCTAAAGTGATAGGCTACTGACCTTGTTATCAGTAAATAATTACTTAGAATAGAATAAGCAATGTCATTATTGCCATTTTATGCCATTTCCAAACAAAGGAATTTGGGATTTTGGGACTTTCTGGTACTTTCTCTACCTATGTGTCATTCATTGCACCATCTGAAGGTGTCCTAACTAGGTGCTGCTCACTCACATCGGTGCTTCTATGTTGTATTTTCTGTTTTCAGTATCTCTTAATGTTGCATATGGTTTCATTAGGAGGACCTTATGTTCTGTGTCTGGATCTGTTTCTGGGTGTATTTCTGGCTCTCTTTCTTTCTGGGTGAGTTTCCGGGTGTATTTCTTGGTGCACCTGTATTTCACAATTTTATCCTTATTCCATTAAGCTGGGAAAGATAAAATGTAGAGGGAGCGAGCATGTTACAGCTCAATATATGGCGGTTGTAAACAAATTATGAAGCGATGTTTAATTTAAAGTCCTGCTCTGAGGTCTCGCCGAATTATGAACTTAATTGGGCTGTTAACATTCGGGCTCATTGTAGTTTTACTTTCCATTGTCACAGAAAACTCTAAAAGTCAACATTTTCACAAGCAATACTCGCCAGGGAAAAAATAGCAGCAAGACAATGTTTTAAAGGAACCATATACACTCATCAAACACTTTATTAGGAACACCTGCACACCTTCTCATGGCGGAGGTGGTGTAATGGTGTGGGGAATGTTTTCTTGGCACACTTTGGGCCCGTTAATACCAATCAATCATCGCTTGAATGCCACAGCCTATTTGAGTATTGTTGCTGACTATGTGCATCCCTTCATGGCCACAATTTACCAATCTTCTAATTGCTACTTCCAGCATGATAATGCACCATGTCACAAAGCAAAAATCGTCTCAGACTGGTTTCATGAACATGACAATGAGTTCAGTGTTCTTCAGTGGCCTTCCCAGTCTCTGGATCTGAATCCAATAGAACACCTTTGGGATGTGGTAGAACGGGAGATTCACAGCTTAAAAGTGCACCTGAAAAATCTTCAGGAATTGCGTGATACAATCATGTCATCATGGACCAGAATCTCAAAGGAATGTTTCCAACATCTTGTGGAATCAATGCCACGAAGAATTGTGGCTGTTTGAGAGCAAAGGGAGGACCTACCCAGTATTAGTATAGTGTTCCTAATAAAGGGAGGACCTACCCAGTATTAGTATGGTGTTCCTAATAAAGGGAGGACCTACCCAGTATTAGTATGGTGTTCCTAATAAAGGGAGGACCTACCCAGTATTAGTATAATGTTCCTAATAAAGTGCCGAGTGAGTGTGTATGAGGAGGGCACATCCTCAGACCAGCACAGAACAGGAATATCAGGATGCCTGAATTCTTGTGGGCTCACAATGACTTTACAGCATGGTGGCACTAATCTGTGTATTTAACCCACACTACCTGTCATGTTGTATTGTAGAAGAAACCACATTCCCACTATTCTAGGCCAGTTGTGAACCTCAGTCATCTTACATGCAGCCTAGTCTACATACTGAAGTTATGCAGGAATTAATCAAATCTGTGATATGTGCTGCATCCTATCAAATCAAAGATGAACAGAATTATGAAAGAAGAAACATCTTCTGAAAGTGGCGACAGACACTTACAGAACACTAGAAAGTTGAACCTTTTTTCTCAGTGACATTTATGCTGAGAGTTATGCAGAGGTGATTTATGGCATAATTACTGTGACTAATGCCAGCCCCATTGCTGGGTTTCTGAGTCAGGTCTACTCCGGTTGCCCCAAACAACGCCAAACACACTAGACTAATGCAAACATACAAACAGCCTAATGGGCATCCAAAGGTAAGCACAAAGTTTTGCAAATGATAAAATGGTAGTAATGGGTGCTCTTCCTAATTCCAATGGTTGCCACTTTTCACCCAGTTCTCCGTAACTGTATTCATCAGCTGTCTGGGCGTGTCATCATTCTCATACCTGCCCCAAGCAATGGGAGCCTCTGTGAGTCGCCCAGTTTTAGAGACACCCTCTGTGTTCTACACCCTTTTTACCAAGGAGCCGTTGTCTGATGAGGTTTGACGTTCTCACACCGAGACTACTATGGACCCTGGAAAGTAGCCTGTAGTGGATTCAGACACATGGGTCTTATGAGTGCATAAGACCACAATTAACTGACTGGAAAAGGTGTTCTGCCCCCAGCCAACCTTGAACTATTTGTTCTTAGCACAGTTGTCAGTGATTAAATCAACTGACTTGGAAGATGTACGGTCTTGTCACTCTATGCTCACTGTTTTCCTATAGGCCATGTATTACCAAATATTACATATTATGTTTTCTAAATGTTTTCAGAGAGTAGTCACACTATCCATGTGGGCAGCGGTGAAGATCAGACTTGTCTTTGCCAGCAAATGCCAACCATAAAGTTGAGGTTTGAGGAAAAGAAAAACATTTGGGTCTAAATATGTACTTTTTGAAAAAATGTCCTTATTTAACACCAACATAGTTGTATATTGATATACTTACACTTAGAACATGGATTTATATCTTAAAATGTTTGATTTTGACTGAAGGGTGTTTTTAAGAGAAAGAGAGAAAGCCTACTGTATGCCTCGTTATAGTCACTTATCTTATCTTCCTACTAGCTTACTACTATTGCGACCTATGTTATTGTTTTTATTATTTTACTACTTCGTTGCACTGTTGAGGAGCTAGCTTGCCCTAAGAATTTCATTGCACCGTCTACAGCTGTATTCTGTGTATATGATAAATAAACTTTGATTTGATTTGACTTTTATAAGATCTTGCATAATGTATGAGTGAAATACCATTGGTCACAATATTCTATTAACGCCGTTAAAAGTGAACATGTGTTGGTCTAGTGCCATGCTGCTGATCTTGTCTGATACAGTTACACCAAGCATCTGCTGTGTGAGGATCCCTGGTGGGTTAGTCTTTGCTCCTCTAACAGGGTAAGCTCCAGGGGCAGGCCCTTTCTGTCTGCATCTTTTCACACTGATAACCCCCCTCAGCCAAACCTCCCAAACGCCGCTGTACAGTTACTTCACCTGTCACTCAAACAGCCCCATTAGTTACCTTGGTAACTAATGCTGGTAAGTCTTACTGTTGTCTGAGATTATGTTACATCTATAAAATGTTATACTCAGGGTCAGGATTATGCAGGAAAGTCCCAATAATTTGTAATAATAACAAGCTGGTAGAGCAGCTTGTTATTATTACAAATTATTGGGACTTTCCTGCAACAAAGAGGATGAACTGACCAATGAGTAATGACATTTCCCTCCAGATCTATTGCAGATAGATATTCTGTCAATACAGCGTTAGAATCGTGCATCAGACCATCCTGCGAAGGACAGTTATGCCAAACTGTAATAAGCTATGACCTTGAAAGTCAATGTTGTTACTTTTCCCTCATCTAACAGTCAGTATGCAGTATGCCCCCTGAATGCCTAGACAACATAAAGATGAACTACTGCAGAATGAGTGACAGACCTAGATGGGTTTCATTGACTGACTTACATTTTGTTGAAGGTTAGAGTTAGTTATGGGATAACTGTGGCGTTTGGATAACTGATGCATTGTGGGATTGATTGACCCACATCCACTTCTCATTCTCAAGCACGTTCACACTGAGCAGATTGCGATTTCAGCATTACTGGGTCAGCCTTCTGATGCCACCAGAGCATACACACAGGCCACCAGCAAACACACAGTCAGTATCCTCGTCCATTAGCGGACATGCTAAAACTGCCGTAGGGAGTAAAACTGCCAGTTGTTCACTCATGGCACTAAGACAGTTGTGAGAAAAAAAGAGAAAAACAATCATGAGATGGGTCAGTGCCTGGGCAACATCTGCTCACAGCTGTATGTACTGAGCAGTACTTTCAAGACAGTGGAATGGGGCATGAGAGAGGGAGGGAAAAAAGAGAGGGAGAGTTAGAGAGAGAGAACATGAAGAAAAAGAGTCCAAGAGTAAGGTAGACTAAAGTGAGAGAGGGATTCAGATAGAGGAGCTTATGCACTGCCCTAGGACATATATTGGGCTGCCAGGGGTTTACCGTGCCAACCAGGAGGGGCCACACGGCATCTGTTGCCACATGCTCTCAGAAACTAACAGAAAAGGGCACAGGGGTTATTAATAGCAAACAAACAGGATACAACTGGACTCCCAGTGGAACTGGTAACTGGTCACTCTATGAATTTTATTTATTTGTTTACAGCTCAACTAATTTATGTATGTATAGACAGTAAAAAAAAAAAAACGTGACTTTCTATGACATGACTTTCTATGCATTTAATGTGTTAGATTATAGAGTTGTCTTACAAAGGTATTTTTGGTCGTCTATCTGTTTGTAAAAAGGGCTGTCTCCGGTATTGTTCAGGACAAAGTGTGGAGTGGAATCATCATGTTCTACTAATGTTGACTTCATGTATATATGAATGTCAACTAGTGTTATATATAAAGACTGTGAAGGTTCTGTTTTAAGGTCATGTGCAGGCCATGGTAAACAGAGTGAGCTGCTCCCTGTGTGGATTCATCTGTAAACAGATCTAACAGATGTGTGTGTGTTTCTCTTTCTCTCTCTCATACTGTGTGCTGTCCCTCATACTGAACTAGGACTTAGTGCTCAGCAGGTACATAGCCTTTGGTATAATAACATTTGATTTGTGAGTATCGATCAGTGTGACAGCAACTGTGAATGAATATATTTGCATATTTTTGCCTAATTGAGCCAGTAAAGGTTTTTGCTCTGTATCTAGTAGTGAGTCCTGGTGCCTTAGGGACTTTCCCAGTTCCATTGGACTGCATACAAAAAGTAACAAAAGACACCCATTTGAAAAGATACCTCAGTCAGTCAGTTATTGTAACAGTTGAAAAGACACATTGTTACACACCTTGTGAGCTGTTGGCTTTTTCCTGTCATCTCACTCAATAGGACGATTTTGATGACTCTCGTTTTACTAAAGTAGTGGATCTCTCTCTCTCTCTCCCTCTCTTTCTCTCTCTCCTGCTCTCTGTATCTCTGTAATGATATTTTTTGTGTTGCAATATCCCATTTGTAATTGATCCCCAAAAGGTAAAAATGTACACATGCAATAGGTCACCTGAATGCTTTAGTGAAGCAAACAAAAGATGAGTGTGAAAAACGCTATTGTTTTGATATCAGTGTCTTATAAGCTCATATGGACTGGGTACCATCGAAGTGCAATGACACTCAAATAAAATAAATACAAATCAATCATGAAGACCTTATCACAGAATCACTATGTTGGACAGTGGGGCCATACTAATGAAATCAGAGATATTTCCCTCTGTGTGCTATTAGATCTCCTGTTCTCTCTCTCCTCCTGTCCTACTGAGTGAGATCCTCTGCTCCTCTCTCTCAATCAGATGAGGAGGTTAATGAAATTCCTGGGAGATGTTCAGAATCTCTCTAAGAAACTCTCCATGCAATATTAAAGCCTCCTCCTCCATATGGTTCACGTTTAATCCATCACTTATTTTTGTTTATTTATGTTCCAGCTGGTTATAAAGCGGTTTTACACTATGGTTAATGCTATAATCTCTCATGTCTGGAAAGTTGTCAGTTGGTTCCAGCATGGATGGTGAAGCATTGCCGTTTGTATGGAATCAAGCTTGGTAAAAGAGCATTTCATCAGTCTCTCATTAAGTAAATGATATTGTATTGAGCTGTTGAGTGATAACTGGGCCATTAATGAATATTTTCAACTTAATGAGGAGTCTCCAGGTGGTGCTCAGGTGTCAGTGGGGGTGGAGGTGTAGTCAGGATCAGTGGTGGGAGATGTAGAGACTGCCTTGCACATGATGCTGATGCCTCTGCAGGGTCTGTAAGTTGATCGGGGAGGACATCCCACAGAGATCCACTTACTCTGATGGTTTTGTCTCTTCAGTTCTGATGTCCACTGTTACCACTTACTGTATATGCCTCACTAACAAGAGCTGACATGGAAGGTTATACCAAGATTGTATAAAGTTGACGTGTACCTTTTGGATGATTTGCCTGGTGTTCTAGGAGACCAGTACAGTCATGTTTATCAAAGAGGCTGCATATAGGCTTCATGACTGAAGGATCAGTTACATGTTTTTAACCCTCCCCCCCCCCCCCCCCACCTACACAGACACAAACACACACACACACACACAGACACACACACACACACTCTCTCTCTCACTTTCAAGGGGGCTCTATTTCAGTGCAGTTGATAACATTGTTTAGCATTGCCACCCTGCAAACTCCTCCCTTCCCCCATCCTAACCACTCTGGCCCGGGGGGGAGATTTCTCAACTGTCACACATGGCTGCCTCCTCTGCCACAGTTCCACTTTGTTGTGCTTGTACTTCCTGAGTAAGCATGTCTTTATAACCATTCTCTCGGCAGAGCCACGGAAGGCTAGACGGAGGATCCTCGCATAAAGAAAGAGGAAGGGCCAGACACACAGAACCATGACGGAATATTACGACATCTTAGGGGTCCATAGAAATGCGCCGCAGGAGGACATAAAAAAATCGTGAGTACCCACGTCTGGCACGGCCTCTATTTTTACATGTGTTTTCATTGGAAACGGCGGACACTCTGAAGGATGTAATACACTAATTATAACCATCATACGTAAACGGACAGAGAGACTGCAATATGTGGCATACCTTTCTGTACACTCACTACACACCCCTGCTCAAGTGCTGTGACCCCAAAAAAATAATAAAACAATTCACACCAAATGTGTCACACCAAATGTTTTTGCAGTAATATGCTTGAGTGGCAGGGACACCTACTACTTTTTAAAACGGCAGTGCTCTGTTGGGCTTCTCTGTTGGAATCTAAGATATGCCATCTTTTGATTTGGCTGAACTTCAAAGGAACTCAGCTGTGAAGATGAAGCGTTTCCACTGTAGCCTACTTGTGTTTTTCACTTTCCTGTTCAGCGCTGACTCTCCTGCTTTTGACCTTTTACTAAATACCAACCTAGGCCGATCCATACTGATTTATTTTTAAAGGGTTCTTATCTGTTTGAGAAAAGTTCACACACCTTAGCTTGCAGAGTGAATAGATAAACTTAGAAAAACATGAGCAGACTGGCTTTCTTGCTATTACACATTTATGTGGAAAGACACCAACATTTCTGTAAACAGACATTCATCAGAGTGTTTACAGACATGTTTTTTCACATTCTTATACACAACAAGTATCCAATGGGTTCTTATTCAACATAATTTAAGTCACTTCAACTCGTGACTGTCTTCAGTTCACAGGAAAACCACTGTCCCCAGCTCTGTGATACTTAGAGTCTAAAAGTGAAGGGGATAATACACAGACTGTAGCCTCTATGACAAATCTCACCACCAGGGGAACTGACAGTTAGAATGACAGTAGGCCTATTGTAGCACCCACCTCAGGTTAGGCAAACACAGCCTCTCAACTCCAAAGATGAGCTTGGAGTTTGCTTAACATTTGCTTGATCCATGGGGATTTTAAAAGTTACACTCAGAGTTGTTAAAATGATCATGTGTGATTTTAAGAAACCTTTTTTTCAGATGATATCATGTACATTTTACAGGCTTTTATATTGGAGGAGTGAGAATGAGGGACAGAGAAAGAATGGCAGTGACAGGCAGTCTGCTTATATGTGAAAGTGGGTCTAAAGGTCTAAAGGGCCTTTATTAAGGTCTTTATTCAGCTGATTTGCAGTGGGCTATTGACTATAGATTCAACAGAGACTATTGACCAGGCTCTGTTGACTGCAGAGACTAGTGACTATAGACTATTGACTTGACCATAGATTCAACAGAAACAATTGACTATAGATGCATAAGAAAGCCAATCCCTGGGCTCCATACAGCCTTTTGGCTGACCCTGAGTCCTCTCCATATGTCATCTGTGTCTGCTGCAGTGCTTTATGGAAACTGCTGATTCTGCACAACCCCCTGTGTCAGCCTGGACTGCAGAGCAATGGAGTTTAGCCTTCTCTTTGTTACTCCTGTTGTGTGTGTTTTTGTGTGTTTGTGTATGTTTGTGTATGCGTGCATAGTTTAAGTAAGGATGGTGTATTCCTTTAGGATAGATGAAGGGTTTAAATTAAGGAATCACAGCTTGAGAATTGTATTTTTTTCTTTTTTTTAAGTGTCACAATGAAGAACTTATATTTTACAAATATATATTATATTTGTGCTCTCCTACCGAATTAACCATTAAATCACATGTTTTATCTATGAATAATATCTCACTGAAACTAAGATGCTGATGTTGTGTGTTTGAATTTGTGACTCAGATACAGAAAGCTAGCACTCAAGTGGCACCCAGACAAGAACCCAGACAACAAGGAGGAAGCAGAGAGGAAGTTCAAAGAGCTTTCAGAGGCCTATGAAGTTCTGTCAGATGGTAAGAACCCCTCTCACAAGACTGGCTTTAGTCCTCACGAACTGTTAAAGTGGGTGAACTGGGTGGCTTGCTATCTAGGTCAGTTATCATACAAATTGGATGTCATGCTGACAATAAGCCTAAAACGCAGTTTTACCTCCAACTGACAAGTTGACTTATTAGCTTATTGGTGTTTATTATTGTCACCCCTCTTTTGTTTTCCCCCAAACATATGATAAGTCATGTGTTGCTGCCGCTGGCGAGAGGCCATAATTATATACTATTCTCTGTGTTAATGGAGAAAGGAACCTTTGTGTGACTGTAACAAGACTAAAAGAATGCACTTGAGAGCTGACGCGTGGGCTGGAGACAACACCAGAGGGTTGTAATGTCTTCATTTATTTGTTGGAGTTATGAACTCGCTCTCCAGGCAACAGTAGCAAATAACAAGGCATTAATTGTTAGCCTTCAAAGTGCACAATGTCAGGACTGTTGTGTCAGGGAGCACTCATACTTAACCATTAGCACTCTCTTTTGGTTCTTTATGTAACGGCCTGAGGGTAATCGCTCTTGTTACTGTTTCTTCCATTTCATTTCAGGGGTTGTAATTGATTTAGTAACTCTCCGTACACACTAAGGTTTCTGGGCTCTCTGCAACTCATCAGAGACAGAATTTGAATGTAGTGTATCGCTGAAAGAAGAGCTCAGGTGGAAGGTTCAGTTTTGTTTTTTTTAAATTCACTACATTACAGTCAGAAAATGGATCATTGCAACCTGTTCACATGAAACTTGTGGAGGAAAGTCTGAAGTTGAGGTAGGATCTGTTTTATGTGGAGGAAGCTGTTGTTGTCCAGAAGCCTCAGAGAGACCGTTCTTAGTGTTTAATCCAGATGGAGAACAGGAACCATGTTGAGATGTCTGACCTAAATCCCATCATACTGTAAGTCCTCACTCTAATTTCCTCCTCAGAAAATAAGAGGAACCTGTACGACCAATATGGTAAAGAAGGCCTAACTGGAAATGGAGGCGGCAGAGGAGGAGGTACTACCTGACTTTACTTGACTTTATGTATTGATTGAAGTACAGCCTTCAGGAGGTAGATATGATAACTGCACATGTAGACATATGATACATACAATGTCCATCCCAATGGGATATCACAAAAAACAAAGATGTGAGAAGAGTCATTCTACCCATGTTTTTATTTTTTATTTTTTTAAACCTATGCACCACTCTAGGGTCAACCCCAGTGTGTTATTATAGATACTGTAGTAATACCAACCTCTCTCTTAAAACCTTCAAACCCATTACCTATCAACAAAGTTTCCTATTGCCTTGCTACTACCACAGTGCTCTTGAATAATTCAGACATGTGCAGACACCATGTGGATGACCAGGATTACTGTATGTCGCTCAGCCATAGGTAATGCAGTGTGTTCTTAGTTGACAGTTGTGTCTCTTTTACAGGAGGACATTATAATAATGGTGATCACTTCGGTGGCGGCTTCACATTCCGTAATCCAGAGGATGTCTTCAGGGAATTCTTTGGCGGTCGAGATCCATTTGCAGATTTCTTCGGTAAGCATTTTCCACCTCCCGGTTTTCCCATGCCAGTGACACCGATGGGAATTGCCTATAGATTAGAAAGACAGGCATGGAGAGGAGATGGGGAGAGTGCTGATGCCACACTGCAGTACACTCTCTTTGACTACTGTATTAACAATTCATCAAAGTTTGTTGTATATTTGATGCAATGTTGAACTGGGAGTGCTATCGGTCTAAGAGTACATCCTTGCTTTCAGTCTAAAATCAGTGGTATCGTTGTGTACATCAGGGGAGGCTGGTGGAGGCAGAAATCGGAAGGACAGGCTGCATGGAATTGAATGAGGAATGGTATTAAACACGTGTGATTTAATACCATTCCATGCATTACAATCAGCCCATCCTCCGATTTCTGCTTCCACCAACCTCCCCTGGTGTACATAGAGCTTTAGACACAGAAAGTGCTTCATAAAGCCTCTTGCTAATCATATGTTGTATTGTGCATCTCAAATACGCTGACCCCTACTGAACTCAACCTGGACAATGTTTCTGACTATTGTTGTTATTGTTGTTGTTGACCTTAACTTCCTTGTCTAGGATTAAAAAACCTTTAACCCTCAGGGCAGTGTTTCTGTTTATCTCATGGGACATGAGTCTTTTCCTGGCTAGATTTGTGGTCAATCTTGAAAATGCCCTTTAAAAAACAATTGGTTGCTACTGTAATTACCAGCCAATGGTGGGTTGCTTGTAGTAAGGGCTATGTTGTCTATGCAAATGGTAAACATATTGTCATAAGTAGCCCATAACATTGGCCAGTGATGTAGAAAAGCCTGTATGTGCTCGGCGAATGAGAGCAAGGCATCCGTGGTTCACCCACAGAGCTCTAAATATGGAGGCCAGACGCAGACAGAGGACGGATATGAGAGCCTACATCATTCAACTGGAATGCTTTCAAAAATAGCTTCTGTATTAAAACAAGAGCAGTTGTAATAACGCCAAGCGTGTGCGTCTGTGTGTGTTCGAGCACATGTAACACGTGGTAGTTGGGCGTGTACAGTAATGCTTGATAAATGTGTGTGCCGTGAGAGCATGTACCATAGGAAGCCTTGTGACTCCCCTTTGTGTTTTATTAACAGGCTTCTTGAAACTAACACCATATGAAACAGTCTCATAAAGAAGACTTAGACAAATGACAATAGAAGATAGAAGATGTGGTATCCCAGCAAATCCTGCAAAGCAGAGATGGTTAGAAAAAAGGCCTATAATTTGTTATCTTAAGTATCTTAAGTAGATAGAGATACAGATCTGGTGTGTATTAATATTAGGACTCTGTATTATATGCCAGGGTTTCTTTAAATACAAATTGAGCGCTTAGGACAGCTGTTGCTGTTTACACGGCGGTGTCTAAAAGTATCAGAGAGCATAGCCACAAAGCTGTTGGTAAGAGGATAGTACCTGCTAGGCTGGTGTCAGCACCACTGAGTTTATGGCTTAGTAGGTGTCTGGTCCTCCAGTCCGTTAATCTTGAACTTTAGGGTTAGGGTTAGACCCAGACACTGTTCCAATCCTTTACAATGCAACCTTCCTTCCTCCACTCAGCTAATCAGTGATCTTAGATTGATTGGATATGTGAAATCATATCTATCACCCTATTGCTTTCAGTTTTTCATAATTACCTCAAGAAATTAGTTGGTGAATTGTAAAAGGGTGCATTGCATAAGTATTGGAACAAGGCCCTTGAAGATGTTCAGTAAGTGGTGAGTGTTAGGGAGCCACTCTTGTTGCTAAACACAGTCCTACCCTACAGCCCCTCTAGCTAGCAAGAGGCAGGGCTATTGTATGGCTGCCACTACAACAGCTTGTGCTGTGGGTAGTGTCTGTCAAACAGGGTCTGGGGTCCCGTTGAGACAAGCACACACACAGGCACTCACATAGTACCCCCTTTCTACCAACTCGAACCTTGTTCTGGTTCTGGGCTGGTGCTGGTGCCGGTTCGCAGTTGGTTCAACTAGTGAACCTTCTAAGAACTGGCTTGCTTTTCCACAGGCTAGAGAGCCAAGTCATTACATCACTGTATTCGCACAGAGGAGGGCTCAAGTGTCTTCAGATCCATCCTGACCCCTTCTTTGGTCACATGCAGTCCAGGGGAGGCCACAGGGTACCCAGAGTCAGAGAGTATAGGCCCTTATTAAACCCAAAAGATCAGAATGTTTTTCATTAAAACTTGGAAGCATATGGTGAATCTTAGCTATTTTTTTCTGACAACCATTTATTTTGATATCCAGCACATGCACATTGGATGTACTGTATTTATGTTATATTCCTTTTCATGTAGTCTGGCTCACCCTACCTGGGTTTATCTTTCATTCTAACCAGTTATGTGTAAAGCTCTGTCTGTACAGAGTCTTTTCACAGGCTGCCAGAACACACGGGCAAGTCTTATCCAGCAAGGCTGACCCAGATTGGTACGCAATTAGCAGCATGTCCACAGGGCTTTAGAATGAGAATGAGCGGTACACTATACATCTCACAGGAAAAGGTGAAGACTGTTCCAGGAATTAAAAAGCATGGACATTGCCTTTGGCAGTTTTGGTGCTTTCCAACTCCAGCGTCATTTTTAGTTTTTGTTTTCATTATTAAAGCAGTAGAGTTAATGATTTACAGTGTTCTTTCATAACAGGTTCAACATTATACACAAAGTGATCATTAACAGAAACCCCAAAGAATATTTGTGGTTGATTTTGAGCTATGTCTCCTTTTATGTCATGAAATGATGCACCTTTTAATTACTTTTATAGATAGGTGAAATATTCCCGTACCTGTATTGGAATGAAAGTGATTGATGTTTGTTACTGTCTGTCCCCTATTACCAGCTGATGACGACTTCTTTGGTGGGGGGCGGAGTCGCCAGCGGGGCATGAGCAGGAGCAGGACTGCGGGGCCTTTCTTCAATGGCTTCGGGGGCTTCCCTCCATTTGGGGCAGGCTTCTCAGGTTTTGATTCAGGTATATCAGAGTGTCAATACCATTTTGTGAAAAGCTTGGGAGGCAAAAGAGTCAGGCTCTATTAGGATTCCACTTATTGACAGGTTGTGATAAGACATATACTGCCTTCATTGACATGGAAGATCAACCCTTTCAACCCCTCAATCTGGAATCCAATTTTGCATTGCAAGAGACATGTACCTGTGTTCTGTATGACAAGACAACTTCGACACTGTCAATGATTTAAGGAAGGACCTATTTTCCAAGAAATGTTTCACAATGAAAAATATACCCTATAACCCTAAAACTGATGATACTTGGTCATCCTTGTGGACAGTGTTATCAGAGGCTGCCAAAGCTTGCAGAGATTGAGGGATGGCTGCAAAAGTGAACCCCTCTGTTCCAGGAAGTTGATGCCAGGATGCTGGATTTCAATGCACTGCTATTGTGCTGGCACTTGTGAAACTGGGCCCTAAGTCTGTATTCACCAAAAATGAGAACTAAAGAAACATATTAGATGTTATTTGATATACTTTCATATTATTTAATGATACTTGGACTTAATGAAGTAGTCTGAATAGCACTAAGGATAATTACAATATATTTAGGCAGCCATTTAGAATTTTCCTTATAACTCGCTTCACGTTTCGGATTAAATTGGGCACCCCTTCTAGGATGTATTTTATATACCTTTTATAGCAGTAACTGTACCGATTTGCTAAGGCCCCAGACTAGTATGCCCCCATATTGCCCAACCAAAACTATCATGTTAAAAAGACATACTTACTAAAAGCATGCTTTTACTTTAGCTATGGAAGAGTTTGTAAGCATGTGTGTTGTGTGTGTCCAACCTTTAGGTTTCACCTCTATCGGACAGATGGGTGGAGGGGGCTTCGCCTCATTCTCCTCCTCATCCTTTGGTGGAGGGGGAGGGGGGATGGGCAACTTTCGCTCTGTGTCAAGCTCCACCAAGTTTATTGGCGGCAGAAAAATCACCACAAAACGGTACTTCACAGCTGGTCACCACTGCAGAGTGGTTCACTGACCTTGCTCTGTGTTGTGTGCTTAACTGATTGAGACCAGGATATACATATACTGAAAAATAACTGTTGTTTTGTTCTCTAGGATTGTGGAGAACGGACAGGAGAGGGTGGAGGTGGAGGAGGATGGCCAGTTAAAGTCTCTAACCGTCAATGGTAAGGAGCAGCTCCTAAAACTGGATAACAAGTGATAACCTCTGCACAATGTTTTAAATACTACTCACACCTGGAAACAAACTAAACTAACTCAGCGGCATAGGTTTGGCGCCAGCAGTTGGTCTCTCTCCTCTCTCCCCCCTGTTGACATTGGTAGTTCACACGTCTCATTGAGAGAAAAGTGTTCTCATCTTAGTTTAGCTGCGGAGGTGAGGGATGTTGAAGATGGTTGTATTTATTTCGGTTGATGTTTGTTTTTTGGGACCATCATCTTACTAGGACCAGAGAATTTTCTGTTAATTACTAATTCGTACCATTTTATTTCTTTTTTTGCTGTATGCACTTTTTGCTGTATTGCAGTTTTTTCCATTGAAGGGCTTCAGCCTTTTAGATCTAGCAGGGGTGCAAAAAGATCTGAACAAAGAATGACAACATTTAGCTTTTTCATTTCAACTACTGTATTAGACTGTTGAGTTATCTCATCTTAAATTTTCCCTAATGTTTTGAACTCAAACCACACCTCTAACCAGTAAGCTCATGTTCATGCCCTTAGACCAACTACTTAGATTATTAATAAATGTATCATATTAATATGCATTTTGTTTTGCTTTTCTATTTGTTTGTATGTTGTTTTGAATATGAGAGGAATTTTTTTTTCATCTCTGCATGATTGCCAATGACAAGGCTGTTGTGTTCTTACTGTAACTGTTTTATCACCTTAAACCATGACCACAGACAAATACAATACATGGATATACAGGGGATTTTGTGTACTTTTTAAGAAAAGAAAAAAAACAAAAGTTTCAGAATTGGTCAATAAATCTTAGTTGGACCCTTTTGAAGGGCTGTTGCAGTCACATTGAGTCTGTGTGATGATTTTGTTGGCTTGAGTGACACCCTCACCCCCCCCCCCCCACCCCCACCCCTGAAATGTGCGTTCTTGCTTACAACTGCTTCACACAAATACAAAGTCCAAGGAAATCACATTCGCTGCTTGTGCATTGAACTCACTCATGATCACCTCAGTCACAGTGTGCATTTTAACCTACTAATTCATTACTAAACTGATTATTGACACAATTGTTTTTATAATGGTCCATATCATGTTTGTCTTATGTCATATCAAGTAGTAGGTTTCTCTCTGTGAACCATTAGGATTTTTTAAATATTTGTTGTGCTACAAAATGATTATCTTTAATGTATACCCTTGGTGGAGAATGGAGTGAATGTCAGCAAAAGGTAGGTGGACTTACTCATCTTAATTATTCATTGTTTGTTCTTTGGGTAACACACGTACATGCACACACACACACTCACACACACACTCACACACACACACACACACACACACACACACACACACACACACACACACACACTGTCTTTGTAATTATCAGGTGAATGCCTGCAGAATTCAACAAGCTGTGCCCCCTGTTTCCTTAGTCCTCCCTTGCCACTCCCTGGTATTTCCATGTGCTGACAAGGCATTTAGGGTTAGCGTTAGGGCGTTACATCATTTAGGGTTAGCGTTAGGGTTAGCGTTAGGGTAGTGCACTGACCGTTTTGAATGCAAACTAGCGATAGTATTGTATCTACAATTCTCTACTTTCCAGACATTATTTTTTGTGTGTATTGTATGCAACAATACATCATCTAAATCAGGTCCACTACTTGTATTCTATAAGCTTGGTTGTTTTACCCCTTTCAGCAGTGGCAGCTTAAGATGCCATGCCACTGATCAACAGTGTCAGACCATGGTGGTAGTGGCATAACAACTGTTCCTTTGTGGTAGTCGAAAGGAAGTGCATATCCGTGTGTGTATGTGTGCGTGTATCTGTGTGTGTATGTGTGCGCGCGCGTGTGTGCGTGTGTGCGTGTGTGCGCACGTGCGTAGCATATCTTTGGCACACCATTTTTGAAGAATGTGCTTAAAGGGGTTTAGTTTATTGACACAAGCCTGAGTGCATTTTTGTGAGAGAGGAGTAGGAGTGGTGAAGATCACTGTTTAGCAAGTGGAAAGCAATGAGGACAGGAAGTGTCTAAATTACGCCGTGACTTTCTGGGGGGGGGTGGGGGCACCTATTGTTTTTTAATTACATGATGATAAATGTTTAGGAACATCACAGAACATCACACATGTTTAGACTTCATGCAAATATAGCGTCACATTGCACCAATAAAAGCAACATACTCTGCCCACAGCTACTGTGTGAGTTTAGCAAAGTGAGACTACAGGCACAGCAATCCAATCCACTAGGGGAGATGAGGGGATGGGATCGAGAATGGTCAGTTTTCCTCCATTTCCTCTCAGCTACTCGAAGGCCTGTTCTTCTAGCTTGCAGGGATTCAGACAGCCATGATGCGGGAGGAGGGGATCTTGCTGGCCTAGAGGAGAGTGGACACAGAGAGTCAAAGGATGAGGAGAGAGTGGATATGAGGATGGAGGAGGCAGCATCAGTGGACAAAAGGGAAAAGGATTTAGGCGAGGGTAGGGGTGATAGGTCAGAAGAAGAGGGAGTTGGGAGAGAGAGTCCGCAGGAAGAGGGGTAACAATTAGGTTGGAGGTGGGGCAGGATCTGGTGAAGACAAGGGCAAGCTGAGTCGGGGGGAGAGTGAGACAGGGTAAGGTCAAATGAGGAGATAAGGTTAAGACATCCAGAACAGTGAAACTTCTCTGATTTGATGTTGAAGTCAACCAGAAGAGTGGGTGAGCAGTGTGCCATCCTCAGGGAAGAAGCTGAGAAGGACATTCATCTCATCTAGGAAGTCAACAAGATGACCTGGGGGGAGATAGATAACAATAATGTGAAGTTTGACAGGGAAAGTAACAGAAGCAGCATGGAATTCAAATGAGGATATTGACAGATGTAATAGAGAAAGAACATTAAATGTCCAATTAGGTGAGATGAGCAGCCCTATGCCACCCCCTCGACCAGAGAAAAGGAGCAGGCAGCGGAGAGTGCTGCTGGAGTAGCCGCGTTCTCTGATGTGATCCATGTCTCAGTGAGAGCCAGGAAGTCGAGAGATTGAAGGAGGCAAATGATGCGATGGCCTCTGCTTTCCTGACTTCTGACTGGCAGTTCCAGAGTCCTCCAGCCAGATCAAGACATCTTGAGCGTGTGGGGTACACCAGATTGGATTGGTTGCTGTGGAGAGGTGGAATGCCTCGTCTAAGTACCCTACGGAAAGGTGAAATAGCAGGGATGGAGAGAAAACACATTATAGCAGGTGAGATTCCATTGAGGAATTCTAGAGCTGATGACAATAATACCAGAAAGCAAATACTCAGCCGTGTGGCCCTTCCCTGTCTGTCTTCGATGGACTCCCACAGATAGACTCCCTTGTCTTTGTGCACCCGAGTCTGAGAAGAAGAGGCTGACGCTACAGCTGGCGCTGTCAGATCAGTGAGGCTTAAAAGGGCAAGGGATTCAGACAGCCAGTCTACACCTTCAAACACAGCCAGATGGCCAATCTATTCAAAAATAATAATAAAAGCTTTTCAACAGAAACTAGATGGATACTAGCCAGAAACTGACAGACTAACACCACTTATCTCACTTATTCTACCAAAAACTGACAAAGTAATGAGCAAATCACACTTAATTCAAATACAGAAGGAATTCTTCTATCCTGAAGACACAAAAGATTCCATCCCTCCTTAATTCACACCCTGAAGATAGGGGTCCGATAGCAGCTTACCACTTAGCAATTTTGCATGTTAGAACTCCTCATAAAAAGGATGTCGTCTTAAATTATAAACATTTTAAGATGGACTTGCCTGATTATCCTTATCTAAGCTTTTTATGAATTCAACTCTGACAGTATTTGTCCTTCCCCCACTGTGGCAGCCATTTTTCTCATTATGTTTTTTTTCACCAGAAGGTAGATTGAAGTGGTGGCTGTGTGAAAGCCCCTTGCTAGGTGACACTTTGGCCCTGTCCTTGCGGCTGGCTGGTGTTGTGTGTGTGTTAGGAGATGTGCTGATGAGAGGAGGAGATTAGTGTACCTTTTACAGTACTGTCAGAGGTAACAAGAGTCAGGTCCTAAGCTTTATAGTCATTATCACATCACGGCTGTTAAAAATATTCCTGTTCAAGCCTCACATTCATTTGAATTACTACACAGTTTCTTATTCGTATGGGAAATCATATTCCATCAGGCTCAGAGCATCTTGGATTTATCCTGCTTATGGCTTTTTAATGACATTTTTGGCCAGATAGATACTTTAATTTAGATTGTATAGATCTCTAACAGTGTAATGGACATTGTAGGAGCAGGTTTGTTTTTTTCATGGAACAATAGGTCCCCCTGCTGGCTGAAAACTGCTATTGATTCTTTCTGATAAACACATCAGTGTTATTTGTTAATATTTGTGAATACATATGTATATATCTATATCTATATCTATATCTATCTATCTATCTATCTATCTATATATCTATATATATATATATATATATATACATATACATATACATATATATATATATATATATACACACACATATATATATACACACACACACACACACACACACACACACACACACACACACACACACACACACACACATATATATATATATACATATATATATATATAATTACTTTATAAAACAGTATTCCTGTAAATGGCCATTAAATAAATCAAGACATTTAGCCACACATTTAGGAATGTGTCGACAAAGTTCAAGCAAGACAGAGTTCACAGATGCAACTTCTCCCCACTAAGTGGCACTGTTTCTACATTAACAGGAGATGGTGACATCATCCCAAGACCTGGCCGTTGATTTGTATAACTGACAGCATTATCTAACCATGGCCTTTAGATATTGAATGTCTCTGATGCAGTGATACCTCTGGTATGGTGTCATTAAAAAAGTTTATACTAATTAATCTAAAAGGTTGATACATGTTTTCCCCTTTTAGATAGATTTTCGATTTTCGATTTTCTGAAATATATTCTTATGTAGGCTAATGTTGCATTGATTACAAGCAGCTTGTATTGAGTTCATGGAATGTACAAGTATTTCCAGGACCAAATTCAAATGCCAAAAATGTCAGCATAGAGTGCAAAAAGATCACATAAACTCTCGTGAGATCCACCCACACTCTGCTTCCCCAATGTCTGACAGTGCAGTATTCTAAATTCCCCCTGCTCACTTAAAGAGGATGTGTATGCATTATTGATGACAAAGTGTAAGG
This sequence comes from Argentina silus, assembly GCF_951799395.1. Classification (NCBI taxonomy): domain Eukaryota; kingdom Metazoa; phylum Chordata; class Actinopteri; order Argentiniformes; family Argentinidae; genus Argentina; species Argentina silus. Next base: position 9,875,699 of record NC_139655.1, on the reverse strand, counting down.
TAGTATAGTCAAGCTGTCTTCCCCTGCCTGTCATCCACATAATATAATTAAGCTGTACTTAAGCTCATTGCTGACAGTTGTCAGTTGTTGCCTCTGGAGCACCTTTTAAAGTGGCTACCACACTTGGAATGTCTGTCAGCCATCTAGTTTTAGTTTGTTATCATAAGTCCAGCCTTTTGGTGATAAAACCCACTTATTTTGGTTTGCAATGCATTTGATCAGTTAATCAGCTAATGGTGATCCTAATAAAGATAATAATAGACAGTTATAAATAATAGACAATCTATTATTCATAACTGAATAAAGATGGAATAAGTAGCCTGAGAAGATCTGCCAGCACCCCTGTGCAGAGGGATTCTGTCATGTCTTCACATCAATATGTGAAAAATAAATACGCTTCTAGTATGAAAACAAAAGGTGTGGATTGGTTTTACAGCAATCATCTCCATACCCTGTCCTTCAGAAATGACAGATCATGTCTGTCCCAAGACCACAAGATAGCTTCCTGTTGGCAGCAGGCAACATCCTGTTTAAATTGTATTCCACACGAGCTCTGTCTGCAGCGGCCCCATCTCTAGCCAGCATCGAGCCAGGAGCCGTTGGCTGCTTTATGAAAGATGGGAGAGATGAGGCTCCAGGACCAACTGGGCTGTTGCCTGACCGTGTTTGAACAAGGGCACAGACACTATCTCTGTGCTCAGCAGTGGCGTCACCTCAGTGGACCTCCGCCGGCCGGGGGTTTATTAAAAGATGGGGGAGGGGGAGATGTGAGGACACCTTTTGCATAGATAATGGTGTCCGCTGGTAGGGGTTTGTATTGACATACAAATAGCGTGTTGCCTTCTACTGAGCGGTCAAACTCAGTAGGCGTATGTGGGGTTTGTCCAACATATGAGGTTGGCTTTCAAGTGCAAAACAGTCTCTCTTTCAGAATGGCTGTTCGAAATGGTCAGTTAGTTGCTGAGCATGATGTCGAATTTTTAGGGATGTTGTGTACCAACCGTACAACCTCAAAGGAATTGTGTGTGCATGCGTGCGTGCGTGCGAGAGAGAGGGAGACAAAGAGATGTGTGTCTGGATGATGTGTGTCAGACTGCCTAAATATAGACACCATACACTTACGCCTACTGTAGGACTGAAACAAACAAAGGATAGGCAGTGTCAAGACAATAGCTCTAAATGAACACATGGAGAAGCATGGTTGTTATATAGTCTTTTCTGTTGTTGAAATTAAGTCTTTGATCCAGGAAATTAAAGGCCTCCTTTATGAGTATTAAAAGATCTCATTATCATTATTGCTCTTTGATATTGTGCTGTTGAAATTAATTAAATGATAATGGATTATATGGCTCGGTGGGGCGAGCATCTTATCACCCAGGTAACAACCTCATAATAGAAACAAATATTGATCTGCAGAAGCGGGGATGCATTAACAATGAGCACACAGCCTGGGATTCACACATGGTAACATGTGGCTTAGACTAACTCTCCATTTCTCTAATGCAAAACTGATACCATCTCCAGGCGCTTTCCAGAAGCTAATAAGTACTAGGATTAGTGGCTTTTCTAAGCTGGAATGAGACAGGGGAGGAAGGTCTACCTGATAGAAAGCCACCAATTTTGTATTTTTAGTCTACTGGGGTAGTCTTACTCTGTGGTGTCAATCCTCCATCTGGGATCTGGACGCTGGTAACTGTGTTGTTTGACTAAATGTGTCGTCCAGCCTCTCGTAATATAGACTGCAAATTTGCTGGGGTCACCATGGACGACCTCATGGTAATAAGATGTCCATTCAGCCGGTGTTGACGTCTTTCATGATGATTTCTTTGTCTCTGACAAGGCTTATTATTACACCCCATGCGAGTTCCGTCTTCTCAAGTTGTCTCCTTCCATTCAAGATCCCCTCCATCCCCCTGATCATCTCTGTCACATTGGCAGATTGGTGAGGAGCTTAGTGATAACTGGTGAAATAGACCTTTAGCAGCTCTGTAGGTTAAATGGTTGAAGACAAAAAAGAGGGCTGTGGACTCTAGAGGGACAGGTCTGGAAGTATAGAGGGACAGGTCTGTTACCTTGGAAGAGCTTGTGTTAGTTAAGGCAAAGCAAAGCAAAATTTATATTTGAAATTGTTTTAAATATTAGAAAAACTTGAGGTGTGCTTGATTTAGCTTGCCTTGCATGCAGCCTTTGCCCTGCTGAGACCTTCTGCCATTATGCCTGAGGAAATCAAGTACAGCTCATGTTTTTCAAATATTTTTCAGCCCCTGACACACAGGAGTATGTCTCCATAAAGAAAGAACACTGTTCTATTCTCTATGTATGCACTGTGAATGAGTTCTGTATTTTTGGGAGAAGGTGAATATGACACTTGAGAGATAGAAATATTCACTTTGAAAAAGTTACAAGATGTGGTTCCATTCAGAAAACACATAACAAACTTTATCATTATTTTTTTTCTTTTGCTATTCATTATTTTTCAACCACAGAAGATAATCCATTAACAGACGTAAATGCAATGGCGTCCAAGGCTACAGAACATTTATGATGGACATTATGTGCAGGTTACTCTACACAGATAGTATGTGTCCCTGTGCACAAATACTGGCTTGATGTGTCACTCTAATGACTTGTGATTGGTTAAAGGCTTGGTTATTAGACATCATAAAGGGGTTGTGAAAGCTGGTGCAGATCTCCTCTAAATGAGAACAGGTTCAGCACGCGAGCATCTGGCCCCTTTCTTCTCCTCTCCGCTCCCTTAATTACACAACACAATGGCCATGAGATCTGCCTGTAATCTCACAGCATAATAAGGCTCCCCTCTCCCTCTATACCCTGCCACTAATTCAATATAAATGTAAATTACCAAGAGAAAAGAATAACCAAATCTCATTTTATTTACATGACTAATCACAATAAAGCCAGCCACATGAAATATGAATGAAATATACGGTGGGTGTATGAAAGAGAAGGGGGCCCCGGCCCCCACTGGAGGGGATTTTTGAACTTTGTCATCTTTGTTGTTTTGCACGGGTACACCTCACATTTGTGTTCTCTAAAGGCAACTTGTAAAAAGTGAAGCCTCTCATTTTCTCTTTAATTGTGTTCTTCACGTCAAGAACATCACAAGGGGAAACAGCTCATTCTGAGCGCTCCCTATTCAAGCACATCAGATGTCTGAAATTGTGCACTGATCCACACCTACTGTAGGCTCCATTTTGTTACACAAATACACTCCCACACACTCACAAATCACGCTCCAAAGCCAAGTACGGTAATATTATTAATAGACAACTGATCCCAATTTTACCTACCTCTTCATGAGTATAGTCAAGGTACCCCTTGATCACCTTTAGAAAGGACTTTGTACCATAGTCTCAGACCCTCCGTGGGTTGGTTAGGGATGTAGGCGTGTGCCAACCTGTGCCCACCTGTGTCCAGCCTCACTGCTCTGACCGTGCCCACAGGTTTGGAAGATGATGTTGCCCTAGAGGACGAGTACCGTTGCCGTAGACAGAATGCTCTCCCGGGCCTCCCCTCTCATCAACGCTACCTGAGAAACACCCAGCAGAACCCCCCGGAGGACGAGGAGGAGCACGGTACACAGAGCCTGGGACATGCCAGAGGTGTGCCCCCTAACCTAGTGTTCATGCCTGGGAAGAACAGGTCTGCAGTGTGGAGGCCGCACAGAGAGCTCCAAGTACAGGCTTGTTGTGTGCTGTGTTGACACTGTTACAAAAATGTTACTAATATCGGCGAGCTAACTACAGTAGATATTAAAGAGAGGGCTAGTCTTTCTAGAATTGACATTTTCCAACAGAGAGGATATTCTGGTCCAAGTGATTTTCTTCTGCTGATTCAATTGTTTATTTTTATACTTTGTTGATGAAGTTTGTCGTCTTTATAGCTGTTGATTGAAGACCACACATACAGTACAGGGATGTATATGTGTTTGATGGGATGAATGGATCAATCAATGGCTGTGCTTTTAGAGAAGAGCTAATACCTTAATAATGCCAGCTAATTGGCTGCTGTTGTATCTGATGGCTAAACAAAGGCCAGTGACAGAGGGAGCCATGTTTGATTCGCTGAGGTAAACATTGAGGAGAGAGGACTGACATGGTCATTAGAACGTTCTGTTGTTCTCTACCATAATGGGATAAGGTCAGAGGTCATCCTCTGTTTTCCTCCAGAAGTCATGGTATTCAACATAAAAGCTGTGCAATTATCTCATACCTACGGACTCAGAGGGGTCCCCTGCTTGTAATGAGGGCTTCATTAGTTTGGGGGTGGACTTCTCAGAATTTGTGCACATTCACTGTTCTGTGTCACACTGATATAAACAAACGAGTTGACTTGTTTTCTCCAGCAGTTAATGATGTAAGCTTACCCCTTATGTATTATGCAGTATGTCCTTATGATTAAGGGTTGAGGAAAATATAGTGTAGGTATAGTACATGCTGTGCTAAGGTAAGTAGCATGTGTCTAGGGGGACTTAGTGTTGTTTTTTAGACTGAATTATTATGTACATTAATTTACAAAATAGAGCTTGTAGAAAAATAGGAAGTGAATTTGAATGTTGTTGTTTGTTGACCATTTCTACGTAGGACACATGGACACCAAGAGGAAGAAACTGTGGCTAAAGGAGACAGAGTCCAAAAAGAAGAGAGCGCCTCGATTGCCTCCGCGGATTGGCACCTGGTTTTAAGGAACCATCTTGGTTCCGCCCCTCACTGTGTCACCTGGAAGAAGGTCTTTAGATGCGGCATTACTACACCTAAGACATGCAGCTTCCCCACCACTGTGCCTTGTCTCCTCTTGTCTCCTCTTGTCTATCCTTGTCTAACTCCTCAGTGACAGAAAACCTCATTACTCATATTATATGCAAGAAATTCGAATTCAGTCTCAAGGTCTTTTGACTCCTCATGGCTCCTTTGTTTTCAACCTTTTGGCAGATCAACTCTCATTACCATCTCATGTAGCTGTCATTAGAGACCACAGTTCATTCATATCGTTGTATTATTCAGATGTCAGTGGAGAGGAGCGGTTCTCTGTTTTTCTTAATGTTGTATTCAGCACAAATAGATGACAGACTCTGAGGACTGTAGCACACATTCACACAAACACACAGAACCTCTGTGTTTGGCCTAATTAGTCTCCTATGAATGGATCTTTCACATGTTCATGAAACATACTTTCAGAAATGTTTGTAGTTTGTTCTAAAAGGGTTTAGGGGTGGCGGAGTTAATGCACTGCTGGGTGTGAATGCCAGTAACAATATTGTACAGTAGGTGGTAAAGGAAGTGATCTTGAAGGGCATTTAGCTATACTGTAAGTGGGTCTTTTAACCTTGAAGACTAAGACAATGTCAGATAGGGGAGTGTCCAGAGGTATCAGAGAACGTTGTTAACCGTTGCTAACAAAAAGGCAAGAAAGCAAGACAGGAATGTAACTCATAAATGTTTCAGGAGAAGATGCGAGGAAGTTGCTTCCCAGGTGTATTTCTTTCCCCTCTCTTGAATACTATACCAAAATCAAACAGTGAAAGTCATTCAATGAAGAAACGTATTTTTGCATTAAATACATTACACTCTCATACTCAAACCTTTGTGTAGTAGAGTGGTGCTAGGGTCCTGATGACATAATCAGAGAGAACAAATACAGCTGATATAGCATCACAGGTCAGTAGTTTCTTTGTGGAAAACGTACAATAATACTATATAGCTTTTATTAGTACTGAGTGTATTGTAGGTAACTGCACCAAATACACCAAAAGACATGCTGTTTAGGGGGAATTTCTCAACTCTTCATGCACAACGGCTTCTTTCTCCCTCATGATAATCTCGCTGTAATTACCTCTTTTATAACTGAATTATGCCCCAATAACTGCATGACTAGCCATCCCACTTTTCTCTTCTCACAAAACCATTTGTTTGAATGCTTCACTGCTTCGGTTTTAGACGACAACCTGTTGACTCAAGTGCCTGAGTTAAACATGTTTATAACTGTTTTATAACCTTTTATTTGGCCATATTTTGATTTCATCAGTTTTATTGTGAATTGCTTTTATCCATGCCCATGCAAGGGGATATGGGATTGATGTGTTTCATTTTCTATAAACATCCACCAATAAATCTTCAAGTGAAATAGAAATGGGATTAGTAAGGTCTATTTCTTCACATTAGTGTTGCTGTCTTTGTGGTGTGTTTGCTAAGGGAAATATTGCTCATTATCTTTTTAATATAATCTGCTTTTATTTCTGATTTCATTAAAGAGGTTTCTTATTACCAAAAGGTACTGTAATAATGGAAAATATCAGTGGTGAATATTTGGATCTTCTAAAATTCTCTCTCAATGTGTTCATATCTGTACCATCTGAGATGCCAGTGGTTGTGAAAATCCTATTACTTGCAATATGACACATGGAGTTTTATTGATTATGACACAAGCATAGCTACTGTATGACAATTGATAATGATTAACTGTCTGCATTATTTAGTCAGATGATCTAGTTGAATAAGTATATCAACAGGCTGCTCCAAAAGTGGTGTATTCATTCATACAGTAATAGCTGACACAGTATTCACAATAGTTACACATTTTCTTTCCCAACCATTGACGTTTAAATGGAAAAACAACATTCCCTCAATGTCTTGTGAATAAAACTGCTCTTTTTTTTTAACCAATCTAAAGAAAACAGTCAACCCACGTTGTTTCTTTTTCCTTGAGAAGAATATCTCAACAAGAGGCGTACACATTTGAATCTTTGAGCTTGTTACAGAAGCTTAGTCATTTCTCTCTTACCCTAACATTCTCCTACTGAATTCGAGGTATGGGCGGCATGGATAGATCAAAATAGTCTTGTTAACTCCTTCTTTTCTCATCTCCACTCCCCCTTAATTGAAAAGTCAGATTAGGCTGACATGGACAGCGCAGTAAAGGCAGCAACATTTCTCCATGTATTTTAAGAGTGCCTAGAGTGTGTTGTATTATTCATGCAGCAGAAAGCATGCGCATGACCTACAGTACAGAGCAGTTTGGCCCTGGTTCCCATGCAGGCACCGTGTCTCTGAGGGTTTAATTAAACAGTGTTGAGACAGTGGCCCAACTCCCTCCAATGCCTTTCATTGACACAACCATCCCTGAGTCATTACGTTGCACTGTCCTGATATAATGGTGAAGCAGCCACTTGAAAACGTCCACCCTCATACATTATATGGGCAGGAGAAAAACAACCCAGCAAAGAAATGCTTAACTAGAAGATGGAATTACTGTACATTAGAACCTAAGGAAACACCTACTACAGTAAGTACTATTGTATGCTATGGTATCCATTCAATAAAGATTGAATGGATTGTCCTTTCTCTGTGTCTATCAAAATACATAGGTCTACTGAAAATAACGTAGTAGTACTTGCTATGGATGGGCCTTATAAAACGGTGGCAGTCTCAAGATGTCACGTGAACACCAGTAGCAATGTCATGTAATGGAATTGCTCGGACAGGCCTGTGACCACATCATCATGTGCGATCATGGTTGAGATGAGTTGTGGTATATCCTCTAATTGTGCACTCATACACACGGATGCACATTTCATAGCTATTTTAATCAACATGTATTTGCTTCTTATTGAAGTTTTCATATTTTTCCAATAACTGGCTCAACTGAATTATTCTGAAGTTGCTATTACAGAACTTGTCTTGCATATGTATAGGGAGTGTTCTTTGTCTATTTCAAAAAATATAATATAATATGTTTACAGTGATAGACATCATTTATATGTTGTTGTTATAATTACCCAAAGTGTTTCAGCCACTAGATTATTGGGTCATGGCTGAAACCAAAGTACATTGTTTTTAAAATGAGTATTGTAATTGGATTTTTAATTGCGCCAGATTGGATTAATTCAACATGAAAAAGAACAACCATTGAAATATTGCATAAGTGAAAGAGCTGCCTTTTTTCCTAAACACTTAATCACTTTGATGTACAAAATGCACATAACTACTTTGTATATCAAAAAGGCTTTGAACTGAGTCATTCTTTGAAAACAACAGGGTATACTGTAGGAATGATGTAAAGGATTACGAACATCTAAATCTAAATCACCCTATGAGAGGGTTCCTCATGCAACCTATGCAGTTGAACGCTTTGCTTTTGGGTGAAGACCACCGGCGTGAAAGAGACTGTTGACTCAGCACTCTCAGTTGCACTGAGTTGTCTCAATACGAGGAAACATGATTTATGAAACAACTTAATGGAGTAATTAGGCTATACACGTCTCCAATGGGAGGAGGTACACTAATGACCAGACTTACAGTTAACCAACAGCTACCTGCCTCTGCACTCTTGTAAATGGCTGTTGATAGCTTTGTTGTGTGGGGACTGGGGATAAATCTGGGTGGGAGACTGAACTCAGCAAATTCTCAGTAGCGGGAGAAGATGATCCGTCAGCAGAGAGACCGTGACCCCTCTAACTGGTGTGAAGGGACATGGGTTCACATTAATTCTCACCTGTAAATAGAAGGACATGGTCACACCAGTGAAGGTTGGTGGAGGTAGGAATTGGAGGACGGGCTCATTGTAATGCATTGAATTGAATGAGGAATGGTATCAAACACGTGTGTATCAAAACACACCTGGTTCACATTCACTCTCACCTGGTAATAGATATTTGTAAATAGGAGGACCTGGGCACATCCAACCTACAGTAAACTAATCTTTTTTGGAAATGTTCATGAGAAATCAGAGTAAAACTACTGCTGGAAGAGGTGGTGCTGATGGTTATCATGAAGAGCATTGAGTCACATTTGACATTTCATTTCACTATTTCTTATCAATTGATGTCATCTCCTTCCTCTTAAAACTTTGATGCCCTTGGGATTCCTCAAACCTCTGATTCCTGACTGTGTGTGCATCTACATCCCGTGTTTTTTTTTGCCAGTGATGTTTGTAATTGCATTAGCAGTGTTTAATGATGCTCAGTGGGGGCAGTTGAAGGGGATTTACATGGGTCTGAGGGAAAGCCTGGAGTACTGTCTCTTGTATACTAGAGAGATCAACCAAGACAATCTGGGTCTTATACACAGTCACTTTGAAAGTCAGCTCAGTGTATCTCTACATGTGTGGAAGGAGGGAGGTCTGGAGAAGCAATTATACACAGTGACAATAAAAGTAACAAAGCTTAGTCTTAGGGGCAGCTGTTTATCAGGTCCCATCATGGGTCCGTTGTTCTTCATTTTCTGGGTGGACAGAGATGCTATCGAAAGGTTTGGGACCCGTACCTTAGTCAACACTGGAGTGGACACAGGCAAATTGCTCAAAGGTGGAGATAATGACATTGTGTTGATGTCTGCAGACATCATCTGACAATTTGGCTCTAGTGCAGACAGTCTATTCTAAATGGAGAGATGAAGGTTATCTAAAATCAAATAATTGCCATTGGGTGATCGGAGTGTCTGACTGAATTAAATCATGTGAATACTGTATCTTAAACAAATTGACTTTTGAATGGAAATACGTTATTAACAGAGTGTAAGAACAGGTCTTTGAGATTGAAATAATGGTAGCCTACATTATATTCATATTGAAGCACAGTATTACATTTGATTGGTTGAATGGATTTACCTGGTTCTTTGAGGAGAATGAGGACATATGTATAATCTAATTTTACTGTTCCTTAATCTGATGTACTTCACGTTAGTCAGCAAACAAGTTTAAGACACACAGTCTATGGCTGTTTTGCCAGTCATTACAAGATGAAATGCATCATGTCTTTTCCTTATGTCCCCCTCTCCCCATTGGCTACATTTTGATCAGGCATCAAAGTTCCCTATAGGCTGCAGCAGCAGAGCGTTGTTGCTGTTGCTAGGATCCTGTTGCTAGGATCGTTGCCATCTCAGAGGCTCAGCAGGAAACATGTAATGAATCATGGATGGTTGATTTTTCTCTGAGCACCCTAATCTGTGATGCAGATGAGCCCAAAGCCTGCCTCCCTCCCCCTCCTCCCCCCTGCCACTGCATCCTCCCCCCTCCTCCAGTGGGGTTCATTAAAAAAACCAAGTTTGGAATCGGAGGCTGGCATTTCGCATAGTCCTGGAGTTGCCATGGTGGTGACAGCGGAATACTGATGTCAATTCTAATGCAAAAGGGGGTGTCAAAGGTCATGATCAGTTATTTGTTCAGAAGAGGCATGGGTGACTCACTGTGACCTCAACTAACCTCTGGGATTATTCTTAGTTAAGTGACATGCGCAGACAAGCCAGAGATATATGGTGTTGACTCTTGACTCCTGGAAGAGTACTCTTGGAGTAGAATGCTTCAATGAAGGAAGGGATCCAACCCTGATTTGATTCCAAACTTCATCCACACACTAATGTTTTGCCAGAATGTTCACTTTTTTCTTTGCTTCACTCTCGCAGAGTAAGTTTTGGTACACATTATTGATATGGTGTACTGTCTCATGCCAAAACCCCTGATTAAATATCAATACTGTAGTTACCCATACTGTCAACACAATTTTAATGGTAGTTAGTTTTAGGTTGATATTTTGATACGAACAACACTGACCATGAATATATAATGCGAACATAAAAAATACAAAAAAACACATGGGTGCTGCAAAACAAAACATTTAACCACTGAGATTTGCTTGCAGCAGTTATTGTTCCTCATGACACAGTGTGGTTTGTTTTTGAAAACCCATGAAATATTCTCATTAAAATGTACAAAAGGTCGTCCATCTTAGTGAAAATGTGCAGTGTGACTTAACAATGGCTGTGGGCATTTTTAATATCATGTTATTGGATTGTGCATGGTAAATACAGGCCTGTATTTAAGCAAGGAGGAACACGGGATATCTCGTCCTTCAAATGAATCACGTTCTGCTTGAATAATTTTTTTCCCATATGAAAAGTCTGCAGCTGTTCCATATAAAATGGTAAATACTTAAACTGTTCATATGGAACAGTTCCCTCATATACTGTGAATACCAGCCACTAAGGGTGAGAAAGTATAAACGTCTTAATTACCTTTAACAGATGACAGGCAATATGGGCCTCATACTTTAGTGTCACATGTTGGAAGATGTCACAGTCTGACAGAATTCATCAACATTTACTGTATACCTTTGCATTCTACATGTCCTGTTCTTTTAAATTCCATGTTTGTCGATCCCTAGCCATGACATATTCCTCAACCCCGCTAAAGCAGAAACTGCATGTTTGACCCACTCTCCCTTGGCTCATACCTTACCCTTTAGCTCTCTCTTTCCCACCCTATGCCTCTCTAAATGGATTCTTTAAAATCCATTTTTTTACTCAATGCTAATATCCTCTGACACATTTGTTAGCAGTCTCCTTATCATTAATAATTATGCAAAGGAGGTGTCTTCTCCGTTGAGTAGAAGAAAGCAATCTTACTATGCAAATGGTTAAGGTCCCCGCGGAGTGCAGCGATTAGATGTGTGTTGATAAACTCACTTATGATGAGTGACAGTGAGCAATATTGGGGTCGCGCTGGTCACTCACGCCGCCGTCGCTGATGAAAACACCGAAGCAAAATGCCAGGAGTGTCCCCAGATGCATGATGGGACTGGGATGAAGCCGTGTAAAATGTCAGTGCCGCGGCTGTTTGCCCGTTAACAACCAGCGAGGAGGGAGGTGGTAATGAGCAGAGATCTCCTTTTTGATTGAAGGCCTACCTTTTTTTACTCCACCAGATGTGGGACTGCTCACAAACTAATCACGCTCTTCTTTTTTTTTTTTTTTTTTTTTTTTTTTACTGCTAAACGTGCAATAACCTTTCCAAAAACCTCATAAACTGTCATTTTACTGCCATTTGCCCCTTCAAACAATATTCTATAGGAAATCAAACATCGGACCTTACATTTACTGCTTTAATCTTGAAGCTCTGTGTTGGACTCACCACAACAACAATCCCTGATAGTACATGGCTAAGGAATGAGAGCTCACATCTTTTACATTCTAAACATCTATGTTTGTCTATACTTGTTGCACTGAGGGCCAGGATTAAATTAGGCCTAATCCGAATTTACTATGTTTTTACATTAACCTTCAGGTCACTGAAACTCCTGAATCATCCATGTTCCACTCCACATTGCAGTATACAATATAGTACGCGTGCGTAGCTATTTAAGTTGGAGCAGTTTACTCAGGATCAGCATTTCTATAGGCAGACAGAAGAAGAAAGAGGGTGGGGATACTGGCCAGCAGCTCCAAGTTTAAAAGCTTGTGTGTTTCTTGAGGACATCAAAGGTATCAAGGCCTTGGACAGACATGAGAGGATACCTCAGCAATCTGGTCTCCATTCACTCTTAACAACACCAGCTAAGAAAAACAACCACTTCTCTTTGGAGAATCCTGGAAAGCATCCCAGATAGTTACTAACACTCAGGATTTCCCAACACTCTCCATAGGATAATGGCATGTGAGTGGGTCTGTAGTGCTATTATCCCACGTCTACTGATCAGCAGGTGTCTGCTTCTCCGAGTAACCAACCATCTCTGTGATTCATAGCCTCTTAAGAAAGTGGCTTGAACTGCTGGGTAAGTAGGTGGGTAGGCTCTCACAGCAATTATTACAGCTAACTGCCACACCAATCTGATTCCACCAACTATTGGGAATTCAATGTTCCACCTCATAATTCAACAGAACCTGGTTTAATAGACAAAATCAATTATTTTGTAGACTTCTTGATCATATCTGGAGGGGTATTTTACCCTTGGGCCCCACAACCAAAATTATTAATAACATTTCTCACCAACTTCAAACACTCATTGAACCAAACTAAGATCTCCTAATGAAGTCAAGAGCAATACTGTAGCTGGGCTTGGATATACACAGAGGAGCTATTGATTGGCCATGTATTGCATTTGCTAAGACCGGCCACAAATGAGCCCATGAATAAACAAACATATCAAGGGATTGAGAGCTAGAAGTGATTACAAAAAAAGGAGTGGACTCAATGCTGCTGAGAGATGGAGGAGCGTGTGAGATCATAAAAGCGTGGGTTGGAACAGCCTTCTAAAAGTGCAATTGAAAAGGTCTGGGACTGAAAAGGTCCACTCAACATTCAGGGCTGCAGAGCCTCGTATCATCTGAAGGACCTACAGTATTATCACTAAATAATAGTTTTTTTAAAGCAGCTGGTTTGGCCACTCTTCCATTTGAGGACAATGTTAATCTAATTTCTAAAAAGATTTTCTCATTTAATATAACTTTTCCTAGATCTTTCTGTAAATGGTTATGCTATCTTTTTTAATATATATGTTTAGGGCATTTCTGCTTTATTGGGATAGAGACAATAGAGATTGACAGGAAGGATGGGTGAGAGAGAGAGGAGGGATGACATGCAAGATATGTCGAGGGTCGGAATCGAACCAGGAACCTTGCGACGATATGGTATGCGCATTACTTACTGTCCTGACTTACGTTGACGATGGAGAGGAGAGATGCCAGTCTTGACGATGTTTAATCGGTAGCGATCAGGGAATGAGATCGCTGAGAGATCTGAAAATAGTACGACATTCATAAGTAGAGAGAGAGAGAGAGAGAGAGAGAGAGAGAGAGAGAGAGAGAGAGAGAGAGAGAGAGAGAGAGAGAGAGAGAGAGAGAGAGAGAGAGAGAGAGAGAGAGAGAGAGATCCTGAAAAGAGTGAGATCCTGAAAAGAGTTGTCTAAAATTGAGTGTCGTTGCAACACTCGGTTTGTTTACAATTGGCTAAGGGTGTTCTAGGGGAGTGGACTCACTTATTTTCACCTATCTGTCTCTGGTGGCCGCCTCTTCAAATTGTGCGCACATGCAGAAACACAACAGCTAATGTCCGACACCGCTAGTCCATTTTTTTTTTATTAGGGAAGATGTTGTTGTTGGGAACTTCAAACTGAATTTCGCTTTTGTGGCCAGAGGTGGCGGATTTCTAACAGCCTTTAAGCATAGTTGAATCAGATGTACCAGTATCTCATACTAGAAGAAACCCGCACAGTAATCTTGAAACGGTAATATAAAAAATCACTTGGAGTTAAACCAATCATCATCATAAAAGGCAATATTTAATTCTGTAACATTAAGTTATTTCAGAATATATTAATCCTCCCAAATGGGAGATGACAGGATATCAAATGGTATTGTAACACACTAGGTACCTCAGGAAGCAATTACCATAAATACATTTTCTAATAAACTTGTATCCTTCAGATGATAAGCAATTAAACATGCGTAATTATGGTTTCCATACAGTCATTTCTAAGCTGATTAGGTTTGTGCGCTTTACATCCTGAATGGATGAATATTATTAGGGCTATGGTTTGGTGCTGGTGGTTGGTGGTGGCAACTGTGGCAGCTCATCTGCAAATCATATGCAAATAAGGCCTGTGGAAGAGCAGGAAGCCTAGTCCCCAGCTATTAGAGATGTCAGGGGAGGGACATGTCGATGGGAAATGGAGACATGCTCTGTACACACAGGAGTGGGCTCAACAGGGATAAGACCTTTTTTTTTTTTTTTTTTTGCTCTTTAGGGGAAGTGTTTTGAAGACAAGCTCACTAGTTTCATGGTTAGGCACTAAACAGGAAAGCCAATGCAATGTGAATAATTTTGTCTGGGTCTGGGGTATAGCGATGTGTTCACAATACAAAGGTGTACCATTAAAGCCAGGTGGGGGAGGAATATACTGAGGAATCCAGAAGAATATCCTGTCATAATTCTAGATGAATTGGACAGTTCATAAAGTCTCAGAGCTGCCCAGGCCTTTCAATCTTATAATATTGCACCAGTGGACCTCAGTGGGTGAAATGCTGGATTGATTCTCTATTTCACAGCCTGGCCTGTCTCTCAACTGACAGAGGTGCTGAACCAAGTATTTCATCCACTCAGGCATGGAATTCACTCAATGCCCTGACCCTACAGGAATATGTCAGCCTTCCTTTGGAATCTAACTAAAGCTGTAGACCTGCTAACTAAGGTAAGTAATTGCAACCTTCACTTGTTCATTTCCATAAAGAAATCTGGCACTCAGATAATGCTTTGCCTTTCCTAAAGAGCTAGAAGAACTACATCAGACAAAAATGTTCAACCATTCTATGGTTTATTATCAATCTGATAGAATTTTGCTTTTCACACAAAATATATAGTTGTCATTGAAGACTCAACTTTTAATAGCACTACAGGAACCCATTAAGTCATATTTCGTACATGTAGTTTACCCGTCAAGTTGCACACACAAGTCACAATCTACAGATTAAGAGAAAAAAACAAATATATCAATGTCAATATACAGTATTTCAGTCTAATTTGACCGTATTGTTAGTGTGTATATACACAAACACTAGCTCTATTTGTAATTCAATTCAGCAATAACTACATTTGTGTAATGCTTAAATATTCCTGAAATATCAATTTATTCCTGAAATATCAATTTATTATAAACAAAAAACATATTTACATAACAAATGAATGCAGTCCACCGCAAAAAACTGCAAATAGACACCGACAAAAACTTCAAATATATTTTCAAGAAAAAGGGTCATATAGCTTAAATAATATAATTATCTGAAGCATCTTCTCTCTACACAGATGTTTGAGAGTCCAGAACACAACATATACACACATCAACAACTGTATCTGATGCTCAGTATAATAGTTTATTCAGATCACAAAGAGATAGAAACACTATCTTGTCTAAATATCTGTTAGTGGCACTGGTAGAACATATGTTTCAACTTCAGTCAGAAAAGTACATGTACATCACAGTTAAGAAGACCAGGTAAAGTATCTGGCACGACATTCATAAGTATACCAAGAGAGGGAAATGAGTGAGTGAGAAACAGAGAGAGAGAGAGAGAGAAGAGAGAGAGAAAGTGGGAGAGGAGAAATGCCAGTCTTGAGTGGGCAGCGGAACTCTGTGTTTAGCAAGCGAGGAGGCGCGGCGTCAAGCTCTCACTGTGGAAGTGCTTTTAGGATGGCGTTCACCTCCTCCGCCACGGCTGTCAGAGCAAACTCAAACTGCTCCTGAGGATGAGGGAGGTGGGGGGGGAGACAGGAAAATAAGGAGAGAGAGAGGTTTTAGCTGGTTTATAACTGCCTTTTGACCACTGTGTGAAACAGGACAGGTTTGTGTGTGTGAGTGTGTGTGTGTGTGTTTGTGTGTGTATAGGCAGACAGAAGAAGAAAGAGGGTGGGGATACTGGCCAGCAGCTCCAAGTTCTAAGCTTCTGTGTGTGTGTGTGTGTGTGTGTGTGTGTGTGTGTGTGTGCGTGCGTGCGTGCGTGCGTGCGTGCGTGCGTGCGTGCGTGCGTGTGTGTGTGTGTGTAGCAGCTTGGCTAAAGGTAGAGGATTGTCAATGAGGTTTATACTGTATTGGAGTGACAGTTTGTCTAACTCCCTCTCATCGCACATTTGCCCCCTCCCTGACATGTGGCCACAGAGATGATGCAGTGAGCAGCTGTGCTCCTCCCTGCTCGCTTCCCCTCTGTGTGTGAGCGTAGCCACAATAAGTTTCTCTCCCAACTGTGTGCAAATGTGTGTGTGTGTGTGTGTGTGTGTGTGTGTATGTGTGACTCACTGTGCTCCCTGAGGAGCACAACAGGACTGATTGATTTTCACCCCATAGGCCTTCTGTTTTCATATTCCACTCCTAGACTCAGGCTGCAGGCCATAGAACAAACTCAAAGAGGAGAGTTAGGTTTGGGAGAACCAGGTCCCTGGTTTGGGAGAACCAGGCTCGAGATGTGTCAACACAAAATCGGCCAAATATTTGCTTTAAGGAATGTGAAATCTATACTGAAATGTTTGCAACGAGTGAACCTGCAAGTTTATCATGTTGCCTCTTTCCTGGTGTCTCTTATAGGGTCTTTCCAATTTGTGTAGGTCTCCATACAATATTTCCATACAACAAATTTAGTAAATAAAAATAAATGTTCCTTAAAAATCAATACCTAAATTAATAACATACAGTAATGCTACAGCAACTTTGGCAGAAATGTGTCCTACTAAGTGGCATTCAGATTTCCACCACTGGGGGGAGGCCAACCTCTGCACCACAAAGTTTGGAGAGTTGTTGAGGAGGAAAAATTCTAAGACCTTATAACAATCCTAAATGCAGCACAGCTCCAATGTGAGGCACCAGAGAGGAATATTACTTCTCTGTTGTAATTCCATTTTCATCTACATTTACTAATGTGAAAGCTATAAGCATCCCTAACAATCTCCATTTAGACAGCTGAGTCACCCGTAACTGGGATGCAAATAAAAGGCTGGATTAAATAAGGATTAAATAAGCGTAATATATAAAACATTTAGGAACACTTAAATCTTTTGGCAAACAACAAACAAACAACAAACGTGATGCTGCCTAATTGTGCACAAGGTTTTCCTTAATTTATATTTTCAGAGCTGATTCTAAATGCACAGCCTTAAATGACACAAATGTCCAGTGTCCATCATTTGAATTCAGAGAGGAGAAAACATTTAAATAGATAAAAACATACAGCACCAAACGCGTTCTCCTGAGTGAACCACTGCCTTGGAATGAGATGCCACACACCCAGATAAATAAATGCAATAAAAAGAGGGATGGAAGAAAATAGCCATCATGAGGGTGGACACTTGTAATACCGTCTACACAGTATAGCAGCTTGATAGAGAAAACACTGGCACTACTGTGTAGAGGTAAGTCCTATCAACAATTGTTGAGAATATAGTATTCAGTGCAGCATTGTCTCAATTGTATAAGATTACATTTTTACTTCATATTATTAACTTATATTATCCATTTATTGTAGTATGTTATCATTTATAATAAACTACATTTCCATCCATATCATCCATCCATAATGTATATCCATAACATACCCATTAGCATTCTACCGACCGTAATAATTGGTCCTAGAGGGAGAATATATTGGTGTGCTTTTAGCATACTGTAGCCCCTTCGACAAGATGAGACATTTCTGTAAGCTAAGGTGTGGAAGGAAACCACGTTGCCATAAGATGCCTTGTCATTGGGCTGAAGCACAGACACATGTACAGAACAGTTACTTCCAAAAAATAAATTGTCTTGAACCACTCCATCATTTCCTAACATAACGCCTGTGTCATTGTGTGCTTACACGTGAACTAGGCGCACCTCTGTTTGAATGACGTGACCTCCCCCACCCCCCTCTCCCCCTCCCCCTTAGAGAGTGAGAGACTTTACCTTTGTCTGGACCATGCCGGGTCTTTGGTCTCTCAAGTGCTCCAGGGTAGCGGCAATATCAATCTCTTTAGCACCTGCAACAGACCGCAAATTGGACTGAGTTCAAAGCAGCAGGGTAATCCAGCTCACATCTGTCAATCTCCTTTTCTACCCGCTCCCTTTGGAACCATGCAACGATTGAAAATGATTACATTCATCCCTAGAAAGACTTGGCAAAAAGCCACAGACTGTTTCTCAATAAAATAATATATGCAACACAAGGGATATTTTTGGGCCATTTGTATGATAGTGCAATCAAAGAGACATGGGTTTTAACAATATTGTATGGTAGTGGTGGCACTATATGATGTGTACTATATGATGTAAACTATAAAATTGACATTAAGCACCTTGTCTTCTCTAATATCTGAGAGATAATCAAATGATGAATTTGTTGTGTCATTTTGACACTCAGAAAGTAACGTGAACAAGCAACAGTATGTTGTTCTTGAGTGGTTTTAACAGACTGAGTGACGCAAAGCAGCAATGAAGTCTGATTAGAACTCTCTTTTCACCTTTAGCTTGAATGACTTCAACAAGCAGACTATTGTTGGAGTTCCTCATAAACTGGGACTGGGAGGAGACCACAAGGACTCATTTGAGATTCACTTGCAAAAAAAAAAAGTAATAGAGAGAGAGAGAGAGAGAAAGCCCCACGCTCTTTAAGACGTTTTTGAAAGGAGGAGGGAGAAGGAAGTGCCAGTTAATGCAGCTGGACTCGCAGCTCAAAGTGCTCCAACACTTTCATGTTTCAGAAGTGTTGGATTCCCAAGTCTAGGAGAGGAAAAAGTCCTCCAACAAGAAAAGGCTTTGGAGTGAAGTATTCTTTTACACAATTCATTCTGGAGGAAAGATGTCAAAGAAAAAGAGGAGAAAGAGGAGGGGGAGAGAATCTAGATGTTTTTTTTATCACGTTTGAGACCATAGGATGAAAACGTGGGCCTCACACTTCTCAAGACCAGGTGAGGTGAGATTCAAACTAGCCTAAATCCTAGAACTAGTCCCAGCCAAGGGATGAGTTTGACAGCCTGAGAAAGCCCACACCCAGAAAGACCAGGCTGCCCTAACACTGCCCTTTGGTCTTTAAGCCATGGTGGTTAGGTCAAGAGATTTCAAATCTCATACTCACTCATACATCTGCCACCCATAGGCGCACACACACACACACACACACACACACAGTGGGGGAAGGCCAGGGTCAGGGCCAGATGTCCAGATGACCTGAGTTCATGGGGTGGGGTTGCAGTGGGAGGACATGGGGCATGAGGGCAGGGGGCAGCTATTGTAGTCTTTTCTGGAGTTATTTCTGGTTATACAATACTGAGGCTGGTGTTAGACACATCTCACAGAGTTCAACAACAGAACAAACCCAATGTCACATCTGAATGTATGCATAACATTAAGATATTGAAAACACATTGAAAAGAGATCAATATGTGTAACAATATTTCTTAATATTTGCCAAATACAACAAAAACAATTTTTTTCTGAACAGACTAATACATTTGACAGTATTGACTGAACAATAAACACTTTTTTTTGTAACCAACTACAAGAAATACATAGAGAAATTCCCTCCCAGCCACTGATTGATGCTTTGTTATGAGGGTTTATGCTAATTTATTTCAGTTATATGAGTCTCCATGGTTTCTCTCACTCTTTCCCTCTGCCTTTCTGGAGGTCCCTGAGTATTCAGCAGAGGCTAAGTCAAAATTGGAGGCTTTGGCGTTGCCACAGCAACGTCTCCACACAAGCAAAAAGACTGAAAAGGGAACCTATCGACTCCTACCTTTAGCCATCCTATTGAGGACCATGTCAATCAGAATGTACGTTCCGCTCCTGCCGGCCCCGTCACTGCAAACAACCAGAGACAGACAGACAGAGAGAGAGGGAGGGGGGGGAGAGAGAGGGAGAGAGAGAGGGGGGAAGGGAGAGAGTAAGAGAGAGAAAGAGAGAGAGAGAGAGAGAGAGAGAGAGAGAGAGAGAGAGCCTCATTAGCCCGGCAGGAAAAGACACAAACCAGCTCAATACCAGAGTGTTTGCCTCTTACACAAAAACAAATTGCTAATTTAGAAACTCTGTATTAGTGCCGAAAAAAATGTTGGAGTGTATTTTGAATACATATATACAGTCATTAAGAGTTATGCAAATGCTAGGAATTACATTGAAGTGAGGTCAAATAATGTTAAAATCAGCAGTAAAAACCAATAATCAATATGATTTAAAGGCAATAATCAATATGAAAAATACCTTTGAAAATGTTTTCATGTTTTATTCTCAGAAAATCTAAATTATACAAAACTCTGTGTGTGTGTGTGTGTGTGTGTGTGTGTGTGTGTGTGTGTGTGTGTGTGTGTGTGTGTGTGTGTGTGTATGTATGTGTATGTGTATGTGTGTGTGTAAGTTGTGTATGAGTGCACTTCCTTGGCTATTGCGCAGTGAGGACTGGTTTGGGAAGCACACAAGGGACAAAAGCTTTTAAATGCAGGCACCTCAGGAGCAGAGGAGAGGTTGGAAGGCCAGAGGCCATTAGAGAGCGGCTTTGGAGAGCCTGCTTTTTCCATTACTCCAGAGATAGCCTTATGAAAAGCCTCTCTTTGTGCCCGCTGGGCATTCAATCGGTCTGCATGTTAATTGCAAACAAGGAGTGCATATCTCTCTAATAAAGGCAAGCCAATAAAACAGGAGAGTGGCCTGAGCACCAGTGTTTCATTAATCCACTACTACTCCTTCCATCTCCCTCATCTGGAGACCACTATGGCCGACCACACTCCCTCCACACATTACTGGACACCACTGACTATAAAACATGGGCAGGCAGGTACCTGCTTTTGAAAAATAGGACTGTAACTTAAACAGCTAAACAAAATGAGAAGCTAGTATCTTGCATTTCATTTCCATAAGGTACGCATTACTTAATGTAAATACTATCAGGAAGATTAATAGATTCATACTTTAGCTAACTGTGTCTACTGTCAACATGCTTTTTTCTTATCTATACACAGCCATTCAGCTTCCTTATAGTTTGTAACACGGTTATGATTATGTACAGTATACTTGCCTGCAGTGGACAATTATTGGACAAGATCGGCCCCGGTAGCACTTGTTAACCTTTCTGTAATGAAACAGGAAAAAGTGTACTGTTAATGTAAAGCTTTGCAGCAATTCCTGAAAATACATGTAGCATTCTATGCATTATGCTTCAATTCAAATTAGTGAATGACTTGCAAAAAAGGGTTGTTTGGTTGTTTGATACCACTGATATTGAGATAAACGAAATATACAGTACACTTGTGGGGACAGTAGTGTTTTTCAGTGTTGCTCTTTGATTATTTCAAGGTGCTTCAATCGAGATATATTTGTATGATGTATAATGTATGTACAGTGTAAATCCTATCTGGATGGAATAAAAATGAATTGAACCAAAATTGAAATAAAATAAAATAATTCTTAGAAAATCAATTGAATACCATTGTCAATCACAATAATTTGAGGACAAAAAAAGTCCATGTCGAACAATGAAAATGAATGGAGCATCATTTAAAACCATATTGTGACATGTATTTACGGCAATGATAGATGCAATGGCAAGATGTTGTGATCCGCGACGCATTAACCTTGCCCAATTATGAATGTTACACACCAGAGGCACGGTGGGGGCCAACAAGCCTTTTACACCCGTCTGTTACCATGGAAACTGACTACGTTGGCTCTGCAATTTTTTTTTCCATTTTTCCCTTTTAGACAAAACATTCTCTGAGGTGATTTAAATTCTTCTTTTTTTTCTTTTTAACTTTGCTAGTATTATATATTTTGATCATTTGGACCTCAAACTTGTGCCTTCTTAGACATGGTAATTACATGAACATATTTTAAATGTTACAAAAATAAAACAAATAAAATGGTTAAAAAACAAACAGGCATTTTAGGTCTTTGAGAGTGAGCAGAGTAAGTGGCCGTTCTCATGCAAACAAAAGGGGAGAAGTGAGAGGAAGAGTGAGAGAGCGTGTGCACAGGCCTGGCTGAAGAGACACAGTTTCCAATGATCACTTTTGTGACTATGCAACTGGGCTCATATTACTAGCTGCAACATCACAAAAATGACACTGGCAACCGCTTTATACAGAGTTGGCCAAAACCGCAGCCAAATGCGTTGCATGTGTCTGCATGTTAGCGGGCGCTGGAACATCTATTGTAGTAAAAGAACCTGAGAGAGATGAATATCCAATGGCTTCTATTGTGACTGCTATTACCCTGTAGCATGGTGATCTCTCTCTAAAGTGTCAGGAGAAACTCTAATTAGACCTACTAGCAGAACAAGATTTTCCACAGCAGTGTGCTGTACTTGTTATAAAACATAATGTCACCACATGAGCTATGCTGTGATTGAGCTCTGATGTGGTCTAGAGAGTTCAGCTGAATATACCATAATAAATCATTACATCCCAGTACATATTGCTAGTCTGTTAGCGCTACATTTCACAAATGGTAGAGTTTTCGGATATTTCCAGTGATATGATGAACAGTTTCTGCAGTTTTTGGGAATGTTTCTGTCACTTTTCTTTCTGTTTGAAATATGGTACAATAGATCAATGTGTCGCAGAAGAATTAAACACTTCTTATTATTTTTTTCTCTACTCTGAATTGCGAGAGGAGGAGGACCTCAATTCACACATCTGAGACACATATTCTCATTTGGAGGGATTTTCCAATTCCTGCAGGGCTTTCCCAGGGGGCCTATTGAGCTCTTCTGCCAGCACACATCAGAAGAAGAACAGGGAGAGGTTATTCAGTCACTGGCCCCCTCAATTTGCTCACGTTTTTAGCAAGACATCTCCCATTTAATTGGCTGTTTGAATTAAGTTTTCTTTTTCTTTTTTTCAAGACAAGCCATGACATGCAGGCTGTTAATTTGCTACGTCGCAAGAGAAGGAGGACAAATAGGCTCACAATCAAAGAAATAGAGTGGGAACACAGGCCTTTCTGAAACAACATCACACATTCTCTAAAGGAGGAGAGGGAGAAGAACAACAGAGAATAGGAACTGATCTGTAGCAGGAGGACACCAACTAAAGGAAATCTCATTAAGGGACAAGAGGATGAAGTCGAGGTTAGAGAGGAGAGGACACACACTGAGCAGGCCTGTAGGGTCTCACTGAGCTCCAGAGAGCTCTAAGGGCTACAGGTGCCCTACCTGCGGAAGTCCAGCAGGGTCCTGGCCGAGTCTGGGATGCTGCGGTCCATCCAGGACAGGAAGTGGAACTGGGTGACAGTTCGCGTCTCATTGTTCTGCAGGTTCTTCAGGTAGAAACTCCTGACCAGGAAGTCCTCGCACCAGATGTGCTCTGACACCAGGTTGACCTTCACAGAGAAGGACACAGGTCTGAGTGAGTGTTGTACTCCCCAGATATTACAGTTATACAACATCTGCAGTTGTACCCCTGGACCATAACACCTACAGACCTATTAAAGGACCATTTATTGAAAATGAAGATGAGCGATAAATTGCACAAAAAGAAAACACAGATGATTAGCACCTCATAGATGTGGTAGATGTCGGAGCCCTCGTCTGGCCAGTAGTGGTGACACTGCTTGACTCCATTCTCAGAGAGGGGGGTCAGCATGACGATGACCACACAGCCACTCTCCCACACCATCTGTGGACAGAGGGAAACACAGGGACCAGTCAGATCTAGGGATGTGCAGATGAACTGGGCACTCATTTGAGATAATTCAACAAAAACATACAACAGTATTGACCAATAAGCCACAGAACATGTCTATATCAACATGTCTATATCATCATAATGTTACAAAATCTCTATTGCCCCCCTTATTTAAATGCTTATTATTCAGAAACAAACACTTTACACTCCACGCTGGGCATTGTTTATCTAGATGTGTGATCAATGCAGTAGTAGATGGGGGGGGGGGGGGGGGGGTCTCACAGTGCTGTACATGTTCTCCTCTGTCAGACGTCTGAGCTAGATCAACTGATCCGCTCCATTTCATCTTATCACTATCTAATGTGTCCTTGGAAGATAGAGAGGCCCACTGCGGCCATTAGGAAAATGAGGAAGAAACATTGGTTTTATGGCAGCAATAAAGATACAATGGTCCTGCCTATAAACGGATCACACACCTCTGTGATTCTGCCCAGCGGAAACATTACAAGCCAACTGTGCCAACTGTGCCAACTGTGCCAACGTCAGGCCATGTTCAAATTACCATGGAAGATGTGTAACACAGGATATTTTATTTTCTCTGATATCATTTTACAATATATCAGCTAGAAAGAAATTATATGAACTTAATAAATATTTATTTTTGGTTTGATTCAATTGGAAAGCACTTTCACTTTATACTTTCACAGTGCCAAATCACATGAAAAAGTTCAGGTGTTACTAGTTTTGGGTTTTAGGGTTTTGTTGGTATTGATTGTGTTACTGTACATCTGTTGTAAATGTTGAATCATGTTTTTATGTGCTCTTCTGCATGTAATAAATACATGCCTTTATAAGAGAACAGCAACTAAAAAGGGAGAACGAGCCCCCAGTCCCTGTTTGAGAGAGCTCTTTGACCTCGTGCTGATTGGCTATTCCACTGAACTCTAAGGAGAGAGAGGAGGGGGGGTGAGACCCCAGTGGAGCTTAGGTAATAGCCAGGGACAGAGAGAGGCTGGGGGTGCGGAGGGGCGAGGGGAGGATGAGGGGTGGAGGGATTAGACAGAGGCTTTGAGACCGCTGCAGGAGCCCGGCCTGGATTAGACGGACAAGAGCTAAAGACTCGCCTCTTGCACGGACGATTTGCATGTGCCCACAAATGTTTTTCTGTATGTTTATTTGGAGAGAAAGGGTTTTCAAAGGCCAAGGAAACTATATTGAAAATAAAAAGTACTACAATTAGGCTACTGATTCAAAGGCATGATTTCACAATATGTCAATCAGTCTAGGCATAATTTTAAGTTTCAATAAGATCGTTTTAGAGTTGACAAACTGAGCCAAATTCAGTTGTAAATGGCTTATTTAATTAAGATAGTGGATATGCTGTTATTCAGTGTTATTCATACACACAAACAAACAATTACCAACGTGTTCATATGAGGCACTTGCAAATGTACCATTAAAATGTGGCAACAGCACATTAACCAAAGCCAATTTGAACAGTGCACTCAGTCAAGGTGCACTTTTCAAACAATGGGAGGACATAATGGTTAGATAAAACCATAATTGCTGTGTCACCATCAAGCCTAACCTGACACCACTCTATAACAATTTGTGTCAGCAAGCAACCATTAACAGACATCGTAGGCCTAATATTGTTAAATCAACATCTGCCTAACATTACAAGAACACAATTCTGCTTTTAGATGAATGAGGACCTACGTATAGGCAACATACAGCAAAATGAATAAGGTATTGTATTGTATTGTAAACATCTCAGTATAGTGAATACAGGGCCATCTGGTATGCCAGTGTCTGTGGTCCATGCTTACATGTTGTGGACGCAGTACCACAGCTGATAGATTACCTTTACCGTATGGGAGCAATGGTCCTCCTAATTACACTGGTACTTCCCCATTAATGCATAATAACACCATTTGGCAACTATGCATAATTGCACCATACCTCTATTCGCCAGTGTGTTTCAAGGTACTGTAGTTTAATGGCAAGCTGGCAATTCCTTTTGTATTTTCAGTCGACTGTAATTTGTAATGTATAATATTGCATCATCATTTGTGCAATATGTTATAATAAACAGCAATAAAAACTAATATGCAGTTAACTAACCCTTCATAGTTTTGTCAACAGTGACTCTGATACACAAAAACAGATGGTATTGTAAATTCATTAATGGTTGTAGTTTACCTGCCAGAAGTCTGCCACAGTTGAGGGCAGTGGACCTTGTGAGGAGATGTAAGTGGGGTTACGGGGTTCATGGTCCATCTGGGAGTAGGAAACAGGTCAACATATGTGGTACTGGGAGTACTGGGAGAACTAGGAAATCAAGGGACAAAAACATACTGGCAGTGTTTATTACACAAAAACTACTGCATAGTCTAAGGATGTTCAAAGTCAACGGATATCATTAGTATTATTCTCTGGTATCCAGTGAGAAAATCTTTTCCCACTTTGATCCCATAACACACATCAAAACGCCTCTGATACATAATAACCTTACATTTCTACAGACAAGGACCATTGTTCCAATGCTGCTCAGGTTTGGGAATATGTGAGCACAATGGTCAGCATCTCTGACCTTTGCAGATAGAGCTTAAATAGCGAGCTTCAATCAAGACAGTCCAACAGTAGTCCATCCCCCTTTTCCTCTGCCCTTAAGGGTCTCCATTTCTGTCTCCACATTTATTTGTTCACTCTAACCATCCTCTCTCTCTCTCTCGCTCTTCCCTCTGTCACTTCCCCCTTCTCCAGTCATGGCTATTCGTTAATGCTTCTGATTAGAGTAAACCTCATGTGTAAAAGGAAATGGCATCTCCAGTCCGATGTGTTATTGATGGTAGTCAAAGAATGTCACAGAGGGCTACAGGAGAGGGGGTGGGCGGTCTCGGAGGATAGAAATGTGTGTGTGTGTGTGTGTGTGTGTGTGTGTGTGTGTGTGTGTGTGTGTGTGTGTGTGTGTGTGTGTGGAGTGTTGGCATTCAGACCCAGAGATACGGAGGATGAAGGAGACGGATAGAAGGAGTTCTGCAATTCGCCCCTGGAGCTCTGTGTCTTTGTGTTGAGTCTGTTTTAAAGATACAATGCAGGAGGTCTGATATCAATAGTGCGAGACCCTGGCCTTTACCACCCATTCAAATTTACCACCCATTCAAATTTACCACCCATTCATATTAGTATGAGGGAGGGAATAAAGGGGAACAAATAGCATGTACATCTCAAAATGAGTCATGCCTATGGTAAAGAGGGTAAACAGAATAGATGAGACATGGGTAAACCCTTTGGAAGTCAGCCATTTTGTTCAAACAGACAAAGTCATTGTTTCCTTTCAGAGGAGAGGAAGATGTTTGCTCTTGTGAGGAGTTTATGCTTGCTCCTGCTTTCTATTTAGCTGATTGGAGTGCAGCTACAGTGCGTCTGTGAGTCCATCACTCAAACACACTTCAAGCACCATGAATATGTAATGAAAGGGTGCAAAGGTTTTGTATTCCCAAAATAAACACTTTGGTTCCCATTACACTTCTGCAGCCTAGAGCCAACCAGTGCAGTGACTGAATCAGTGCTGATTTACCGCTAGAACTTCAGTTCAGAGGTCATACAGTATGTAACTGTTCTTTACTGTGCTTTCATGCATATACTGTACAGTACTGTAAAGTACAAATGACTGGTGCAATAGTCTTGCCTTGCCTTTTGAGATCAGGCTAACACATGCAGTATACTGTATCTTACTAGTCTTCACCTTGTATAACACCAACCTAGATGCTTCACAAATCATTCAAGCAAATGCCACACTATATAAAGGGTTATAAAATGAATACTTACACTTTGTCCAGTATGACATTTGCCTATAAATGACTATGGAGGTCTTATAAAGGGTTTGTGAAGGCTCCATGGAGGTCTTATAAAGGGTTTGTGAAGGCTCCATCAAGCTATACTTTGTTTAAAGTGTGACCGAGAAAAGCACACGTGCAGTATGTATCTCGGTAGAGCAAAGACGGGGACGAACCTTTGTGTTGGAAGTCTGTCCTGGATCTAACGCTCCAGCAAGTGACATCCACACCCATTACTATGGAAATGGATGCAATTGTGCAGCACAACCCCTAATTGTTATAGGGAGCAATTTAGGGTGGGAGCAATTACAGAGGAGACAGATAATACCACGACACGCACCCAGTAGATTGGCTTTAATGGCCTGCTCCTCTTTTATGAACTTCTTTCTTTATGAGATATCAGGGTAGTTATATTAGCTCAGACTAAAGGGAGATGATTACTGGTCTAACTAACTAATCACTCTGACGACAGATGTGCAGCATAAACTGCTAAGATAGTCCGTTTAAAAGTGCATGGCTTTCTAATACACATTGTAAGATCACCTGAAATCCTGTTGCCTGGGATGTTATTCTAAATGCCATTTTCCCTTTCCCTTTCCACTGATTTTATCAATTTATCAAACCTCAATTAGCTAGTGCTGCTTTGTTAGCATCAACCTTCATCTGGCCTAGTTGAAATTCCACAGATGGATTTCTTTCTCTCTTTCTGAAAGAAATAAAAAGACTTGAGCTGAAAACTCTGGTATTTGCTCTGTTTAGCCAATCTCAAGGACACAGACATACAGTCGCTATGCGCTGATTTCACTGCATGAATACTAAAGCTTAGACATGAAAAGGTGATATATTTCCCATATTTCTGTGGCCCTTCCTTCCTCCAATCACCATTTGGTGAAAAGAGATAGACCATGAAAAACAGCATTGTAACAAAAGAAAAGCCCTTTGGTTTGAAAGAAAATAATAGCTTGTTAAAAAAAAAAAAACATTGCAGAGTGCCGTCTTGCACTTCAATACATTGCTAAAACATAAAACAAATCTAAGTTCAAAGACAAATGTCAGGTTTCTCTGAGAACAAGTTCTCACCAAAAAATTGATTACATTATGGACTACTGTAAGTGTATCTGAGACCATGAACAGAACCACACACAACATCAAGATGTCACAATGAACCCCCCCCCCCCCACCCCACACACACACACACACCTATTAGAGAGAATAAAGGAGTCACAGGTCTCTGGACATGGCTGTAAGGTCCAGAAGACAAAGGATGGAGGTCCGCTATGGTTCTGACCACATCTGTGTTGGATTCCTTTAAGTTAACCCTCACACTAATGACACTGTACAATGAGAGTGCTCAAATGTCAGGAGTGAAGGCCAGATACAAATTGTTCATGGTTATTTTTCTGGTCTCACCCCTCCGACTATTGGGTAGAGAGATGGCCCTCTTGCTTCCCCTGACCCTGAGTTCTAAGAAAAGGACGACACATTATTTACTTGTGGACCATTTCCCTGCAGCTAATGAGGAGGAAGACGGAGCATTGACAGACATAATTATCACAGTTTTGCTGGGCTCAGCCAGGGGTCCCGTTGTGGTGTAATTACTATCCTTTCATCCGTACAGCACTGCATCAGCCATTACTACACTCTGACTACTAATAGCAACAGGGGTGGAAAATGAAGTGTGTGTCTGTGTGTGGAGGGGGGCACTGCCATTTCTTTGTTTTCCTTTAGAAAAAAACAGGAGAGAGATAATTCGGTTTGATTTCTTTCTTCTGCTGCCCACCTATACAGTACAGTACATTTGGAGAGATGGGTTGCAATAGAAAATCTTTGGTTTGTAGTCCAACGTAAATATTTATCTCATAATGCTATGGCGTCATGAATGTATTGTATCAGAAATAATGGAGAAAATGCAATAAGTGGATGTATTAAAACGTCCAGTTTCTCTGTTTGGTGCTATGCAGTAATAGGCTTTTAGCACAAACATCCCCATCTCTATCCACAGAATCTTTCGACTGTATTTGAAATGCATAGTTTCCTGTTCTTTTTAATGGAATCCTTCTCAAGCAGCCTCAGGGGAAATCATAACCGGCATTCATTGTGCAATGTTTGAAAAAATACCAAAAAATAACCCCTGCACTTCTCCAATATTGGTGCCTTTTTGGATTTGTTCAGGAGAAACATTTATTTGGTCTAAATAACAAAACGTTCTACTTGAATGCAAATGCTAAAGTAGAATAGATATCTCCAGAGAACAGCCATTTCAAAACACTGAATGTGACTCACTCTTATTTCACAAGACATTGTGAATCCATTGAGGTGCAAGAACAAAGGCAAAGGGATCAATTGTTGAAATAATGACACAAAAACTAATTTAATTGTTAAATAAAATCAAACCTTAACAGGTGTTCTCTGTACACCTTTAACACTAACAGCAGACCTTAAAGAATAATACATTAGGTAAGTCAGTTTTGGATGCTGACTGATACTCACTATTGGGCTAGCGTTGATGTAATCTGAGTTGCCATGGTTATTCTCAGCCTTCAAGGAGATTCTAGAATGATCATCTGAAATAGAGATGCATAATTTAGCACACATTTTTTTCACTGTAAAAACAAATGAGACCTACATGACCATGCGGTCAGAGCAGTGCGGTACTCACAGACGACCACGTTGTGGGAGCGGTTCCTCTTGCTGTTCTGTTCCCCCTGGCCCACGTCACAGGCGCTGGGCTCAGCCTGGTAGCCACACAGGGCCTCCCACTCCCTCTCCAGACGGTTCTTGTTCTTCAAGTGGTCCTCCATATATGACTGGTGACAAAGGAGAGAAAATCAGCAGCCATTTCAAACAAACATAACTACACGTCAGACAAAAGAGAATGAGAGCAAAAACTAAAACTAATTACACAGAGTGTTATTTAGAGGAAAGAAATATGATTTCCATTGAAATGGTATGATTGTTAGTGTCAAGGTAAAATGAATGAGAGACTTCAAGCAAGCTAAGGCAGGCCTGGGTTGGCCAGGGTTCTAGATAACTGTGTGAAAAGGGAGTTTTGCATGATTACTTTTGTATGATTACACCCTGTATTGCAGCCTATCTGCCTACATACTGGAGCACAAAACTAAAGCCATGTCAAATGTCAAGCGACAGACATGATCAGGAGATCATATAGATGTATCCTGCTTCTCCATAACGTAAACATTAGAGGGGGGTGGATGGGGGGTGTACATTCTGGTGGTGTTGGAGGGAGGGGATTGGGGAGGGGTGGGTCACCTGCAATTAAGACTCCTGAAAGGTCTGTCTGCATTGGAAATACTTCAGGGGTGCTTCAATCATGTCTTTCACCGCTTGCACGCCCACTGATAAGATTGTCTGCGTTTAAGCCGTTGCTCGGAGAAGACGAAATTGAATTCGCCAGAGAGACAAAGGAGTAAAGAAAAGCAAAGGGGAGAAAAAAGCAGCTCATCTAACAAACCAGGGTCAGTCTTATGGAGCTTGGAGGCTCTGGCTGTTGAGAGGAGTCTTTTTAGTGGAATCAGTGTTCGCTTTCACTATTGTATAAACGCTCCCCTCCCAACGGGGTTAAATGGTTTAGGCGGCCACTGTGTAAGGCAGAAGATTACAGCCTCATAAACTGATGTCAGGGATCAGCTGGGTAATACAATGAAAGCGATACCCAGATGCGCTCATCTTTTATGGCATATTAATGACAGTGGAGGTGCGTTGGGTGGAGCGCTGATGTTCCAACGTTATATTCAGCTCAGTTAATTCTGTCAATCATTCTCAACATTGAAAAAATCCAACTCTTTACTCCAGTATAAATACAGTGTCTACTACACAGATGACATACAGGAACATACTTGAGATAGTACAGCACGGAATGGGGAATTAGCCTGTCTCAATCTCAATCTAGCCAGTCACCATAGACAAAAAAAGCTTATTTCTATTACCAGCAGAGAGCACTGTACTATAAATCACAGCAGATTTTTTCTGAAGTTCCAGTCATGTCTTGGTACAGTAGATTATACTCCAAATGACAAGCACTATAATAGAGGTCATTACTGCCGATGTTAAATTTGTAATTTAGGAAGGAGAAGAGAATGTGGTTAGACTGCCTCAGTGCTGCAGCACTAATACTACTGTACTGCCCCTATTAGTTACAGCTACTGCCCCAACCCTAACCCAAACCAAGAGCTCCAACCCTAACCCAAACCAAGAGCTTCAACCCTAACCCAAACCAAGAGCTCCAACCCTAACCCAAACCAAGAGCTTCAACCCTAACCCAAACCAAGAGCTTCAACCCTAACCCAAACCAAGAGCTTCACGGATATTCACACTTCCATTCCTACTTTCCTTTCACACTTTCTTGCCAGTTGGCAAATGCAACTTGTGGTTCCTCAGTGGCATCATCCTAAAGAAAATGTGTATTCTTCTCTACTGAGAAGAATACACTGAGACTGAGACCCTAACAACAGAAGGGACAACTAAATTGCCACCCATTCATTCAATTATGCACTTCTCTGAATCGATCAGATTTGCAGACAGTACTGTAAAGTGTAAATGTTTTGAAAGCTGGGCATACAGAAATGTGGGCTGTCATCAACTAGACTGTTTCTAGAGGAAGCAGTGGACCACATCCTTCTCTAGAGCCACACTACAGGGTTTACGGAATAAAGGGATTATGGTTGCCAATCAGAGGTGCTGGGATGACTGGGTGTCAGGGAAACACTGTCTAATCCCCTTAAGCAGAGTCCCTGCCAGCTGGAGGTGATCAATTAGATCAGAATGAGGTGACACACAGTCAGGGGAGTAGGTAACACACTACTGCTTGTGTTGAAGTGAGTGAGTGAAATGCTAGAATATGCTACACCGAGATTACAGAACAGGCAGACTGTATACATTGTGTTAGAGGGTGTGTGTGTTACATTATCAATGGGATGCAAATGGAAATTGAGTTTGTTGAATATAGAAAAGTGTATACATCTGTGTATGTAAAGTGCAGTGTTCATGTATGGGTCATGTAGTGAATAGAGCATTGCTAGAAGTTATATTAATCAGTGCTCGAATCAAAAGCCACAAAATCACTTATCCATGAAAAATTTAAGTTATTTGCCTCTGCCTTTTTCTGTAACAAATGATTCATTTTCAAACAGCTAGGCAAATTGGGGGAAATAAGTAATCAAAATAATGAAATGCTGCCTTGAGCTTGTTATTGATTTTCTGAGGAACAGAATAAGCATTTGTAGAGGGTAAACTCAGTAACAATGGCAACTACATCAACATCACGACCCTGGCTACTATAGAACACAGAACATGACCAAGCACACACCATCTCTATTGGGAAAACCAAAGGTACGTAAGTACAGCTGTAGTAGTACTGTGGTGCGCTGTCCAAGGTGGAACTCCTGAACTCCTGACTATAGAATCACATGGCAGTCATCACAGTTCATGTACTGAAAAGACAGTAGCCTATGTTTGAATCTGTTTGAGATACACTGTACTGTATGCTGTGCACTAAAATGTATTATGGAGATCCCATATTATATATTAAATATGAATAAGCTTGGGGGGTGTTTGATTGGTTGGCACACTGACAGCATTTCAAAACACCTCAGTACTATATTGCAGGTTTACAAAAATAGAAAGAGGGAAAGAAGAAAGTCTGTAAAGGTAGCAATATTCTCCAGAACAGTCGCTAACTCTGATTCTGATCCTGGGAAATGATTATATAAGGCTCCCTCTGCAGTACTGAACTTAGTGTGTGGAAAGTGACTGCACCAGGAGTAAAATAACATAATCTGGCTCATTTATCCTAAGGGGGCAGAATTCATGGTGTGTGTGTGTGTGTGTGTGTGTGTGTGTGTGTGTGTGTGTCTGTGTGTGTGTGTGTGTGTGTGTGTGTGTGTGTGTGTATGTGTATATGTGTGTGTGTGTGTGGGGGAGGGATGGAGGGAGCTATAAGAGAACCCCAGCATGTGTTCTTTCGAGACCCAGGTACTCATCATCCCACTCTTCACTGCATGAGCTCCACAGAGAGAACAACAGCAGAGATGGAAAAATACTGGTCTGAGATCAGCAATACTGAGGCAATCTCACACATGGTTAAACTGGAGATGAGAATGGAATACAGAAGACAGACATAAGTCACATAGCATCTCCATGTCAATCACTTTAAAGTCAAAGAGGAGTAAAGGTCCCCATGCTTTTTTGTATTTTTATACATATCATTTAAAAAAAAAAAAATCTGGTCATCTTCTCATAATCAAAGCACATAAAAAATGACTACCGGTAAGTGTATTTTTTTGCGATGCAGTGGCAAAATGCATTTCTATTCAAACATTTTCAAAAGAAGCCTCTCGACAAACCTTGATGATGCAACAAAAACCCATCCATTACCACATGTACAACACGTTACTGAAATCCACTCTCATTCATTATAAACCCCAATACAAAAGCTAGACATGCACTGTGATGGATTCCGCCCCATTAATGAAAACACTGCAAGGCATCTATCCATCTATCTCTTTTATCAAGCTTGTCTCAAATGAATAAAACAAAAGTTGTGCAAAATTAAAACGATCCATTGTGTGTGTGGAACTGGTAGCCCCCATAAGGGACTCAAAGCCTTTTTTAAGAAAAACAAAACAAAAATGTGAAACATTCAGCTGACACTCAGCGGGGTAATGATATTTCACTTTTGAGCAGCTCTCATCACACAAAGCAATATCGTCTCACTGCCTTCAACAGAGACGAGGACTGAGAGAGAGTGAGAGAGAAGGAGAGAGAGAGAGAGAGAAGGAGAGAGAGAGGGAGAAGGAGAGAGAGAGGGAGAAGGAGAGAGAGAGAGAGAGGGATAAGGAGAGAGAGAGAGAGAGAGAGAGAGAGAGAGAGAGAGAGAGAGAGGGAGAAGGAGAGAGAGAGAGAGAGAGGGAGAAGGAGAGAGAGAGAGAGAAGGAGAGAGAGAGGGAGAAGGAGAGAGAGAGAGAGAGGGAGAAGGAGAGAGAGAGAGAGAGAAGGAGAGGGAGAGAGAGAGACAGCATGATAGAGAGGCAGAGTATAGGGATAAAGAGAGAGACTGTGACAAAGTGAGCTAGAATAGGAGTGAGAGAAAGAATGGCAGAGACAACAGACCAAGATAAAGTCAGAGGAAAAGGAAAAAGGAAAGAGATAGAGATGGAAAGAAAGACAGAGATGGAATGAAAACATAACAGAGACATAGTGAGGATAACCTGAAAAAAAAGAGCCAGGCACAAAACAGAATAAAAGCTGGTGGCTGAGTGCTTGGAGAACAGAGGAGAGTTCTGTCCTCCATGTTGGCACCAAACATTCCACACCACCTACATTTACATTTATTGAAATGTAATTGTCTTGGAGTTATTTCGTTTTTTTTTTTTTTTTTTTTTTTTGGCAACATGGCGCGTATATCAGTTCTAAATCTCAAACTGAGCCAAGCTCTGTACTGTGCGACTATGGATCTATGAGTCTAGAAAGGGAGGTTTACCAGGATCATGTGTCCAGTGGAGATGTCCATGTTGGAGGGTACAGGCTCCTCACACCAGGAGGAGGTGCTGCTGCGAGCCGAGGGGCTGGCCATCGGCCCATCGCTGAACTGAGACGACACACTGTTCAAGCGTGAGTGACGCAGAGGCTCCGGGCGCTCCCTCTGCTCCGAGGTACGCGCTGCCATGCGTTGACGACATAGCTCCTAGGGCGTAGAGGAGGGGAGACACGGTCAGGCATTGTTTTAGAGAAAATACATGCTTCCTCTACTTGACTGTAAATATGAATATAGTCAAAGGTTATGGGACCATAAGACAAGCCTGAATAGTCACAGTCAGTATATGTTTACAGAAAAAACTGTAATAACAAAATCTTAAGTGGCTGCCATACAGTATCTTAATTGTTTGTGTGTTAATTTCCTTTTGTATTCGTTCTCCTTCAAAGCACATTATTTGAAAAAAATGTGTTGTATTTTGTTCATGTTGGAATGTGATATTTGTTTTAGAATTCAATATTTTTGTAAAAA
Source organism: Argentina silus (assembly GCF_951799395.1). Taxonomy (NCBI): domain Eukaryota; kingdom Metazoa; phylum Chordata; class Actinopteri; order Argentiniformes; family Argentinidae; genus Argentina; species Argentina silus. The sequence goes on along the minus strand of NC_139655.1, from coordinate 9,839,921 downwards.
GAAGACAAAAAATAAAAGAAATACTTAGAATGTATCTATTCAAGTTATTGAGGAATTTCTAGAAACATACAAAAATCAAAGTTTAAAAGCCAAATTCATGTTCAGGTAAGAGGAATTTCTGACCCATTACTCAAAGAGATAAAAACATAACAGGAAATCAATACTTTAACCCAGTGGGATATTGTTATGCCTCCACTGTTGTAGCCTACTACTACGTATCTACAACTGAGATGAGCAGAATACACAGTCCACTTTGGCATTTTGATTGATATTGTATGTCTTACTCTATTGCTATTATATGGGAATTTTTAAGATTTGGAGACTCGTATAAGAAGAAAAAAACTCCTCCTCCACTGCCGCCACCCCGCCACGAAGATTACTCCTCTCCAAATGACTCGGCTTTTCTACCATCATGCCGCCGTGCACAGACGGCCCATTAAGGATTCCGAGCTAGGGTGTTATCTAGCCAGCCAGTCATTTTCCCCCCAAATCAAAAAAAGAGGGAAAAGAGAAGAAAAAAACATCCCCCATTGTTTGAAGACACACACACACACACACACACACGCACACACACACGCACACGCACACGCACACACACACACACACACACACACTCCCATCTCCCCTCCTGATAGTGTCAGTCTTATCTACAGCTGGAGATTTCTCCATTATATTCACAGGGATCAGTAAATCCCATCGTGTTTGGTGTAGGCAGCACCAGTCAGACCCAGAGACAGATCTTCATACACAATGAATAACTAGGAGAGCAGAATAGGACAGAATAAATGTCTTCTAAAAGTGCATGCTATCTCATGATCTATCATTGTGATATTTCACTCCAGGGAGTCGCCTCTCTAAGCCTTGGTCTAGGATCAGCTTTCCCCACGTCAAACCTTAATCATTATAACCATGAAAAGCCGCCCTGGGCCACGGCCTGAGGGCATATCTACGTCCTCCTAATAATTCATCCTGTTTCTCTACACCTGCACAAAGCAAAGCACTGAGATGGATGAGAACGGTGTGAGTCTACAGTCCAGACTACTAAGAAAGGTCTCTATGTCTTCTCCATAAGGGACCATAAACAATAGTCTATGGGTAAGAAAATAATCAGAATAATCTAAATGATCAAACAAAACTAGATTCTACTTTGCAAAAATCACTCCAACCATATATGCATTTATTCAGCAACAAAAAATCAATCATATCATAAATCATAGACTAGATACAAACAGTGTACTTGTGAGGGAGAAGAGGTGTGAGTATGACATTACCACTATCAAAGAGAACCAGAGGACACCAAAGGAGAGAGAGATGAGCCCCAGAGTAGAGCACTGATCCTGGGCACAGCCACACCAACTGTCTCTCTCTGCCTCTCTCTCTCTCTTTCTCTCTCTCTCTCTCCACTCTGAAAAATCTATGGAAGTGTGAAACATATTGTAAGCATATGAATGTCAGACAGCCTCCTTCATCCTCTCTCTCACTTTCTCCAATAAATAACCATATGCACCACCAAAATAAAGAAGAAGGGTGACATTGTCTGCATAGAGCTAAGTTAGATTGTTGTTGACTGACATTGCCTGCCTTACCAGGTTTCAATTACACCTATTTCTTGTATTCCTTTTTTTTTTTTTGGAGTGGGGCAATCCCATAGATTCCCACAGCTCTCTAAATTATTGTGCATCCTCACATCTTTATGGATAGGCGACAGTGTGAAAAGCTTATTAAATATTGAAAATGTGAGAGGGATGGGCAGTACCATGCTGAGCACAGCTGAGCCCCAGCGCAAAATCAATAAGACCCAGCCACGCGGTGGCCCTGCAGGAAGGGAGGGAATAGGTCACACCATCAACCTGCTTCCCTGCTAATCAGACCCTTCCCTAATTACAGGCCACATCAAATACTGGCTCTGGGATATCTACTGTACACACTGTCTGGATTTTACATCTCAGGATATTCTTAGGGGGCAGATGATAAGCAATACTGTATTATTAATTGTGTATAAAACCCCCCACTAAATAGCTCCTCTGAAATTATGAAATCCCTAACTATCACATAATACAAGATCAAATGAAATGTCATCTTACAAATGTGTAAAGAGAAACTATAGATATCCAGACATATCTCAGAAAAACACCCTAAATAGAATAGCTGTATCATTATCATGAACAAACCACATTGTGTAAATAACTGTCACAACACGACAAAAACAAATGAGGTAGATATGAGATTAAAAACAACCATTTATCTAAAGCCAAAAGAAGACAACTACCGCATGCACTACCACCAATGAGAAAAGCCTGACAGGAAGAGTTCAGCCAGTGGGAGAGGAAAAGCTCAGCATGCTATGAGGTGATTGGTTGAGGATGAGGGGGCCCTGCTCTCACCTGATAGGTTGCAGTTGCATCAGCGCCAGTGTCAGTCCCTAGGCTGGCAAGCTTCTCCTTCAGTTGGAGGTGGGAGCGATGGCGCTGGCAGAAGAGAGACACAGACGAGGCCAGAACCCCCAGGACAAACACCATGGAGAGGACGGTCAGCACCAGGAACTGTCCAGACTCCAGCCGTGTCTCCTTGACCACAGGGATCTGGCTTAGGCTGCCCCTCTGGAACACACAGACAGAGATGAGATGACTATCAGTAAATTTATAACTCACATTGACAATAAGGAAGGTCAGGTTTCTGTAGTTCAGCACTTTCATCAAGTATGGAGAGAAATAAGGGAAAAACTTTAAGAAATACAATAGGAAATACAAAAGGAAATACAATAGGAAATACTGACATACAATATGATACACTGTGGTACCTATGAAATACTAACTTTGAAATAAAAAAGAATATAAAAAGAATATAACATCACTGAGGCTATTTACAGTAGCATATTGACTGTAGCTCTAAAGCACGATCAGTGATAATCATTGCTAATAATAAACCAGAATTATTATGATACACCCTATATTTGATGAATATCACACACACAATTTGCAAAGCAAAATCAATAACATTACAGAAGACCAGCAATGACCGGATACTGGAATGGACATACTGTAAAAATGGACCATGGAAAAGAAAAGCGCTTCTGTCTCAACTAAAAAATCCTGCATTGCATTACATCCCTGTTTATCTCCGGCTGACCAGCCCACCGTTAGCTAGGACTAATAGCAGGTTTATAATGTGCATTCAAACTCACTCAGCCCCTATTACCAGCCCCTGCCATACACAGCTTACACACTGTGCTCCTCTATAGACATTTATGGCCCATTTTGTCTTGGCATGGGGAGGCATGCCACTGTGTAGCTACAGGAGGTTTGGACACTTAAAGCTTGTCACTAATTAGCCCCCATCGCCTTGAGTTTGGCTGGATTAGGACCTGGCCCAAGCCCCTGAGCTAATGGTTAGGAGGAATTGAAAGTGGGCCACTCAGATTGGGCTTGTACCCAGTACCCTACCACCAAAGATACTAACCCCCTTGCCTTATGGCTAATGGTAATGCTAAGCCTAGGAGAATGGCATGGTATTGTCCCCTATGGTCCTGTGTGGCTAAGGATGCCCTGGCCGTAAGTGGGCTTTAGCATTGTGTAACAGGAGGTGAACGCAAATGTGTGTCAAAGACTGGACTATGGGTCAAACAATTAGTCCACCTAGATCTACATAGCCTATGCTCTTCTTCTACAACAAAGGCAAGGCATCAGGGTTTCCAAAACTTCAGTCAAGGGGGATTATTTTCTCTAAGTCATCAACAAAAATAAACTACCTTTATTTGTAAAAACAAAAAAAACAAGTCAAATCAAAATGACAATCATCAATGTTGCAACAATGTGCTTAGACATAGGGGGCATAACAGTGATGTAAAAAAATAGCTGCAGAAATAGCAAAAAGACAGCTACATCGTCTTTTTTTCTCCAAACAGAAATCCATTTGAAAGCAGGTCGGTTTAACCTTCAATGATTGTATGAATGCTGAGATCTCACTGATTACGATGTTGGCCTGATGACAGTTTCTGTTGATTACACTGGTTGTAGAATGAGCCTGACATACAGTTTCAATCAACAACCAAGAGCTTTGACAACAACCAAGAGGTTTAAAGTGCACCATGACAATGACCAGGGTGGAAAGAGAAAAAAAAGCTTTGGCAAGCTTGAAGCAATTTCATCTACTACTCTTTGAAAGTATATTTAGAGTAAGTATATTTATACTTATTTTCAGAGACAAAATATGAGATTTTTGCATTTTTTACATTCTTATATAATTTATTATGGGATTGAATATTATCATTGATAATATGCAAAGCTGTGATTATAATGAATTATAATGCTATATATTATATTACAATTAAAATATATATGCATATCTCTCTTAGGCCATAACTAAAACAATATCCCATGTTGTGCTTTTGTCAAAATTATATTTTGGTTGAGAGAAAGACAGAGAGAGAGAGAGAGAGAGAGAGAGAGAGAGAGAGAGAGAGAGAGAAAGACAGTGAGAGAGAGAGAGAGAGGGGAGCCTCATAGAAAGAACATTTTTAGACAAGAGAGGAGTTTTTGTTCATTTGTTGACAATGAAATTGCACTTGCAAATTTCCAATTCATGTGTTGTGAAACATACACAAAGATAGCCAACTTAGAGAAGACTGACAGATCATTTGAATCAGTTTGCTTACAGCTATAGTTACTGTAGGAAACACGTTTTATAACAATGACAAATTGTAATGCAAAATTATTCATAATATTAAATTAAGATATAAATAATATGAATCATATGCAGTATACATATGCAGTATATATAGAGCATCAGACACACATTTCTTAATACTCAATATTTCCCCCCAAAAAATGATCAACATTCTTCCTAAATAAAATGAAAATGACTAAAAAGACATTTTGAATATTGGTTGATGGATTTAAGAAAGATTTCAGTGACAGGTGTTTTCAGATTAAATTATAAATGTGTGGATTGAAAGAAAAAGCAAATGGTCCTGTTATCGCTGACAGGCTTATACCAAAAAGCTAAGACCAATCTTTATTTTCAAAATCAGTCTACCTTGAATAAGGTCACACTCCTTATGACTTACGATGGTCATGAGATGTTGTATATGTGCAAATTCACAGGCTACTCTGAAGTTTTTACTAACAAACTCACTCACTCACTCACTCACATACTCAATCACTCACTAAATTGTTCTCTCTCTCTCTCATTCTCTCTCTCTCTCTCTCTCTCTCTCTCTCTCTCTCTCTCTCTCTCTCAACAGGATTAGCAAATCTTGGTGAAGACAAAGGGCAGATGGATTTCGGTAGCTCTGGCTTATTCAAATGATTGAGAAAAGGTCACAGTGAGAGGGGCCAGAGGGGCGGCTGGCTATCCATTCAGGCTCTGATCACAATACTTTAAAGGAGTTGAAGTTAACATCACCCCCAACACACACACACACACACACACACACACACACACACACACACACACACACACACACACAAACCAAACTAAACTAAAAGTAAATAGCTACAAAGATTTTTTTTTAAATAAAATGTTTCTAGTGCCCAAACCCTCCTTGAGTTGAGATACTGTAGAAACAAATGAGATGTTTGTTAGATAAAAAACACATAATCCAAAAGGTGATATCTAAAATACCAGCAGCTGATAAAAGACAACTGTAAGTATTGATGTATTTCAACAATACCCTTAAATGTAGCAGTGCAATATTTCTCTTTCTATCATTGCAATCTATTTTTTTCAGTCACAAAATCTATGACATCAGTGTCTAGGCCTAATTAAACCAAAATCTTATCAACTGAAATGTACACAATATTTGTGTTATTATTGCAGATGTGAAGCTTTTAATAACCTTTAAATACTGTTATCCTCAGTTCACCAATTACTGCACTTTCATGTATTTAATCTATTTGAATTAGACTTGCCTATACGGTTATTACTGAACAATTAAAAACAAGTAATGATATGAAAAAAAAATCCCAATCAGTTAAGCCTACAAAGACTGAATGCAGAAAATAGGAAACTTCTAGGCTATAAAACATTGATTAGCTTTAACTTGAGGGTATCCACTTGCCGATAGAGGACATTGATCTTTTCCACAACTCAGTGTGCTCAGTTCATCAATAAATTCTCCATTGGTACCCGGGGAATGAGCCTTAACAAAAACTTTGTAACATGCCTGCCAGATGTGCCGATTGGACCTTTTTATTTTTAATTTTAAAATGTTTAATCACACTGGACAAGCAACCCAATGTAGACCAACAAATTACTACGAAATTCAATTCAATCTAATTCTAATGTTCGATCAGTCATAATTATTTTTCTGCAATTATGGGTTTGGTATTCCGACACTGAGCATATCGTCTCAAGCATCGACAGAGGAGGGCCGTGATCACAGAAAGCACATAACACATTGCAGACCAAGTAATACTTTAAATAAAAGCACCAGTCATATGTGAAATCTGTATAAAATCCTTATTTTCCTGCCATGCAATTTATTAACGGTCGACTATAGCCTATACCTCCCACACAAGTTTTCAATAGGTCTCCCCGGCGTCTTTTTACGCAATTGCCGCATTACAAATATCATTTAGATAACACCATACAAATATGACACATGCTTGAATATAATTACCGAAATCCATGTTGAGGTGCAGGTCAGATGATTTAGCAAACAGTAGCCTAGATATATCTTATATTCCAGAAAGAAGATTTAACAGACAGCGGGGACCGCAGCTCCAGTAACGTTACTGCGTCCCAGCCGTCCACTCAATTCTGTCCCTAAAAGTTAAGTGTCCCATGCGCTTCCCGCGCAACAAAAGACTGCGGCTTCAAATGCTTGAACAAGAAGATGGAGGAGAAGAAAAAGAGAGAAAATAAAAAGGAGGAGAATGAGGGATATGCCCGCCTGATTTTCCGAGCCTTGCAAGAATGTGCAGCCTAGTGAGTCCTTTCAGCACCTCTATACCAATGAAAGGAGAGGGGAGACGGGTTGGGATTTTTTTCCCGATCATTTAGTGTAAGGCTGAGCCCCTCCTTATATTCAGCCGCTCGTGAGTCCCTGTCTGTTGCACATGTCATATCCACTGGTTGCTATAGCGATGCCTCCACATGTTGTCGACAGTGAATGTTCAAGGAGGGATGCTTGGCTAATAGGCTTGTGGGTTAAAGGGGGATATGAATGGACATCGGGCTAGTCACTCATTTGTTAAGCTACTTGGGGTCTCTGTGTTCTGTGTGTGAATTGCTGCTTTCTCAGGCTCTACCCCTTGTTTCTCGCTCACTCTCCCCCCAGATAGCCTACAGTAGGCCTATACAAATAATGAATACAGTTATTCCATAAATGAGAGCAGAATTGAGGGAATGGTGTATAGGCTTATTCACCAAAGTAGTTACTGCATACCCAAGTTAATAACCTTCATAGGCTACGCTCATATTGCCTATACAAAAACAATAAGAGGTGTTTGGGCTGAGCTGGTGCAGTGCCCCTCTAAAGACAAATCGTACGCTGAAAAGCTTTGGCTTTTCTATCTCAGTAAAACAGTCTCCCTAAGTCAAACCATATGAACTGAGGTAAGACTATTCTGACAAGGTAGAAAGAGCGGGAAAGAAGTTTCAGAGAGAAAATCCACAAAAAATCCTTGCTAATTAGTTATCAGGCCGAAAAATGATGGAGAGCAACAGCTGCAGCAAGCAGGGAGAGAGAGGATTATGGAGAGCAGAGAGAGAAAAGGAGAAAGAAAAGGAAAGGGGGCGGTGAAGAGAGAGGGGGGGGGGGATCCTGTCAAATGCAGATGACGAGTCTTTGGGGGTGGGGGGGGTGTTGGGGGGCTCTCCAGTTTATTTTTTCTATTCAGAGAGAACCCCCTCCTCCTCCCCATTGTCCCCATGTGTGACAGCTGGAGTTGGCAGTGTGAAGGGGGGAACAAAAACTAGCCCCTGTCCGCCGACTACACCAGGAGAGCATATTCAGCCAGAGAAGATCCCGCCCGAGAGGTGCTGCACAGAGGCCCAATATTTCATATGCTGTAGACTTACTCTCCACAAGGAGCTACTCAAAGGACTAGATTATACTTTAGGTTGTTAAGGTCAAAGACTCCTTTGACAAGTCCATACAGTACTACAATAGTTATTCCAAACCATTAACGATAGCAGTACTGTAATTTTTGTAGAGCAAGTTGATATTACAGCCTACATAACCATAGGTTGTCATAGCCTTACACACATGCATTATGTACTGTATATGCTGTGTGGACGTTTTAGCAATTGTGGAAAATGTATTTTCATAAACCTGATTAAAACACTGTTATGTGTCTTAACATAACTTCAAATTGACTTTGTTCCTGCAAATTCAACTGTTCTCTTAGTCGTTTCATCGCTGGCAAACATAATGCATGAAGCCCTGGGCCTAAGCTGTGGAAAAAAAACCTCCCAGACCAAGTCTGGTGGATAATCATGCCTTTCCCATTCTCCACTGAACTGGAAGGACCTTGTGTCCAGTCACAAACTAAATCCCCCCAAGAGGTAAACTATTCCCTGTCCCCCCAAAAATTAGGGGTTCTGTGGACATCCACCCTTCAACCCTCACACACCAACCCCAACCCTCATCCCTGCCAAGCAGGAGGATCCACCTTGACACTCTATTTGAGTGATAACAGAAAAGAAATGCTTGACAAGATCCCATAACCAGCCACCCTACCTACTAGGGAGAGGGGAGAGGGGAGAGGGGAGAGGGGAGAGGGGAGAGGAGAGAGGCAAGAGGGGAGAGAGGAGAGGGAAGTGGGGAAAGGGGAGAGGCGAGAGGAGAGAGGGGAGAGGAGAGAGGCAAGAGGGGAGAGAGGAGAGGGAAGTGGGGAAAGGGGAGAGGCGAGAGGGGAGAGGAGAGCGGCAAGAGGGGAGAGAGGAGAGGGAAGTGGGGAAAGGGGAGAGGCGAGAGGAGAGAGGGGAGAGGCGAGAGAGTGGCCAAGGAGAGAGTGACTCCAACACCAGTTTTTTTACAGGAACTCAGCACAATGGCCAAATTTTCACACATTACAACCATTACACGCTGCACACTAGATTTCACGACTCATGTCACATCCTCTGCCAGCATTGAAAGAGTGGCCCTCACTAACGGTTAGCACGCCAGGTAGCTCTAATTCATCCCTATAGAACTCTAGAGGATCTTGTCACAGATAATAGGTGTTGAAGTCACAGTCATGGTCAAACAGAGTGGCATAAATGCCAGTGAAATGTGTACAGTATGTATGTACTTATGTATGTACTCTTACATAATACAGTGACATCATAAAACAAAAGCATTTCAAAGATTTAACTCAACAGTGATGACAGACTCATTCTGTGACAGTTCTATCTCACACATGCTGTATAATCACTGTGGTAAGTCCAACAGGCTTATCTCCCCTCCTCCCAGCTGTCCCTCTGTTTGTCTCTATGACACATTTCTCATTTCTCATAAAAACTGAAAAAGCTGAGACAATGTTTAAACAGGGAGTAGGAAGTACAATATACTTCACAGTGTTGGAGAGAGAGGGGAAGGGAATGTTAAACAAATGTCAGGATCAAGTGCACTACCTGAGATAGCAGTACAAAGACATCCAGTGTCAACACAGCCATGACAGTTGTGTGTGTATGTGCTTGCGTGCATGTGTGCATGTGTGTTTGTCTATGGGTATGTATGTATGTGTGTGCGTGCGTGCGTGTGTGTGTGTGTGTGCGTGTGTAATGTTTACTGTACTGTATGTGTCTGTCTACTGACAGAGACTCAGCGGTGAAACCTCAGGCCTTGTAATATATTTGAGTAAACAGGAGATAAAGGTGGGCAGTGGAGGGAGGAGGGCTGATGAAAGGCCTGGTGAAAGTGGTGGTCCACATCCCAACCCTGGTATAATGAGATCAGATTAGCCTAATGCATTTACACTGCCACTGCATCACAATACCTCGCTTAGTACCTACCTACCAGAGACAAACCATTCATATGTATACATTCACAGCTTTATTGTGCATACATGTGTACTAATTCCAAAACCGTACAATTCTGCAAGGACATCTTTGAAATGGGGTGTAATAAATAATTCATAAAATATCTGTATTTAAGGGGAAGGTGTTGGAGGAGAATAATTTTCTCTAATGCCGAGAATGATTTGTGTGAAACAAAAGACTTTGGGGGCTGTTTTTTTTTTTTTATCAGATACTCCAGATGTTATTGTTGTTGCTGCTGCAGTATTACAAGACTGGGGGGAAAAACATTACATCTCGCCTGGGCTCCACAACCAATGATTTTCTTATGAATTTTCTTATTCTTATTGACAATGATTTATTTTCTGCTTGTTTCATCAATAACATATCTATTTATTATTTTATCCAAAAAAGAGCCATTACAAAAATGCCATTACTAGTGATCAAAGCACCCATGTAGAGAGCATGTTTGGCTGCAGCTACAATATCAGTTGTATAACTGAACTTCCTACTTAACAAGAGCAACTAGAGTGAAACAAGAGGAAAGGAACATAAACAAGGAAAGCCACCTGGATTCCTATTTTCTCTCAACATTTTCAACACACATTCACTAAACAAAAAGCCGGGAAATGCACATTTGTGAGCAAGCATCTTTCCTGATGGATAATGTTCAAAGACATAAAGGTCCATTTCTGTGTTTTGCTTCAAACATGTGAATTGCTGTGTCTCATGTTCATCCTTTGCTCGGAAAGAACCTATTCAAACCAAAGTGTGTCAACCATGTAATTCTGGTGTTCTCCCCAGATTAGCTTGTTCAAATAAGCCTCTTCCTTGTGTGAATCCCAGCCCAGGCATCCAAGCCCATGCCAAGTGGTTCAAAGCTGTAAACATGCTGTTGATCAAGGTAAATGCTATGCCTGTCATCTAGCCTATATTTACAGCAGGGTAGCAACCCACACACATTCACAACAATGTCTGCTCCAAAAGAGAAAAAGCCTGGTGGCGGCATAGCTGGCAGTATAATATATTCCACATCTGGAGAGGAAAATGGGGTTAGACTGGGAAAACTGATGTGGATGGATTGGCGTATGAAGATGTGGATGGATTGATACAGGACATGCTTATGGTTCTGTTAAAGTTCTAAGTCTGTGGCATTGTATGTTCTGTATATACTGTGTGTGTGTGTGTGTGTGTGTGTGTGTGTGTGTGTGGGTGGGTGGGTGGGTGGGTGTGTGTGTGGGTGTGTGTGGGTGTGTGTGTATGTGTGTGTGTGTGTGTGTATGTGTGTAGGGGAGGGGGGGAGAGATGGAACAAATGTACAATGTATGTCTTCATGTTCAAAGATGGGATGGCAGAGTTGAAAATGGTAAAAGACCCAAGGCTCTGAGAAGAATGTGTAACCTAGAAAAGACAACCTGCGCTTCATCCGCAGCAGACCTACAGTAAAAGTAAGGAGGTGCTCAATAATATATTTTGTATATATATTTTAATATATATATTTTTAAAGATCTACACTGCACTCATAATCTATACGTATCAAACAGGATTGTATGAGGTTTTATCATTTGCTGTAACATGAGGTGAGTCATTGCTAATTCAAAGTAGATTAATTTTCATACTTCTAACATTAGGAATGTTTCCATGTTACAGTCAAATCCCAGCGAAACGCTAAAAACAATTACTCTAAGTAGCACTTACAAATGAACAATTAAAGTTAAGTCAACAACCATCAGCAGAGGTGTTTGCATTGTTACCATGTGTCAACTCAAATTAAGCTCTGATTGCATTCTGGGGGAAACGAGAAGACTTATTTCAGAGATGTAATGAGATTTCTATAAAGCTAGAGTGTGAATATTATGATAGTGAAAGCTCAAATTCAATATCGTACTCAGAGCAAATGCACACGTACAAAATGCAATTTACCAAAGTTCACAAAGGAAACACTATCCAATCATAAATGCCTTTGAGTGTGTAATACTGTACATCACTATAAGAGAATAGAAAAGAACCCTGTTGAAAACAAAATTGTTGGACACATGTCCACAATCCCCCAAAAATGACAAAACAAAATGGTGTATCTCTTAGTTAAAATTCACACTTATGTTTTTACAATTGTGTTCTCAGCTAGGTTCTTATCTCAATCAGAGGTAAAAAAAAAAATGAAAACTGCAATTAATTTTGAAGGCATGAAACAATTAGACAATATATCAAGTCACACATGAGTGATGCCAGGGATATATGCACTGTGGAATAGCAGGGGAGCTGTGAGGTAGCTAGCATTCATAATTGAAACCCCCATCACAAGAGACTTACTAGGCTGTAAGGCTCTGATACTGTGTATGACAGCAGAGGGACAAAGAGATCTGCTCAGAGGACGGCTCACAATGACTTATTGGGTTCAATAAGACGTCTCCTTTCTATTCACTGTGCGAAAATATACTGGTTCATTTGAGGCCGTGTAACCTTGGCACTTTGGGTTCATGTGTTAAATTACTTTTAATGTTTCATAATTCTACAAGCGCTTTGGCACCGTACTGTATGTGTTCAGGCGTTGGTTCTCATCCAAATGAAAATGATTGAGAGAAACTGAAGAGTGAGTGACTTGGTTAGATTTGCTGTGGACTAGGTCATCATGGGTATACAGTAGTACTCTTACAGGGGCTTGACAGGTTATCAGATCATATCCTTAGATCATTATAATTCAATTCTAACCGAAAGAGGAGTATACAGCAAATGGTTACATGCTACATCTGAACTCCTTGCACCACATTGAGCCCACTTGCAAATGCACAAGATGAAGAGTTCCATCAGCTAGTGTGTATGTCAACATAAATGTGACACTACTCGGGGTTGGGGATGGTGGAGTAGGGTCATATACAATTAAATGCATACAGTCATGGCCGCATACATTCTCATCAGCATCTTCATTAAATGGAACTGGTGGGAGCAGTCGCCTCCCCTTGCCCCTGTCATTGCCATGACAACGCCTTCCCGGCAAGTGTCTATGGATGAGGTGTGTGTGTGAGTACATGTATGGTGGGGTGAGTAGTGGTAGCTGGACACATGCCTTACCTCTTCTCCCTCCTCTCCCCCTCTCTCTCTCTTGCGGAGGGGGTCGTGTGGCAAGCATCCCGGATTCTTGATCCGTCCCCCTGCGATCTCACTTGACAGGCGGATGCGGTGTCTGGACTGAAGGCAATCACTCTGATTTTACTGTTTAATTACCGCTAATCTGAGAAGCCGCGGCCCATGCTAATGAAGCCACACCAATCAGCTGGGGAGACACAGGGGCCTCCGCGTCGCCCCGCGCCACCGTGCCTACACTCTGCCGACATCGTGTCTGTGCTATCTGTGTCTCACGCAGCTTTAAAAGACTAGTCTGCCCTGGAGCCAAAGCAGCGCTGCTTGTCTAAAAACCTCAGTGAATTCATGATGAGGCTCGTTCTACAGCATCAGGCACACCAGGCTGTTTTGTTTTCCCATCTCGGTGCCCGCCTCCTCCAACAACACGATGTATAGATGATCAAACATTCTGAAGGCAAAATTAATTATGATTTATGTCAGACTTTCTATGGCACTGTAACATAATCACATGTTGAGCAACTCATTATTGTAAATGCATATAATCAATCTTGCCTATTTGCTCTTATAAATGTAATTATACCGTAGGCCTGTTTGTAAGTCTATAATGAAGAATATGTGTGATGAAACATGATTGCTTATGTGTTCTTTTGTGCATGTGGTTACGAATGTGTGTGCTCGTTTTTTTCTCTAAATGTTTTTCAAACTATGCATCTATGTGACAGTACATGTCGGTGCATATATAATATAAAGTTATATTTGTATGTGAAGCACATGTGCATTCTGTATCTGTGATAGTTTGTGCTTGTGCCCAGTTTGTGCCTATATGTGATTGCATACTTATGTGTCTGCATGTGTCTCCCTTACCATGTGTTCCTGTTTATGTATACTGTAGGTGTGTCTGTGAATATGTGCAGTATATTAATAAGTGTATGAAATCCCAACTCTTCTGTATTTCTTCAGTTTACTGCATAATGTCTGGAGTTAGTATGGATTAACTCTATGTCACCATGTCATCAAAAATGTTCAAGGTCAAAAGCACATGGGCTTACAGAGGCCAACATTTCAGCCACTGTATTCTTTCTCTCACTGATCTGCCTCTGAGGTATTATTGACATCATACTGGACAATCTACAGTATGACTCTTTACCATCTCTGATGTAAAGCATGTAGCATCCCCTGAAACAAACAAACATCAACACTTCACTCTTTGATCAATCTCTAGGTTTTACTGTAATCACTCCTAATCAGAGGAAGATTTGTCATGACAGCTTAAAAGCTTGGAATGGAGAGTAGTTTTTTTTTTTCCAGGGGTAATTGCGTGTGGCATTTGAATGCAAAATGTCATGTCATAGATGACGTACCTAAAGGCCATTTTGGTACAGTATGTGTAGGTAGAAACATTCAGTACAGTACCTACAGTATGCAGGAGTTATACAATAACATGCTTGAAAAACTGCTCTATTCACAATTAGTCCAAACAAACTATGCGTTTGACTTCACAATTAGGGTGGAATCCTAACTCGAGATCCATCCACATAACTCATTTGTGTAAATCTTGCATTGACGACAATGGGAAATTTGCGCGATGTTTCGACTTTAGAGTGTGGATCTCGAGTTAGGATTCCATCCTTAGTCCCTACTTTCCTGATAAAAGACCGTCATTGAACCTGTTTTCATAGCAATGAGAGAAACAAAACATTGCTTTCATGATCAAATCATGAAAACTTACAAACTTACAAAGTATCATCCATACAGTTGGCCTATCCTCTAGTGCACTCTCTTGGCTTGAGCAGAGACAACACAATGTAATTTAATTGTACTTCATCACTAAGGGCGAAAATTATTCATCAGTGAAATACAAAGTCAAAGTCATCACATGAAGGGGCATTAAAACTCATACAACACGCCATTTGCCCTTCTGAAGATGGACGAAACCAGCAATCATAGCAAGATTTGTCATTACAGTCAATTAAAGTCAATACAAGTTGATACAACAGATGATTACATTTCATTTGCTGTGGAAGGGAAGTGTGTTCTGTACAGTGCATTATCTGGGCAACAAATCAATTGACTTCCTTAGCCACAAGTCTAAAATGCTTTAATCTGTGAGAAGAAAAAAAAAAAAAAGATTCATTGGCGTTAAATTAAGTTTGTAATTTACCTAGAGCAACATCCAGAACCTAGAATAAAATGTTAATCAATATCAAGCAAAGGGATTAAAACCCCCACCTCATTACCTCTGCAGTCTCATGGCCTTTGTACTGTGTGCTTATATATTATGCATGTATTGATTAACGGAATGACTATCCCAACCTATGCCTATTTCAGTGCACAGAATCGCAGGTACTTGCCAATACTTAGTTTTATTTATAAAGCTATAGGAATGGACAATGTTTCAAGTCTACAGTACACACTCCACTTAAATAGAGCCATTTAGAAATGTAAAAACTTATTTCATTTCTTTAGGCTAGCTAGAAGCAAAATCCTTCTCAATCAGGGTTGGGTATATTAATTTCATACTTCAATATTTATTTTCTTGACTATATTGGATAGTGTAAAAAATATATTTACCATTCAATATTTCAAGCCAGCAATATTAGGCCATAGTGTAGAAATTACAGTCGCTCCGCCTGAATAAAGCTATTTAGAAATCGAGACTGATCGTTTGTTTCTTTACTTAAGAAGCAAATTCACATTGAGCGGGGTATGTAATTAGCCTACTTCAAAACAATCCTTTGGGCGTATTTCAAGCCATGGCGTTGACAAATGAAACCAATTAGCAGTATGCAGCTTATTTTTACACAATTGCACAATTTTACACATTTTTAAACGTACAAAACATACGAAACTTGTGCCAATATTTCAATCCACGAAAGTGTGCAAATATCAGTCGCTTCACTTAATACAAATAAACCAAATAAACCCAAGGGAAGAAACTAAATGGCAGCTAAATGGCATATACATATACATAGATAGAAAACATGAAGGGGAAAAATATTTAGCGGTGTTTTGACAGGCGCGAAACGTCAACTTAAAGCCTACAAGAAACAAATTCCGCTAAATAACTTTTTTAGACCTATTAAACAGTGAAAACATGTCATAAGATAAGATTTGTCTATAGAAATGGGAGTACAAATAATTGAATATTAGGCTACTCCTTATACGTAACCTACTAAGTAATAGGCTTGCTACTTTCATTAGCTTCTAATTTATGAATTTTCATATTTGAGAAGGCTATTCATTTTTGGCTTGCTTTATCCTAATCAGTCATATACATTCTGAATACACACTGTAAAATGTGATACAGTGTTAGTGTTTGGAAAGAAAGCTGGACATGACCACATTCTCTGTCAACTGTATTGATTAGGCCTACAATGTACTGTATATGCATTTGACTTTGGTGCATTTCCCTTGAATGCAGGTTAGGCTACAGTGATCTTGCATTGTAGCCTACTCATCCAATCTGTTCAGGCTTCATTTCACAATTTTAACCATCGCTCGAATACTGTAGTCCTTCGCTGAGTGGTTTTGCCTGTGGATACCCACGCTCATGAAGGCCCAAACTGTAATCTTTGAATGTCGAAATGGGGCACGCGGTAATAGGCCACACATAAACCACTACACGGTTTGCATAGCAGAGGTGACACCACTTCAGAGACATGCGTTTCTTAATACTGTAATGACCCTGTACAAGGCCCCTTAGCAGCTCCGCCATGGGAGTTATATCTCTTGGTGTTGTAGCTAGCGCCGACGGTTTGTAAGCAGAAGGTTGTGAGTTCGATACCCACTTAGATCAAGCTACTCTACCCCGCCGTTTGCTACACTGGTGTCAGAAGTGGGAAGGCGCCCGTGAGGCCATCGGAGAGGCGTGTCCACGAGAGACACTTGGTATGAAGCGTGATGGCACGCTCTCCCGAACGGAGGGGATAGTGTAACGACCCTGTGTAACGACCCTGTGTAGCGACCCTGTGTAACGACCCTGTGTAACGACCCTGTGTAACGACCCTGTGTAACGACCCTGTGTAGCGACCCTGTGTAACGACCCTGTGTAGCGACCCTGTGTAACGACCCTGTGTAACGACCCTGTGTAAGGCCCGTTAGCAGCTCCGCCAAGGGAGATAGCTCTCTTGGTGTTGTAGCTAGCACGGCCGGTTTGTAAGCAGAAGGTTGTGAGTTTGATACCCGCTTAGAGCAAGCTACTCTACCCTGCTGATCTCTACAAAACATTATGTTTCATGTTGTTGCATTATAATTGTCTTTTACTGCCATTACCTTTATTTCTACCATTGATTAATGACTGGGGAACAATAGTTCTCAGGTATTACAGAATATATAAATAATAGGCTTATAGCATTCCACCATTGAAGCCCAGTGTATGTTTTTGGTCATTGAGTCATGTTATATAATACATACAGTATAATTTTTATCAGCGAGGTATAATGACTGCAAAAGAATTATACTGGGCTGAACCTTCACAGAAAAATATGACCAGTGGTGTTTCGTCATTCTGGGTGACCCTTGTCCTATAATTGTATCTTCATATCCTTTTATCCTTTTTAAATCTTTGGGTAATGAAACATTCACAGCTGTGCTTTAGTTTATTTTCCTTGAGTATGGAAGCTCTGAAATGAGATTTGCTGTTTTTCACAGCTGGCTGGCTGGCTGGCTCAGTGCTACTGTTTTCTATGGTAGTGGGGCCAGTTATGTTCGGCCCCTCTCTGTCAATGATATGCTATGAGTGGGGAAAATGGTTGTGCGCATGCTCAAAGTATGCTTCTCCGTTGAGTCAAAGGCAAGCTCAAGGGGCCAAGCTCCACCGGCCGCATGGTCCCTTGTGGTTCAAAAAGGTGCTGCAACCAGAGAAAGACAAAATGCCTGGAGTTTATGTAGTATCACCAACGGTTCAGCTAGCTAGCTGGCTAGCAGGCAAATCCGGATATCTGTCCTCTACATCCGTTCGTTTGACCTTGTAAGGCAAATCATCAAATTATATTTGACAACATCACAACCACAAATATCACCAGTCATCATGAATGAGGTGGACTATTTACTCACCATTCACTTCAGCACTTTGGAAGAGAAAATTCATATTAAGCGTCTAGGGGCACACAAGCCTATGGATTTAATTATAACTCGCAGTTTCAACCGCGAGTGGTTTCAGAGGAAAACATGGCTAAGAGCAAGAAAGCCCTTTTTTGCTATCCGTGCCTTCTTTTTGATGACGAGAGCATTTGGTCCAAATCAGGATTCAAGGACTTACAGCATTTGTCTGAAAGGCTGTCCAAACATGAGGCTTGTGGATCTCATGTGGACAGTGCAATTAAACTGGGTTTAATGGGGAACACCAACGTTGTTGCTCAGCTTGACAGCGCATAGCGATGCAACATTGAGCGCCACCAAGAAACTGAGAAGAATAGGTACGTGCTGGGTGTGCTTTGTTTTAACTTATGTGTGTACTTCGCTGATAAGCTTTGTATTGCTGTGTGCTGTATAGGCCTAATATGTGGTCCTGCAAGCCACTTTTTGGGAGGCTACACTGTTGTAATGCTAGGTAGCTCGTTGATGAGCTGCTGTTGCAGACGGCTGGTTGAGCTACACTGTTGAATAGCCAGCTTGTTGATGAGCTACACTGTTGCCTGAGGCGGCTTGTTTATTGTTTAGATGTCTACCGCATCTTTACTATTGCTTTCCCGCAGGGTCTGCTGCGTGCAAAGGGGTCTGCTGGACTGGCAAAAGTAGTCACATAGCAAGTGGTCATAGCTAAACAGAAAGGTAACATGTTGGAAATAGAATGATTGCGCCCACGAGGAAGAGTTCAACATATTTCTTAATCTTAAAATATATTCTGTGAATAGTCTATGTCTTGAGTAGGCTATATCCTACGGGTGATGTGTTTTGCTTGACTGTGGTTCTACTGGCGTGTATCTGAGAATTTTGGACAGTGGCCCCACTGTCCAAAGTTTTTGGGGTTTTGGGGTTAAAAATGCCACTGAATATGACACAATAGGGAACAGTCATGCTGTTCACAGAGGAAACTGCACACAGCCCTGTGCTATCCACCCCCAGGATATGACATCGTCCTTGTGTTTCCCATTGTTTTTTTTGTTTTTGTCAAAATGGGCTCTTACCGCATCTGTTGCCCATGGGAGTCAGCCAGCACCATCACAACCATCGCCACCATCAAACACTCACCACACTGCTCTCACAGCTAGCTACTCTTCTCTCAGTTAGCCACAGACATTACTGTTTTATAAGAAATCGCTCTGCATAAGGTTTTCTCCTACATTAACTCCAATTAATAGCAAACCATTGAGAGAGCAAAATTGAGTTCATAGAACCAAATGATACATTAAGTATATTGTACCATTGAATATTAAACAGGTCTAATAATCCCCTCGATAAGAGATATCTGCTAGTGAGCCAGCCTGAAGCATCCTTTTGCTCCTGTCCATGTAGACTTGCCAGATGTATGCATGATAAATGGCAGAGGGTGATTCTCTCTGGTTGGTGGAGCCGGGAGCGGCTAACCTGCCCACATCCTGCCAGTCCCTTAGCATGCAGCCCATCAGGCCAAATGGCAGCCGTGTCCCCTTCAACGCTGACATTTAAACGCCAGCATCCTCTCCAGCTGTGGCCACCACAGGTGGGGCAACCTCCCCCGTTCCCCAACGCCAAGCAACACATCTCAAATGAGTGGATCAGACCACGTGTCTTCCCATAGACCAATGCGGCGCATCTGATTCATATGTAGGAGATGACACCCCTAACCACAGATTTAGTCTGATTACCCTTCCGTTGATCATAACCTTAACTAGGCTATTAGAGTGGGTTAGAGTTCGACCTACAGTACTCCAGAAGATGGAGCTGGTCCTGAGTCCTGCGTTTCTCGAGAGTGGATTAATAAGGATTGGATGATCATCACAGTCGAATATTCCAAAAACACATAAGTGGATAAATAGCATATCAAATATACAAAATACTTTCTTTCCTGTACAAACACTGTACAGCACAAGATGCTCTCAAATTTGTAAACTAAGCTACAGCACTCCTTTCAAATATCACAGCGATGCCTCTGGCTTACAACAGCAGTGAACAGAACTCAAAGGTGTGGGTGTGAATACTTAACATTGTTATGCTCTCATTAAAAAAGACAAGTCCGTCTTTACATTGGAGACCACCGTCCGATAAAGCGAGAGACAAATACCAAACCACATGGCACAGTATCAAAGGCGGCCAGTCCAAAGGTCAGGAGATGGTAAAAGGTTGCAGAGTTACGGAGCCGCTGGTTTCTCTTTCATCAGTCGGCGGCAGCTGGAGTCTCCAAAGAGGGAGATCTAAACAGGGCTGCAGGCACAGTGGGGCTGCTCCGATATGACATTTCACATCCAGATCTGCCACGGCCTTGGCATTTAAGCCACTTTTAAAACAGCCAGATTGGCCTTCTTGCACTGCTGAAATTTTTATAGGTGCCGTTTTTTTTTGTTGTAGCTTATTAATGTTTTTGTAAAGGAGATCGTTGGGTGGCTCGTTAACGTGAGAATTTACAGCCATTGCCTCATTGATCACACACACACACACACACACACATAAACACACACACACACACACACACACACACACACACACACACACATACACACACACACACACACACACACACACACACACACACACACACATAAACACACACCTCCTCACAATTTCTGGTCAACAGTTTAGAGTAGAGTAGAGCACATCCTCAGGAGAGAGCTACAGGGTGTCCCTCCTAAATTTGATGAGGCTCAAGTTGAGTGTCTCCCACTGGTACACAAACATGAAATCAACTCAAAAAAGATGCTGACATTTACATGAAAATGTGAATGTATTTCTTTCATCTGCAGACCCTTAAAAACCCTGACTTAAAAAATAACCAGTGTGGAAATATACACTTTGAAGCAGAGGATATAGCCATGGTGCTTCAAGGTCAATTTGTTAACTCAGATCATACTTATTTATTTATTTCCCTGTGCATGTCTTTTTCTTCACTCGAGTAGTAAGGGTCAGTGCAGTCTCCTTTGAAGTCCCCACTAACATTATTTGTGCTCTCTGCTCTGATAAGCTAGATTTCCTGATGGTTTCACATACAGTATATATGATAGATCAGTGTATCAGTGTTTCAGAAATGTTTCAGAAGTAAGGGCAATTTAATACCAAATATACAGTATTTGCCTGACAGGAACACCTATCAGACAATAAATGTAACAGTTTTACCTGTATGTACTACTGTAACATGCAGCAAACTAACAATATATTTAAAACAATTGAAAACAAGTGTTATTAACAAGTTTTCCCCATACAAAATATTTAAAAAAATGTTAACATCCTAATTGTGTAGAAGCAGGTCATGTGTAGGCACTTTCCTGACCACACATCAGTCTTAATCTGACACAGGCTGATTGTGATAAGGTTGTGTTTAAGAGGCACCCCAATCTCCCCCATTGTAATCTTCTTCACATTTAGCAGACACCACAAACTCATGTTCAATCAAACCCACAAATGATGTACAGTGTTGAGGCCTAACTGTGGCAGAGCAGATAACAACCACTGGAGATACTGTAGTGTTACATGTAGTTCTTTAAGAGGTGCTAGGGCACCAAGGACAAGCAGCTTGTTGTTTAGGGACTGATAAATATGTGTGTCCTCAAGGCAATCAAGAGGTGATCTCTGCAAATGCTGATAAAAGATTTCAAGGTGGAGGATATTCAAAGAGGAGGATATTTGTGGGATATGAAGGCAGCAGCTGAAATATTCTTCACATACACACACACACACACACACACACACACACACTACCTATTTGTTGATAAAAGTGCTTCATTTACAGTTGCTTAAAACTGTCAAGAAATAACTGCGAACAGAGGTTATAGAGACATTGTTATATTGTACAGTTGTTTGCACAAGATGGCAACACTCGCCAAAACGACTCCCTTGGAGAGCAACACCTACACAGTCTCACCTCAGTCTCACAGTCTCAACAAAGAACACACTTGTTAATACTTGGAAATACTTCTGCAGTCTCTCAAATATGGTTAATTATGTGTAAATATTGTAAACAAAATGTGACAGCATGATAAGCAGAAAAATATTTGGTTTTGTATGTATTTGTTTAAAAAAAACAACTAGTGTTTCAAGCTAAATGAGAACATGACGGTGTGCTTTATGCATACAGTAGATTGTATGTGTTCAGTAAATGTACACTGAAAGTAAAACATGCTGAGACTAATTCACAAAGTCAGCATACTGTAAATATGTTTCCGTTATTTTGGTCTTAGAACATTGCACATAACAGTGTCAGTCTGAGTTACAGTACCTGTTGAAATGTTTTCAAATGGTATTGCACTTATGTTCACCCTCATATTCATTACAGTGTAAGAAATTGGGAAGAAAGCCTCAAAATCCCGTTGCAGGAGGTCATCATTGCCCATGACCTTTCCCTGAGATGAGTTTTGCCTGTGCTTCCCCAGGACTTCGATTGGGGATCCCATAAGTGCTTTTTCCATTGTAAAATTGTGGCATTCCACGACATTTTCTCCTACTTGATGTATGATGGGATTATACACAAATGTTTATTTCTCCTGCATTCAGTTCCATTATGTGTCCAAGAGAAATTGAATGGAAATCCTAAAAGGTTTCGAGAGGTAATGCAATTACACCGTGAAGACCATGACAAGTAAACACAAACCTCAAACATACAAAAACATATACTGTATGCAAACCTCACTTATGTATGTGAATACCCACAGACATCCATGAGTAGTATGCAAGGATGTACCATGCATGCGCGTGCACACACACACACAGACACACACACACACACACACACACACACACACACACACACACACACACACACACACACACACACACACACTAAATCTGTGGGGAAACACAGTTGAGATCTTGGTCTGCCATATATGATTTACAATTGGTGGAATAATCAGTTGACGTGCAGCTCAGGGAATTCTGCGGTTAATGAGTGCCTCTTCACATAAGCAGTTTACAGGAGTTATCTAAAACATGAGGGTGCTGTCAAAATGTCAATGAATCTCAATTTACCCACAAACTTAATCACATGGGGACAGTCTAATACAGGCAGGCAACTGTAACCATCCAGCCCTCTCAGACTGTACTCACAAATACTTATAAAAAAGAGAGCCGGAAACTAGACAAACAAAGCATTCAGATTACATGTGTCCATGTTAAAACTATGAAAGATAGAAATATACATTTAGATTGTGTCCCATCTTTGTCGCTCAACAGACATTGTCTATACAAAGCCTTGTTTCATAGTTATCCTTTCAAAAGGATGATTACAGCATCATTACCTGGAGATAACAGGAGGGTGTGTGTGTGTGTGTGGGGGGGGGGTGACAGCATGGGGTGGGGTTGGGTGGGGGGGCTTGTCTGTCTGTCAGGACAACTCCCCATGGCATCACTGCTTACTGGGGCGTCTGGCCGAGTCCGAGACACCCTCCCTCAGAAAATCCCCCCGCCTTCTTTAGAGCCCCTGCTGGTAACCAGCCATGCTGTGTCTACAGCTGCAAGCAAACACAAACCTTTAGAGCCACATCTGCGGCTCCAGCCCAATCACTGCAGATGCACAGTGACTCACTGGCCCCTACTGAACAAGAACGGAGAGTAGAGGAGGATGTGCAGTCACAGAACTCTGTGTGCCTTTTGGAAAGGGCTTATTTAATAACATAGCCTATGTACATTTGTGTTCTCATTGGGATTTTCATTTACTGTACTGTACCTGACCTGTACCCAAAACACTGATGATAGATTGAGATGAAGCTACCCCCCCCCCCCCGCCCCATTCCCCCAGTTCCCTCTTTGGTAACACTTTATAATAACGGAAGTGACTAACAAAATACTCAGCCATATGATTTGTTAAAGAGTGTGCATTTAGCCGACGAGTAGCAAAACAGGGACACATTTGAAGGAAAATGAGTTTTAGAAAATCTATAGAGGAGCATATATTGCCACGTCTATTGATTTGTTTCCCTTCACCACACCGTGACATTTGCTTATCTTGGTCAACATCTTCTGATATCGACGTCTGTGGTATCTGGACATCTTCCTAAGCTCTTTTGTCATTTGTCTCCTTTTAAACAAAGACTGGGTGAGAGTACAGTGAGAGAGAGAGACTGTTGAAGCTTTCCTCTCAATAGTTTTAATGACAACAGGTTGTTGGTTCCATGCAAGAGTGGGCACGTTAAGACCACCATACTGTTTGCAGGCCCGTGACACGGGTGGAGGAATCTGATTCATCCGACTTGATTGGATCCCTCAGGACAGGGGTTCAGCCCCTTCTCAGCTAACTGGCAATGTCTTTATTTTATTTGTTTACAACTGTACTCATTTATTCAGTTATTTAATTGAACCAGGGGACCATTCTCATGTGTGCTTTGCATGTTAATGCGTACTGACCCATGCCATGACACCCAGTTGAGATACTTACTCATAACAAAACCTTGGTCATCCTGTACTGTTACTCACCCATAGATGTGTTTGATCACATTTTAGCAAAGCATTTTGAGAGAACCTCTCCACAGGATCTCTCGTCACCACACTCTGCCACCGTTCTCACAAAATGATCATTCTCACCTCATTCAAGGGCTAAAAGCAACTGAGGTTTCTTATACAGAACACACCAGAGGGTGTGCTATATCGTGAACATCGGAATGGCTGTGATGCGTTGATAGTTCTGAACACATGAAATATCACCATAGTTAGGGACGCAGGCTGGTTGATAGTTCTGGAATATGATTGGCATGGCAACCCAGTAAACAAATCTCTACTGGGCTGGCTTATAAAATCTAGCTAGCCAGTTCGGTTTTTGAGGAGTGTAGCAGCATAATGATGACAAAACAGCCATGAATGATCTATCATTGTCATAATCCTTCCATTGGTCTAGCAACGCTCTCATTAGTGTTTAAAAAGCTACAATATCCTGAAGAGTGTTTATGGTGTATGTATACATTTTGCAAATGAAAGTCATGAGGTAGCTGTGTTGATATTGTGGATATCGGAATGGCTGGAATGCTTCTCAGCCAATCACAATGCTTGATTTGGTCAACCCGTTGTATAATATGCTATTGCCAATAGACACACTCTGAATGATTATTGGGTCTGGTTTTATGGTGCCACTCTGTAGCCCTTTACCTGTAGGGCAGTCAATACTGTGCTTCCAACACACACATTTCCACATCCTTTCCACAACCTGGCTCTGATTTCCTCCTCAAGCGGTAGAAGAGAGATCCCTCCCTCCCTCGCTCCCTCCCTCCCTCCCTCCCTCCCTGTCTCCCATGGCTCCTGCAGAGAGGCTATGATTGCTGCTAATTATCTACAAATAGGACCAATATGACAAACCACAGCCATGTGCCACTGTGGTTAAGCGCTGTCTGTGAAGATGAGGTGAAGAGAGAAAAAGAAACAGTCACCATGAAAGAAGGTTTGAGAAAGAAAGGGGGAGCAAGAAAAGAAGAGATGAGGAGAGGGGAAAGATGGAGGTATGTACTTAGATGCATATGCATAATAAAGGGCTGACCAGCAGGACAAAGAGAAACAGTGTGTAAGGATGAGAGAGACTATAGGAATGTTAAGATACAGTAATACATGATGAAGGTAGAATTGAAGTAGATAGAATGAAAATTGTGTCAGAAAGACAGCTACAGATAGAAGCGGCAGAGAAAGAGAGAGAGTAGGTATGAGAGAGCCAAGAGGACAGCGTACGAGAGATTGACCCAGGAAAATGTATGCAATGCTTGTTGCCATTGGCGACGGCAGCCCCCTGCACAGGCCATGTCCATTTAGTTCCCAGCATGCATCATGATCTCTGTGGCTCAGAGTACGATGTCTGTCTGTCTCATTCCATAGAGAAACTAATATACACATAGAGGCTAGGAGGACTATGGCACATCAATTAGCACTTGAGTAGATTCTCACCTCCACACTTGTTTGATATCATTCCTCATTCCATTCCATTATAATGAGCCCATCCTCTGATTTCTACCTCCACCAGCCTCCCCTGCCACACACATGCATATGAATATTTATTAGAAAGGGATGCACATCTCCTCTCATCTTGCTCATCTGGAGTATCCTTCTGAGCTCCTCTTAATTTGTTCTTATGAATATGTCACAGGAGCATATTGTCTGGCCCCAAAGTGACAGCAGTCAAAATAATCAGCTTATTGTTCCTTTGAGCCTCATCTGCTATTTAAAGTGTCAAAATGCATGGAGCTTTTGTCTTGTTGTTCTTTATTCGCCAAGGTAACGACCCCAAGGAGGACAGGAAATGAATACGGAAGATGTATTAAAGCCACAAATAACAGGAAATACATTTGGCATCCATTTCAGCCACAGATTGGCAGCCGCATAAAAGATGCTGTACTGTAGGAATGGAGATAATCCTAGAGAGACCTCTATCCAATCATATCAACAAACAATGCAAATAAAACTATGACCCCTATATGACCTGGGACAGTTGGAGTCAGTTCCTTTACAATGTAACAGCTAATGTTGGGGTATTGGACCTCAAGATCAACAATGACTTCAGTATTCCCTGTAGGAATGTTTCTTAGTAGGATCGGACAAGGCAATAAAATCATATAACATTCTGAACGCACGATAAAACCTCAGTTGGAGACTAAGGTTATGTATAAGTCTTACTCAGACAGAAAGCTATTGTACTGTACACCTACACACTCTGGTATAGTCAGACACATGTTCTCAAAGTCTGATGATAACTAAGACAGGACTTACATCACTGACTCCAGCCTCCAGTATCTTCACCCCCGTCTCTTTCTGCAGCTGCTCCTTCTGCTGGACTGCATGGGAGACAACATGGGAGACAGAAGCACAAGAGGTGTGTGTGAGGAATAATTGACACAATAGGAGACTTCTGACCTTCCTGTTCCTGTGGTAGAACAAGAGAGTGTGAGAGTGACACTGTGTGTGTGTGTGTGTGTGTGTGTGTGTGTGTGTGTGTGTGTGTGTGTGTGTGTGTGTGTGTGTGTGACTCAGATGCCAAACTCGTAAGTGAGTGACGAGTCAAACTCTCACTTACACCAGAGGAGCTTCTCAAAGTGATGATGGCCCAACAGTGCGACAGGATCCAGACTGAGCACAAATTAGTTCTACATACAGCGTACAATAGTCTGCTGTTACTCTGCTCTGAGGACTTGACTCTGTAGATCATGTGGCAAAATATTTTGGAGCCAAGGGGATACACACAGTAAGCCAGATAATTCTACTTATTTATAAATATGTTAATATATAATTATATGTTAAGAGCTACTGGGGACTCTAGATAATGACTTTGAGTTCATTCTCAGTACTTCAGTATTTAATAGGATCACAATATATGTTTGACCCATGAATCTATTAAATGAATCGATTCAAACACGGCATGCTATTACTAAAGCAATATCTAGCAAAGATATTGTCATGCAAATTAAAGTGAATGCAGCAGCATTGAATGTCCAATGTTTAACATCACACACTTTGTAGACTTTGTTTTCTCTGCATATCTTCCTTTTCAAACCTCACTTTGATGGAAACATATATATTGAAAAACAAAATCAAAGGGGTCTTAATAGATTATGCCAAATTATAGGATGAAAAGAAAAAATAGAGTATAATTTTAATTGAGTTTGTTAGCATGTGAATGTACCGGGAAACAGGGAAAGAAAGAAAGAGAGAGAGAAAATGAGAGAAGGTCCTTTAAATCCCATTTCCCTAGATGAAGGGTATGCAAATGACCCTGAAGAGCTGAACCCTACCTCACTCTCCAAATTCGGCAAGGGCCTGTTTAATTAGTATTTTAATCTATCCCAATGATTTCCATGCACTCTGCAATTTATGCAGCATTCCATCTAATTAAGCACGTTACTTTTACTTGAATCATTAGGAGGGCTACTTCCAGCCCTCTCTCTCTCTGCATCCCGCAAGCGTTGATCACCCTATCTTCTCATCAGCGATCACCATAGCGATGGGGACATCTTAATAACACTGTCAGGACTTATGGAAGGGTGGTTGGGGATGCGGGGGGAGGGAGAACAACCCATCGCTGATTGGTGGCCTCTCCCAATAGAACCCTTTCAGTAGGTAGTGGTAACAAAAAACTGCAAATGTATGTCTGGGTACCTTCCTAAAAATGTATCCATTGTTACCCAATACGGTGAAGCATTTTTTGTTGGTGTTTATTTCATTCGTGGAGCTAAGAGATAGCTAGTATAATATATGTTAGTATGTTATATTAGCTAACTTTGACCCTGTCGTTGACTGTTGTCACAGTTACCTGACTGTGAAGCATCAGATCATAGATCTATAGATCATAGTTCTATCTCAGTAAAGTTCTAAAATTCTCAGATGGAATTCCCTGCTTTTATTTAGTCACATTCAAAACATAAGTTTAGATATTTTCCATTAGCCTTTAAAGGTCCTGTATGTAACATCCAAGCTTTCTAAAAGCTTCCTAATGGTTGTAATGACTATGTTTAATCGTTAGCGATCAGGGAATGAGCTCCCTTGAAATAAATATTTCATTTATGAACACTGTTTTGGTCTGTAAAAAGCGCTTTCTAAAATGAAGTGTCCTACCCAACACTCGGTTTGCGTACAAACATGTTGCTACTGCTAGGGGTGTTCTAGGGGAGTGGACTCAGCGATTTTCGCCTTTCTGTCTCTGGTGGCTGCCTCTTCGAATTGTGCGCGTATGCAGAAGTCTATTTCTGGGGGTTATATTATTATTAGAGAGGATGCTGTTGTTTGGAACTTCAAACTGAATTTCACCACGGTGGCCAAAGGTTGCAGATTTCGAATAAACTTATGCCCTGCTCCTTTAACCCATGGAAGTTAACTGCGGACTAATGGGTTTGTAATGAATAAAGCTTTGCTAAATCAAGCACTTGTCAACTAGTTATCATTTCACCTGACCAACTGAAGCTAGCCACTTTGCTAGCAATCTGTAGCAATGGGAACTGTTATCATTTTGAGAGTTAAAAGAATCTTTAAAATGCCAACTAAATTTAAGCTAAATGATGAAATTCCTTGTCAGCTGTCTTGTTTATACTTTTCACAAACAACAACGACCAAAATGTATGTCGTCCGACAATAAAATGTTCATGATGTCCTTCAAACTTGTGTCGAGCACAGTCCCCCAAATGAATATAAACCAGCCTGTCACTGTCATGCTAGCCAACAAGCTTGTATCATATGATTCTCACCAGTATTTTTAATCCAAAAGTCGCGCGCATCCGTGCAGGCATCAGTTTGATGTGTACTGAGAAGGGGTAATCGTGGAGTTTCTTCGTAGCCACTGTACCTGTTCAGAGCTGGTGTTATTTAGGAGGGGGTAATGAGGGAGGTAATTAGGCCCAGCTGGGTGGGGGGCATCGGTGCGCTAGAAAGGTCACACTCAACGTTTGGTCTTAATGAGGACCCCACTGGGAGTTGAACCGCTTCACTAAGAAACAGAGAGTCAGTCAAAACTTACTCACAGCCTCAGAGATCAGCCCACACTGAAGTGCCTTCAATCTGGCTGCACTTCCAGTTTGACTGACAACCTGACATGATCTGTCTTATGGTAAAACCAGTGTTCAGTGGTCAGTGTTGATTTTGGACTGACTGCACTCGTTACATAAATTCATTGGAAACTGTAAGCATTTTTAAAAAGGTCTATAGAATTTTTGAAAACAAAAATAACTTAAAGAAATAACTAAAATAGCTCTATTCCTTGCTGTTTACGCAACCTTTATATGCTTCTCAAAATCGTCTTGACGGCCACAAACATTTAAGACAGACTGTGAAAATTGATGTCAAGTCCCATTTTCAAGTGGTTTTTCCACAGATTTTAATTAGGTATTGTCTGAGACCCCCTAATTTCATTTCTGGTATGCAGATTTCTGCTCTCCAGCTGTTCACATCATCTTTTTGGTCACGCCATCTAATTGCCCTGTGTCGTATTAAGCACAATCTCAATTTGATGAAAGTTACAGATCAAGTCTTTTTAAGCTTTTAGTATCCACACAAACCTCTAAATCTCATACCAAATGTAGCCTAGTGTTGCTTGTTACAATGTACAATCTCCAAATACCATTTCATAGGTTTCTACAGTCTAATTACCATATAATAATTTTTAAAGTAAATAACCTACTTATTTCTATGCCGTGAAATAAAGTGCTCCCAACCCATCTGTATATCTACAAACAGTAGAAGACTCTCAGTAGGACAACATTGAGGATTGGAGTGGAGAACAGGGAAGTTATTCTAACACAACTCATCAACGAGTATCCTCTTCTCCCAGACTCCAACCCTGACCGGACAAGTCGAGGTACCTGAAAGAGTTCTGGGAAAGGAGGCCATTTCAATCAGCAATATCCTTGGCCAAATCACACACTTTAACCAGGCTTGACTTCATCTGCGCCTCATCTGGATCTTTCCCCAGTGTAGTAAGCATATTGTCAAGTGACAAAAATACAGTAGAACAACAAGGACACACTACTCCTCACAGATTCTCATACAATCACTCAGCCTATTCATTATTGTTATCAACTATTACTACAGTACTTGAATTCATTTATATTATCCATACCATATGCTGGTGGAGGTCGGGCTCATTGTAATGCATAGAACAGAATGAGGAATGGTATCAAACACAACGATATCTACCTCCGATATCTACCTCCACTAGCCTCCACTGATCCATACATATATTACATATCTATTATTGTTATTATTGCTAGGAATTAAACAATTAAGTGAAATGAAACAAATCACAGTTTGTAAGGTTTGCATTTTGACATGGCACAGCGGTCCCGCGGCCAGAGTTATCATGTGATTGCAATGTCACTACTCTATGGAGGCATAGATGACAAATTGCATATTTCACGACCCTCTGATTGATCTTTTAATACTGAATATGCATCCCCATCCATCCCATCTATCTCCTCCCTCCCTCCCTCCCTCCCTCCCTCCCTCCCCCCCTCCCTCCCTCCCTCCCTCAGCTGCTCCTCAGGTCGTCTATTCACCAGATCCATCTCCTCCGTCTCTCCAACCAAACAAAATGAAAGTGTTTATTGCGGAGGAGGGCTGACACTCACGCCTCTCCACAGCCGTTAGCCTTATCAGCAGGCAATCACTCCCATATTAAAGCTGCCATCTCGCCCCTCACTTTCCTCTGCACATATGAAGGCTGTCTGTACATATCTCAGGAAGAGAGAGAGAGAGAGGGACGGGTGGAGATGGAAAGAAGGAGGGATGCATCAGATCCCAGAGACAGATGAGATGCTGCTCATTTTTCAGTCAAAATAGGAGAAGGGAATGAAAAAAGAATAATATTCTTTGGTGTCTATAGTACAGGGCTGTCATCACTGAGACGTCTGAAAATAACATCTATATGCCCCATCACATCCTTCTCATTTTACATTCTCTTTAACATGCTGCTGCTTATGAAAATACAAAATAGGTAACAAAATTGCTGTGGCCTTCACATGGATGATGTTACATCTTAATCTGTTTACGTCTCAGCAGTAGGTCTGTGACCATGTTGAGTATGATGAACATGTTTCACCATTTCCATAATTTTCTGCGACAATCACTGACTGACGCATTGCATCGAAATCCAGTGTGGTGCACAACAAAATGACTTTCATGTGAACCCCCAAATTCAAAGCTGTAGCTGCTACAGTACACACACACACACACACACACACACACACACACACACACACACACACACACACACACAAACGCAAACGCAAACACAGAGCCATCTATCCCCAGACAATCCCAGAGTCTTCTCTCCTGTCTCTTCTTCTTCATAAATATCAGTGGTTATTCTGCTCCTCTGCTTTGATAAATCAAGACATGAAATCAAAGGCCCTGCACCTCTGAGTAAACCTACAGATGAAAAGAGGTAGGGATAGAGAGGGGTGGGGAGCGTAAGCCAGATAAAGAAAGGGAAAAAATAAAGGAGAGAGTGTTGTGGGAGAAAAACAAAACACTTTAACCCCGCTCCTCCACGTTTAAAGCGTAATACATCTCCAGTCTTCATAGCTATGGCATCATTAAAACCTAATGCACAGCCAACAGACACACCGATCATACGAGCTATGTCCATCACGTGGTCCGGTCACGCTGTGAGGAGCAGTGTTGTTACTGAGATACTGTCTGATACCCTGATCAATACCTGCCTGAGGAATAACATGAGTGGCTAAACCAACACCATCGCCACCACCACTCAGCTACTAACTGCTGCTATTCAACCTGAACAAATACTCAATACGAATACAAATAAAACGTTTCAATGTTTGGGTATTTTTCCGCTGTAAAAAATAAACACCTACGGTATTTCATACTGGACAAAGATCTTCTTCATGGTGCCAACATGTGTTCTGGAGGTTGTCTGGTTTCTGTTTACCCAACGTGCTCCATATGAAAAGGTAAAAGGCTTAACGCTCTAGTGTAAAAGACCATGAGACAGGGTCTCAGACACATCCTGCCATCGAGCATCATCTCTAATTCCTGTAATCAGGGTAGTCATGTCTGCAATCAGCATGCACTGCCTGTCCTTTGCAGACCCTACAGAGGCCTCTGGTATAATGCACAGACCACTTCCCCTATCAAATACACCCTGCATTACACATTCATAATTTGATCCTCCCTTATAGAAGGCCTTTTCAAAAGATGGCTGAATGTTACACCTGTATAGATCTTAGTCTCTTTCCCTCCTGAAACATACATAAGCACACATGCACATGCACATGCACATGCACATGCACATGCACATGCACATGTATAAGCACACACACACACACACACACACACACACACACACACACACACACACACACACACACACACACCCACCCACACAATCTCTCTCTCTCTCTCTCTCTCTCTCTCTCTCTCTCTCTCTCGCTCTCCCCCTCTCCCTCTCCCTCCTGGTTGATTAATAGATTGTGGCTGCTCTGACACTCTGTGTAGAATAGGCATTTTCCGTTTGATAGGTGCTGACACCAATTCTTCACGGACTGCAGGAGACATGGGGAACAGAAGCGGTAGCAGCAAATGACTTGGATTGCCGGCAACTCCAGATGTGAGAGAAACCCCATGGTTGTCACTCCACATTCTCACAGGGATATGTTTACCACGTTTTTCCTGTCCAAAATGACAATCTGCAGATGTGTGACATATTCTACATAAATCACATTTGACAATCGCTCAAAAGAGAGGGGGTTTATAGGTTACATGGCATATACTGGTTGATGAGGGAAACAAAACATTTCTAAAACAATAATTTGACTGGTGAGTAGGCTATAAGTCGCCCTCAACCTCCATAAGTCACTCTGATGGTTCTGTGTGTGACCTTTTACAATGACCCAACCCCCCTTCGGACTGCCTCGCTGTCACTCAAACATTAGCACGATGTTAGAAAGGGCCATGTGAAATAAACACCATTACCCAGACCCAGACCCAGACCCAGACCCAGACCCAGACCCAGACCCAGTCTCATTGGGTTGAAAGTATCGATGTCTGGAACCCACACTGGATCATTTGCCAGCTACAACAAATGCATCAGTATTTACTGTAATCACTTTTCCTAATGTAAGATTAATATCCTAAGCATGAAGAGTGATTCTCTCCATATGGAGCTCTTCATTTTCTGTGTGTGTGTGTGTGTGTGTGTGTGTGTGTGTGTGTGTGTGTGTGTGTGTGTGTGTGTGTGTGTGACACTTGTATCACATCTGGAAGTTCACCATAGTCTGAAGGTAGTCTACACGGGATAGTACACACACACACACACACACACAAACACATGTGGAAACAAACACATATATACACACACACACACACACACACACACACACACACATACACTCCCTACAGAGAGAACACTGACAGAGGCAGCCCTACCTGTCACTGTGGTAGCAATTATCCACAAGGTTCTCTCTATGGACCGTCTCCAGCAGGGCTCTCGATTACTAACCACATCACTGAGCTGCTCTCACCACACACAGCTCACTCTCTATACCATGCTTTTCACCCAGAACACCTATGATTAACAGTCCACAAGGTAATGGCTCAAATGAATTATAATGACTTGTTGATGTAGACATCCTGCTCAAAGCCATGATGGATTGCAAAACACACCCGCGCGTACACATTGTGTATGCATACAAAATGTAAAGACAATACACTGTATTGTGCATAGAACTGGTCTTATAACATACCATACAATCAATAATGATGTAGTGTACTATAAAACATAGGCGTGCAATATAAAACATAGGCATAAGGACAGCATTTGAAGACAATACAGCATGAATCTGAATCCAGGACATGAGCTCCAGTGAGCAGAAAGACAGCTTACCCCCCCCCCCCTCTCTCTCTCTCACATGCACGCACACACACGCACACACGCGCACACACACACACACACACACACACACGCACACGCACACACACACACACACACACACCCACCCTCCCTGTGGGGTTTTCAGAGTGATTACAGTCTCACTCTTTCTCTCTCTCAAACACACACACACACACACACTCTATCTTTCTCTGACCATGATATTGAGTGTTAGATAAGTGAGGGACTAGAGGGACCAGTACGTTTACAATAGTGAGAGGGCGGCCATTTTGGCTCTAGAGAGGTTGGTGGGCAGTCTGGTCAATGCTCAATGAAGCTCAGATCCGTGGGGTCCAGTCCCATAACAGTTGTGCTGTTTTAGTTTGAGATACATGTAGTGGTTAATTGTGTGGAGCTGTGATGGGTGATCTGAGAAAAAAGGGCCCCAAGGTGACCTCATTACTACAGATTTGTTCCGACTGTCATTAGAAATCAGCATGCTGTCACTCACATCGAGAATATGAGACAGAGGGAGAGAAGGAGACATAGAGGGTGAGAAAGAGAGAAAGGGGAGGGGGCTATGGCTTTGGCAATCAGTAGGCTATCAGAAAATAGACACAAGATCTTCCACTATACAGTAACCACCCACTCACATCAATTAACACCCAAACACACACTTGGCCCAGAGTATCTGGCTTAGATCGGAGGCTAGCTTGCTCTCTTAGAGATAAAGGTGCTAGTTAGTACCAACAAAGGGAATCCTATTTGGTGCTTTGTATAACCCTTTTATAATGGTGTACAAGTGGAGAGAAAAGTGTAGAACCCTTTTATAACACTCTACAAGTGGAGAGAGGTTAGAGAGAGCGAGAGAGAGAGAGAGAGTTCTTCGTGAGAGGATTCTACGTAGCACCAAAAAGGGTTCCCCTACAGGGACAAATCAAAGAACCCTTCCATAGTTCTTCTTGACAGGGTTCGATATAGGACCAAAAAAGGTTCTATGCTTTGATACATATACTGTAAGGAACACATTAAAAGGTCTATTTATAACGATATTGGTGTTACGGTTCCCTCTCCTAACCAACCCGCTGGCACCACCTCGAGGCCGTGGCGGTCATCACTGGAGCGTCTTCCCAGTCGACAGCGCACCTGGACCCGATCCCCAATCAACGCACCTGCAACCCATCCCCAATCAACGGCCTACTTAAACCCTGCCTGAGCTTCAGTCCAGTGCCAGAACGTACTGTGACCATACGGTAACCTCTTGAGTATTCTCATCGCTACACTTCAGCCCTCCTGTGTTTTTCCTTCCGTCTCCTCGGACCTAGCCCCTTGCCTGTTACTGGACCTCCCCGCCTGCTCGACCCACTGCCTGTCCGACTACCCGTCTGCCTGCCCGACCATCTGCCTGTCCGACTACCCGCCTGCCTGCCCGACCGCCTGCCTGTCTGACTACCCGTCCACCTGCACGACCACCTGCCCGTTCTCCTGCCGGCCCTGGACCGACCCTGGACTACTCTCTTCGGATTCTCCACTCGTCCCCATTCCCCTTGTTATTATTATTATAATTAAAGACGCCTTCGGGCAATATCGCTTTCCTCCGCTCCCTGTGTCGTTATTGGTTCCACACGACGCGTAACAATTGGGTTCTTTACATGGTTCTATTTTATAATATAAGGAACATTTAATTGTTCTATTTTATAGATGTTTTATTTCTAACTAGTACTAGTAGTCCAGCTTCAGGAGGAGTGCAGGCAATTTCACATTGGCAGATCACAACATATTTCAAAGTTAAAAACAATAAGACACCTCAAAGGTGAATGACCTTGCACAAGAAGTTTAAAAGTGGAAGGCTACAAAGACAGACTTGCACATACTTCACACCAATGGGTGCTGGACTAACCACCCTAACAAAACACATGCATGAGATGTAATACAGTTAGAATAAAACAAGAACCAACATCACAGGTACATCAGTTAGTGAGATATTGCAACACAAAGAATGGAAATTCACAATTACCCACAATTCCCTAGCAACAGGAGGGAGCAAGTTTGCTAGGGAATTGTGGGCAATTGTAAATTTCCGTTCTTTATGTTGTAATATCTCACAAACCAATGTGCCTGTGATGTTGGTTCTTGTTCGATTCTAGCTGTATTACATATGTGCTCATGTTCATGTAACATCCCAACTTCAAACAGGTGCCTTGTGTGGAATGAGGTAGGCAAAAGGAATAAGAAAAAATGTTACTCTTAAGAATAAAGCCAATGCCTGTTCAACAGGCATTGACCATCTCCCAGCAAGGATGGTTCAGAACATTCACAGTAGTAAAGAACCCTCTCTGATATACCAAGAACCAGAAATAGATATTTCTGTGGAAATGGTTCTACATAGAACTGTCACCCATGACAAAGAACTCTAAAAGAACCCTTTTTTCGAATAATGTGGAAAGGATGTGACTGAAAAATGATTTACCAGAGAAATCCACTCTAGTAATGAATCTATAGTTCCAAACAAGGATATCTAAATTGTTAATTGTGTTTGTTGGATAGAAACTCATAGAAGTGTCAACTGGACGGCTGCTGTGTACAGCTCTGACCTCTAGCATATCATCTACTGCTGGGATAGTAGAACACTCCATTCATGCGCCCCATGAAAACTTGAACTGAAGTCCTAATTCCACTTACTTCAAACTTGAAAGTGCTTGAAACTCGCAGCTTACTACTACTGTTCAATTAAGAGACACTTTCATATTGGATTTGGTCCAATATTATTCTAATTCTAATAAAACGTTATCACCTCCACAATGGTGATAAATATGTACGGAGGTGAAAAAAGTGATAAAACTCTAGGCTTATTGTCATTAATGTGGTGGCTTCTGAAATTGCTATCTAACTTAATTTCCCCTTTTGTTTCAAGGGACAGATAAAAGACAGCTGGGTCTGTCTCAGAGATCTGATATCCTGACTCCAGAGGAGCTGCCTCCTCCATTTTAAATTATTGTGGAATTTTGGAGGGAAGCCATCTTCACTTTATAAGAGTGATACTGTACTAAAGCAGTAGGTGTGTGCTACACCCTTCACACAACCCTTAAGAGTGTTTCATCTCATTGGGGAAAGTTTGTGAAAAGCACCATAAGGCACACAAACACAGTACATGTATTAGAAATGATGCTTTGTTCCTTGTTAACAATTTCAGCTACTCTACATTACTGTGACTTACATTCTCAAGGCTGTCCATTTTTGTTCAGAAGTAGTAAGGTATTTGAAATGCTTTTAGCCCAAGGTAGCTAATGCCAAAAAAGACACATTTGTTGTCTGTTGGCTTAGAAGTAAATCCCCATCCCAGATCCTCCTACATCCACCGCAGGTATCTGTACTGTGGCCAGACTCCCCCCTCCAGGCTCAACACAATACAACAAACACCATCTCAGCATCCACACCAATACAGAATGAGTCTACCACGCCTCAGTGGCTGCTGGGTATAACCAGACAAACCTCCCCCACAGACAGGCAGACAGACAGGCAGACAGACAGACAGACAGGCAGACAGGCAGGCAGACAGACAGGCAGACAGACAGGCAGACAGACAGGCAGGCAGACAGACAGACAGGCAGGCAGGCAGGCAGGCAGACAGACAGGCAGGCAGACAGACAGGCAGGCAGACAGACAGACAGGCAGACAGACAGGCAGGCAGACAGACAGACAGACAGGCAGACAGGCAGACAGACACATGCACACGTACACAAACACACACATACACACACTTCCTCAGTCTTAGCATCACATCACACTTCTCCCTATGTCAGAGTTTAGCTGTATGACAGTGCAGCTCTGTGTGAGGGAAGTAGTTTGTCTCCAAGTGGAGCCGGATGTGTGTGTGTGTGTGTGTGCGTGTGTGTGTGTGTGTGTGTGTGTGTGTGTGTGTGTGTGTGTGAGAGAGAGGAAGGAGATTAGATGGGCGGTCTTGGTTTTGTGTTAATCTGTATCTGTAACTGTAGCTGGATCCTCAGCAAAGATCAGAATCCCCTCTGAAAGGGAACACATCCCAACAAAGAGAGGATAGAATAACCTGGAGCTCATTCCCGTCCGTTTCCCTCCCTGTGACATTTCTCGGCTGCACCTCTGTCAATAGTTAAATCACAAGTTAATCTTTCATAGTTGCTGTGTTGTGTACAGGGGAAACGTGGGTGTAAAATGAAAGTTTAACATAACACTGATGCAGGTGTCAGAAAAAGAAATATGACATTTCCTGTCGGGGTTGGTATTAGATTTCATATCATTGTGTATTCTCCCTGCCGATGCCTGATGTGTCATGTTTTTTTTTCCCCAACCATATTGCTTCAGGACAAAATATGATTAGCATTATTATGTAGACCCATGTCTGAGACTGAACTACCTACTGAAAAGCTCTACAGAGGCAAAAAGGAGGATAGGCACAGAAAGAATGAAAAGAAGGTGAATGAAGGTAGGGAAATCTAAAAAGTTACATACATCCTGCTGTTCAACAATTCAGTTTTTTGCTTGCTTCTAATGTATGGTGTTAGTTGGTTATTTACTGTAGATCCCAGTTCACACATAATATATAAGATAAGCTGTTAATTAGTTTTTGTTCGTCAGTTAGTTCGTAGCTCACACAGTGAGTTAGCTCACACAGGCACAAGCAGATTCTGCCACCCAAGCCACGCCCTGTTCTCTCCACTACCATCTGGCAGATAGTACTGCAGAATCTGGTCTTGGACCAACAGGTTTCAAGACAGCTTCTTCCTCCAAGCCACCTGCATTAGAGACAATTTGTATTCTGCACGCGCGCACACGCACACACACACGCACACACGCACACACACACACACACACACACACACACACACACACACACACACACACACACACACACACACACACACACACACACACACACATTGCTGCTATACATTTCTACTATTTATCTGTATATATTACACCCTATCCAATGATACACTTATTATTGACTGACTGGTATTATTTTTGAATTGTACTGACCTAGTACTTACTGTGCTGTGCCTTCTTGCCTATTGTGTAATTGTTATTATTTTAATTGTATTCCTTATCCTTGATATTTCATTGCACTGCTAAGAGGTAACTCTTTTCAAGCATTTCATTGTGCCATTTGCATTTGTATCCTGTGCATATGATAAATACACTTTTATTAGATTTTATCTGATTTCTGTATGGTACTTAGCACGCTTGCACAGAGCAACCAAGTCTGAACATTCCTGTAAGAACATCCAATAAGTCAGCATTGTAGGAATGTGCCTCCCTGTCCCTTTAAGGACACCTGTTGGGCTGTATGCCTCATCTCCTCCTCATTTACCCGTCTGTCTCAGCTCCGAGGGGCTGATTACCAGGAAGAGCTGATTCCAGTCGCGCTGCTTATCAGTCTAATTAGAGCCCCTGGCTGGTGACTGGAAGGAAATCATGTGTCTTACTGCTGCTCAAGCACACCAACCTGCACATGTACAGTAGCCATTCTGTGTCACAGTCAGAGTGGAGCCCAGTAGCCATTCTGTGTCACAGTCAGAGTGGAGCCCAGGCCAAGAATAACAATACAACGCGCACCTTCATTTACAATAACAAGGTTATTGGATTACAGTTCG
Organism: Argentina silus; assembly: GCF_951799395.1. Classification (NCBI taxonomy): domain Eukaryota; kingdom Metazoa; phylum Chordata; class Actinopteri; order Argentiniformes; family Argentinidae; genus Argentina; species Argentina silus. Next base: position 9,799,862 of record NC_139655.1, on the reverse strand, counting down.
ATTACCTAATAGCAACCATTGGAGTGGAGGGGGCTTAACGTTACAGTATGTGGAAAACCAGGACACTATTGACACAAAGGTAATAACTATACTGTGAAATCTGTGGAGGTTTCATAAGATTTTTAAAGTGTGTAGTTTTCACAGATAAGAAACTTGTTAAGGTTTGAAAGATGGTGTGGAGGAGATGTGACATTTTGACTGACACAATCTGTAAAATTATCGACCATTGTACAATCCCAAATAGCAAGTTCAGACAGGCATCTGTCAGTGTTACAAAAGAGGAAAAAGTCCAGTGAGAGGGCACGAGAGAGAGGGGGGTGGTGGTGGTGGAGGAAGAGTGAGATGAGAGAGAGAATGAGCAAAGAGGAGGCAGACAACGGGAGAGAGGGAGAGAGCAAGAGAAAGCAAAGAGAAAGCAGGAGGGAGAGAGTTCCCCAGAGAGAGCGAGTTTTTTAGGTACTGTATGTGCCAGTAAAGGTCACTGGTTTGCTGTTCACACATCCAGGTGCTAATGTAACACCTCCTACACCTCCTGCATGGGAGGAAGGTTCTGTTTATACAGGGAGAGAGACCGCTGTGTGCGCTAGCTAGAATAATACCCATAAGTCTCCAAATGTGGCCTTAACACAGGTAATTGGACCTCCTCTAAAACCATGAGTGTAGTACTACTGCACAGTTAGAGAATCACCACCACACACTTAGCTTCAATGGGATGAAGTCTTATAGGAAAGAAGCCATACTCCTACTCTCTGTCTCTCAGGAAAGTTAACTATTATACCTCAATGTCCTCTTTTGTGCACACAACCTTTCTCTAAAGAGAGTACTGTGCATGTGCGTAAGCTGAATACAGGGTTTATAAAGGCTTCATTAAAGGGATGGTTCACTTCTTTGACACATTTGTTATTAGATATTATGTAGGCTTACATAATATCTAAAAATGTTGACAATCGACCCAGGTGGTTTTTAAGTGCTTACCTTTGTTATTTAGTTAGTGTATGTGCAGCAGCCATGATCGCTCAACTTGGAGATCGTAAGGGAGTAAACGGGGTGTGTAGCTTCTTACTACGTAAAAGGTCCAGTATGTAGATTTTAGATTACAGTGCAAAATGGCCTTGATAAATCGATAGCAATCAAGGTGAGAGATCAATGAGATCACATGATAAAGAACATTCAGTGAACAGCTCTGTATTGGTCCAAACAAAGCACTTTCTAAAATCTGGTGTCATAGTTGAGCACTGGCCTTGACGTACTTATTCACTTTTCGAAACATAGCATATTTACATTTACAAATGTTCACTGTGGCCAAAGCAGCAAAATGACATGCTTCACCTTTGAGCACCAAAACGTTATTTATGAAATTCCAAAGCTACTTGTATAGCAACCATATGTCCTCTGATGGCTATAAATAGCATATAGCCAAATAAGTATTGCAAAATAATGTTTAAATCAAGGACTATATACAGTAATTTCTCTTCCTGAATTTGGTGTCTCTCTTCTGTCTCAAGAACCCAAGTAAGAATTCCTGTCAGAACTCAAACTTTGTCAACAGAGCTCAGATTTGCGAGAGAACACTACAAAAGCAACCGGTTATATGTGCAACAAATAGATTGCTAATCTACAGTTACAGTCTACAGAGTTTTGGATGTTTCAGTGCTTAATGGAGCAAGACTAACTAAAAATAACAAGGGTTAGCATTTAAAAACCATCTGGGTTAATCGTCAACATAGGAAATATAGTGTATATACAACAAGTACATAAGTCAAAATAGTGAACCATCCCTTTAAGCCTTAAAAGTTGCAATTCATTTAAAGTGGGACCGAAAAGAGAAACTGTATAGCAAGTTACAATATAGTAAGTTTCACCAAAGTGACATAACATTCAATACCTGTCATAAAGCAAAAGCACCACAGGTATTTAGACTGCTGTCACTGTCTCTGAGGACTGGCGAATATATGTATTCCTCTCCATCTTGTCTCTCTCAAGTCAATCTTGGGCGGATATTGGAGTTAAATTGAAAGCGAGCGTTCCTTTAAGAGCAGGTTCAGATAGGAGCGAGTTATCACCTAGAGAGAGGGCCCTTGGAGACGCGACGCTGTTCTGTAGCGTCCAGGCCCAATGCGTACGGGGCACTGACCCGTGACAGCCAGCCCATATCGATTTAAAAAGAGAGAGAAAGAGAGAGGGAGAGATACACAGGAGAAGGGAAGGAAACGGCAGGCAGAGATATCCCTCTTAGAACTTATACATTATTCATCTACTTTTCTTTCTCTCTTTTTGATGGGTGCACATCAGGGGAAGGCTCATTTTAAGAGGGATTAGTGATGACCTATTTTGAATACATCCCTAAGGATCTCCAAAACACAGTAAGAAGCAGACAGAAAATTACAGTGTTCCTAAAGGAACACCTCATAATTTTTGAAAATGAATGTCCTATTCTCACATTTTAGACACTGGTAATGTACTGGTGCTGTTTGAGTTGTGTAAATCAAATACCGTCTGAGAACACTGATACAATCAATTCTATATAGACTGATGTAATTGCTTACCGCAGCCATTCTTGAAGCACACATGGTTTCTGCACTGTGCTTCCAGCTGTTTTTTTTACTTGACCCTGACACTGGCAAAGAAGAGTGCATTATTATCTCTAGCCTGGCTACGCACCTAGGACAAGACTGGCCATTTAGTTCTGCTATCTGACTCCACCTGTGACGGACCCAAGGTTAGTCACGTCCATCACCTTGGAATCACTGGGTGGTGGAGACCATGACATTGACCATGACTGTAACCTCACCATAACCTGACCCAGTTCCATGCTGTATAATCATGCTGACATAATGGAAGGGTCGGGAAAATGCATCTGAACTGGTCTTCAAAAACAAACAGACAAATAGATAAGTAAGGGAAGTGAGAATTGGTGTGTCTTTTTCTTTTCCAGCCCAGAGCAACGCAAAGACTGTTCAGCACAAGCCCATGAATTATAGAGCAAAGCATCATGGGGGAGGAGGGTGGCCAGTGAATGTGAATTAGGCTGACAGGGTATGTCACACTGCAGCATCAGGAGGCCCTCTCAGAGGGTTCTATTAGGACAACAATCAACTTTGATACAAAGACTGCCAATGGGGAATGTGTACAATGTGTACCAATGCACTGTACGTGAGTGGGATGACATTTGTGACAGGGACACATTAAGGACAAAACCATCTGTGGTGAAACCGACTCGTGGTGAAACCGATATGTAGTTTACTATAGTTTTGTCTTAGTCTTATAGATAAAATACACAGTAGTGTGGGTTTCAAATAATGATCAATGTCCACTCCCAGAACAGAAGCATTGTTGTACCAAATTAAGTATACCCAATGGTTAACTTGGTGACATCAGCCAAAACTAGGCTACTTATATCATATTTTGCCCACATTTTTTTTTCAAGTTGAATAAAATATAATTCTATTTTCTAATGAAGGAACAAACACAGAGATAGCCCATACATTTTATTTCCTTTACTGAACGTGTTATAATAACCAACAAATTCTAAGCTGTGTTTCAGCCAGCTGTAATCCTTTGGAAAAGAAATATATTAATTATACTCAAAGAGGAACTACAAAAGCAAATAGGGCTTTGAAGATAGAAAGCCCTAAATGTCATCCGCCTGCTTTGAAGTTCCCTGGCTGTCTTTGTTTTTCTCCACTTGTAGCACACAGAACCACTGCCAAAGCAGACTGCCACCGCTTTCAGGGGACACTTTACCCTGGCTACACCATTAAGGGAACACACACACACACACAAGGCTGAACTGTACTCATGTTGGACCATCCCTTTTTGTTCTGTACCAACACTCAATTGCTTCAACTAGCTGATAACACAATTCATGTTCTGTTGTACTGCTTGTATGATGTCTTTAACAATAATTCAAACACGCACATAAATACAGTACAGAACATGTATTATGTTATTGTAACACCAGCATGGGATATTCATTATGGTTTTGTTTGGTCAATTAAAACCATTTTTTTGTTGAAGCTTTTTTATTGTCGATGCTTGATAATGAGGGAGTGCTTGGGGAAGATAGGGGCAGACAGAGATAAGGGGAGGACAGGACATGAGGAAGATGGAGCTAAGCGCCGAAGTGCTCTAGCAGCACACATTGTGAGGTCACTCAACGGGCGTTCACAGTGTGGTTGGGATCGATTTGTTCCTCAGCGTGTCTCCCACCATCTTGACGAGGGCTGTCTGAGATGACTTGTGGAAACTTGTCTGCAGAAAACCTTCCTCCTACTGGTTTAAACAGCCAAGGACGCTCCCACCTGCGTATTCACTTTAAGTTAGAGATATACATATACCCTAAAAACAAGCTTAATATATGATCATTTGCATCAAGTCATTTTCTAATCCAAACCTTTTTGTGATGTTTTTGAGTTATCACCAAAATATTAGATAGGTTTGATTTTATTATTGACTCTACGACAGTGACTGTGATTCGTTGTGTCAGGATGTACAAATAAAACACTGAGTCCACACACAGAAACACACAAAGAACAAATGGCTGATGTTCTCCTCTACATCAGTGCCATTCTGTCATGTTTAGTCTGGAGAGCCTCGCAAGTCAGAACCCACGCTCTCTCCTGGGGAAGGCTTGCTGAGGGAGAGGGATGGAGGGATAGAGGGAGGGGGGTGGGGAGAGCGGTGGTTATCCAGCATGGTGCTTCAACGAGGAGCGGCCCACCAATCTCCACCAGCTCCCTACTTAGATAGCCTCCTGAGTGGGCCACCACACTGAGAGGTCAGGCCTGTGTGCCCTCAGCCCTGGAGGTTGTGGAGTTCTGCATTAAAGGGTACTAGAGCTCTTGGGGTTGATGACTCTTGAGTATGTATACTAGTATGAATAGTCTGAAAACAGACAAGAAGAGACATTCACTTGGCATTGCAAATGTATTCAGGACCTTGTCAGAGAGTCTGAGACTGTTGATATAGATGTTTGGTGTTACATCAGATATTGATCAAAATAAACAATATGTTAATTCAATTTGAATATGTGGGGATTGTAGATATACTATTATCTTAATTCTGAACCATCATGCTTTGACACTCCTCGCACTTAAGCACTATTGAATTCACCATTTTGTTGTATCCATTTGTTTTTGTGTAGGCGTTTTTGATAAGACAATGCGTATTCAATTTCTGTTTACCAACTTGAAGTCCCCTGAGTGTCTGAAAAGATTCCGTCTTTCCAATTTGCCTTTCGTTTTTCACTCCCATTAATCTCCTGTGCTCCCTGATAGTTTAGTTTCGTCCACTGAAAATCACATTCAATTATTTATGCCTGTTTTCCACAAATACCTTGGAGATGGAATTAGCAAACAAACAATGGCGGGTGACACTAATCCCTGTCTACAGTGAAGATCCTCTAATACACTGAAGCTCAGGCCGGCTGTTGACGGGCGGCTGTTACTGTCTTCCACTTTCTCAGCTCAGAGCTGTTGACACAGTAAACGTGTTTACATGAGGCCTGTTTCTCTGACCCAGCACCAGGGTGCTAGGATAATACTGTGGATCACACATGGAATCAGTGTGTGTGTGTGTGTGTCTGTGTGTGTGCGTGCATTTGCGTGTGCGTGTGTGTTTATGTGTATGTGTGTGTGCATCAGAAGCTGTACGAGACAAAGCGAGCAAGAACATACATATTACAATACACTTCTCTACAATACTCTCTTCCTTTCTTTCTCTTTCTCCGTCTGGCTGTTCTCTAGTAGCCCCAGATCTGAAGGAGGCTTGTTGATATGTTCCATAAAGCACACAGCATTAGTACACATAAGGTAGGTCATTGAACAAAGCCTGTACTCTGGGTCAGGGACAGAGGCAGGGATAGGGACATGATGTTCTGGCAGCACTATAATGAAAGACATGCTCAGCAGTCTATTTGCAATGGAATTCTGAATTCAGCCTGGTACCGGGAGAGTGACACATCACACCGGACGAAAGGCTACATGGTTTTTAACATCAACTTAAGAGCTTCACAGTTTAGCGCTCTGATACAATACAGCACTCTTGAGAGCGTGTAGGCTATGAAGGTTAGCATAGTCACCTTACATAGACTTAGTAGTGCACTTTTATAAAAGGGCAGATTCTTTATAGAACTTTACTGTTTAAAGTTTCTGCCATAAAACTCTCTACATCTGAGCTAACATACATGAACACATATGTGAACTGATTGTGACTCAAACTCTTGAGACTGTAAACAAAAAATACATTTATATTTTCAGCGATCAACAAATCTACAAAAGAAAGAAAAGAGAGAAGTTAAGTGCATCATATCCAATAACCGTCAACAGAGCGACGTCTGTCTCCTAGAGCGGGGAGGTGATGCGAGAGGGCCTTGGAGCGCTGCCTGGACTGACAGGTGACAGTAGAGAGGATAGGAAGCCGGCAAGTGGTGGGGGAAAGAGCCCCACCCTTCCCCATTCCTCCCAACCCACAGACACAGACGCATGCACACACACACGCATGCACAAACATACGTATGCACGCACGCACGCACACATACACAGGAGGAGACTGAAGAAGACTTTGATCACCGAACTGAGCGCACTCAACCACTCAACCAAAGAAAGCAGCCAGTGATGAGGAGAGAAGAGGTGAGCACCCAGGGAGGGAGGGAGTGGGAGGTAGGGGGGATGTCTTCTGACCTCTATGCTCATTGATACAGATGTTAAGGCATGGCCACACAAGGAATCAGTCATCCGATACAGAGACCGTGAGCTCCCTTGTGAAACAAACTACAAACATCTACAAGGATTTTCTTGACATATCGTGACATACTGTATACAGCCCATGCCAGAGAAAACCAATTATGTCCAGGTAGTCTCTGTCCATGCAATCATAACAACAAACCTGCAGAGGTCAATATAAAACCGAAATTAATTTGGGGTATCGTATCATAACATGCAACGGCATAGTCATTAACATAACTGTACTCAACTAATGATGAATGTACAAAACAAAGTATAACACATTTGTTATATGTGCACCCCCCCCCCCCCCACACACACACACACACCTTCAAAGCAACTCAGACACAAATACATAGTCAAACACACATTTGTATGGTCATGGAAGGTTTTTGTTATGTGAGAGAGAGGGACCCAGGTATATAAACCCCATTACTCTTTGTGAAGAGTTCAGGTAATTACAGTTGGCATTTTGACAAGTGTTTGCCAGAGTGAAGGTCAACTCTGTCTGCGTGGGAGATCTATGCTAATCTGCTCAGCTGGAGAAAAGACTAGCAGTCAACGTTACTGCCATTACAAAGCCACAGTTGCTCTGTTTTCATTGCTGCTGCTCTCTCTCTCTCTCTCTCTCTCTCTCTCTGTCTGTGTGTGTGTGTGTGTGTGTGTGTGTGTGTGTGTGAGTGAGAGAGAGAGAGAGAGAGAGAGGGAGACAGAGATACAGAGAGAGAGACAAACAGAGAGAGATAGACATAGATACAGACTGAGAGAAAAGTGGCTCAGCACTGTGGCTGCTATATCTTTCCCTTTCTGGGAACTGACAGCATCACTCTCTTTCTCCATTGCCCTCACTATATTCATATTCCTCCTTGTATCTCTCTTTTCTATTGTCTCCCCTTTGCCCCCTTTCGGCCTCTTTCTAGCTCTTTATCACCATCTTCCTCTCCTTTTCTGTGTCTCTGTCTGTGTGTCAGTCCCTGTGGTGACAGCAATGTGTCAGGGACTGTGCTCTTTGCTCCAGATGGTCCAGGCTGCTGCTCCCTGGGTCCCCAGGCCTCCTGTGCTCATTGACCAGGGCTGGGTTCTCACGGCCTGGGGCCCGAGGACACACTGCTGGGCCTGGCCTCTGGGGCCCTGGGGTCGTCCAGCCGTGACAGCCCAGACAAAAGGGGGTGTCCTCACCGCCACCACCCACCACTCATCCTCACACCTCCTCCTACCATCCTTGACCACGAACCGTGGACAGTGAGAGAGGATCCCTCTCTCTTAGCTTCTCCCCTTTCTTTTCTTTCTTTCAGGGGGTTGGGGGCCACAGCAGACTGATATGGTATATTGCAGTGCTGCACAATGGATCACTTCACAAGCAACTCATACCATACTATACATGTAGACAAAGTTGTGAGTTATCCATTAATGTGTATATACTGTAAAGTTATTATGTACAATATAGATAGTGTCTATGGTGTTATCATATATGATTATGTAATTGACAAGAAGTGGTCCTGTTAGTACATTTGCTCATAATATTCTCTGAAGGCGATGAGGGAGACACCTAACTGTAGGGCGCACACCTTTCGCTAAAGACCCCTATTCAAACATGCCTGGTACAGGCTGGTGAAGCATGAAGAAGATAGGTGGGGCTATTACCCCTCCCAATAAAGGACGCAGCAAGCGTGCCATTTGAACCACTCTTCACGAGTTCAGCACAAGAGGGGAAATTAGGTAAGGGGTCTCCCTCATCTCCTTCAGATAACCTGGGTTACATGTGTAACCTTTAGTTCTCTTTCAGTCAACTCGGTTTGACCACTCACTATGGGACACTGCAAAACTCCCCGATTGCCTAGTCCGAACTGAAAACCTGTACGGATGCAAGAATGTGCCCCTTCTACATCAAGCAGTCTCCAACCAGCACTAGGGATGGTATGCGCTACAGAGAGTGCAGTCACGTCCAGGCTGTAAAACCCCTGAAGGTATGAGGAGAAGCCCGGGGAAGGGATGGGAAGGGAAGGGAAGGGAAGGCAAGGCATACAGGAGCACACATGGCCACTGATGGGTAAGAGTGTCTGTGCCTAGCGGAACGAGGTGATCAGTGATCACAAAGGATAACGGACATTGCATGTTTTTTCGTGATGTGAACAGATCTACAGTTGCCAAGCCATAGTGTCTCCAAACCTCTTGGATGACCTGGGGGTGTAGTTGCCATTCCCCTGAAGGTGTCCTCCTCGCGACAGTAGTGTTCAGCTTTTCTGGTACATGAGTGGCCTTGAGGGATAACAAATGTTTGCCGCTCCACGTCAACAAATGTCCACTGGCAGGAGATGGAGAGCGTAATCCTCCTTGGCGGTTGGCGTACGCCACTATGGACGTATTGTCCATTCTGACCAGGATGTGATGTCTATGCAGGAATGGGAGAAAGGGCTTGAAGGCAAAAAATACAGTGTAAGGCTCGAGCACGTATGTGTGGGATGGATCCAGATGGAGTGATGACACCCAGAGCTGGAAGTCTCGCATGTGGAGGAGGCCAAGCTGCACGACCATAATAGATGAAGCCATTAAACCCTAGAACTGCAGACACGTGAAAAAAACACACAGCTGGGCGAAACACCTGTAGACACCTGTTCAAGGCTGTGTGTCTGTCTGGGGTTTTTTAGTCCATGGTAAGACCTAAAAGCCTTGGGAACCACTCCGATCGTGGCCATATTTCCTTCTGATGAGACGGAGCTCCAGCAGTTTGTCCACATCGACACCTGCCTCCGTGTTCCTGGACAAGGCGACGTTGCATGTCAACTCTGCCAGACAGACAGACAGGAGAGCGTTCGCGTTCACCTCGCTTCAGAGTGGTAGATGTGGTCGTAGGTGTGAAACCCAAAGCAAAATACTCGGCCAGTGAGACTTCCATCAGAGGCATCCAGCCTCCTCCTCTTCATGGGCTTTGTAGAGGCTGGTGTCGCTCAGTGCCTTGGCTGGGCTGCTTCCAAGATGCCTTGACAGCATCAAGGCATTTGGCAAGGAGAAGCCTACACTGCCACATGGATGGGTCACCCCTCAGGGTTACCCCATCTAGCTTGTTCCTCTTGGGCAGTGGCAGGGCCCTGGAGAGCTCTATCTTGAGACCATAGGAGGCTCTGCGGACTGCATCCATGAAGGACATGCCCAACTTAGAGGAGACCTCATCCTTTGATTCCCACACCACCATCAGCGGCACCATCTCCATCCCTGTCTGAGAACTTTTGGAGGCACAGCTATATAGCTCACTAGCCATGAAGCTACACTAAAATGATGGAAGATAGCTAGTGTGCCAATTGTCTGAGAACAACTGGTAGCATTGCTATTTTGTGCTAGCTCTGTCCGTGCAAAGCATAAAAGCTAGCGTCTGTTAGATTAGCCGCATGCTCAAGTCGTAATGCTGACGAACGTGCTCGCTAGCCAACTGTCCCAATGGTTAGCCAAAGGTCACACTAGGGACCTAGGTTTGTAATACAAGGTAACTTATTAGGAATTATGTCTAACTAGCAAGTGCTCAAGTAGTTCTGGGACTACGATCACGAGCTAGCTAACCTTCATGCAAACAAGGCACTAATATAAAATGAATGGCTTTGTCAAAGTTAGCCAAAAGCTCAGCCGTCCAGAAACAATGACTCACTAAGCTAGCCGACGGTCCAAGTGCTAGCCGTACCCTAAACATGGGACCTAGCAAGTTATAATGATAACCTGAGGAATTGTCGTCGAGCTAACAGAGATTCTGATAGCACACAAGCTACAGTAGCTACAGACTTTCTCATGTTAGCCGACTAGCTCAGACAGTTAACAGGTGCTAATGAGATGAAAACTGTTGAAATTGGCTTACCAAATTCTTCGATCTTATTTAGAATGTCGAGCTGAACTGCAGGATTCCAGTAGAGACAACCTAATGCCCCGGGAGCATCATAGGATTCTCTGTAGATCATTGTAGAACAGTTAAGTTAGGGTTAGGGTTAGCTAGCTACAAGAAAACAACTGTAATACACTTCGGCCAGTCAGCGAGTGAAGAGTGGAAAGGATGAAATGCTGCCCTTTATTGGGACAGGTGATAGGCGGGCTATCCCCTGCAAGAGTCACCGGCCTGTGACAGGTGTGATTGAATAGGGGTCTTCAGTGAAAGGTACACAAGAGTGCGTGTCCCGTAGTGAGGGGTCCGAGTCGACAGAAAGAGAAGATGGCGCTAAAACAAAAATGGAGAATGAGAAGAGGATTACATTTACACTGGCTAGAAAAATTTCGGTTAGCAGTGAGCATAACCAATTTTGACAGAACCAATTCCCCAAGTGAATGTAATTTACATGTTTGCAGACCATTCTGAGGTGTACAGCTTTTCCCTACTTTCAGAACCTCATTCTATAAGAGAGCGAGAGAATAAAAGAGAGAAAGAGAGAGAGAGAAAATGAGAGCAACAGAGAGAGCCTTTAATGACACATTTTAACATTGTTTTTTAAATCCTGGCAGCCACTTCATCAAAAATTAAAGAAATAATTTCCTAGCAAATGATTAACGCACACATGCAAGCACACACACATGCACTCACACACACACACACACACACACACACACACACACACACACACACACACACACACACACACACACACACACACACACACACACACACACACACACAACCTAGTAGTTTTGATAAAGCAGCAGCTTCTTTTTGTTTTGTGACCGTGCAGGGATTAGGGAGACCAGGTCTTTGTCTGACAGTTTTCCAGTTGAACAGAACACAAGAGCTCCTACAGTACCTTCAGTAATACAGACCTCCCAGCATGTTTTTCAGCTCTCATCCCAATACTAAGAATTGAGTCAAAAGATGCTTTTCAGTTATGGGATCTCCTTCCTTTAAGAACGCCTTTCAATGGCCTATCAAACACATCAAACAGATGTAGTAGACGGATACAGTATCAAAATATCTCCCAGAATTCTTCACTTACAAGACACCTACTGTAACGTCTTATCATTGGCTGAGCTGCTACAACGTACATGTACTGTAATTGTACATTTTTTATTGAAGAAATAATTAATGTAAATGTCCATTCTCAACATAATCAACATTTAAAGATGAATGCATTGATAGAGCCCTTGCCAAAGACCTGGACAAAGACATGGACCAAACTAATGCAATTAAATGTAGAGAAATCTTAGTCTCAAAACTAATCTCCAATCCTACTCAAGCCATCACCTTATTCTCTCCGTTCTTGAATGATGTCTAACAACAGCAGTGAATGCTTTTACACTGAAAAATCCCTATATTCAACTGGTACTTACAGTTAATACTAAAATTATAGTCAAATGGTAGCTAGAAAATATTTACCTGACAACAGTTGGTTTTGTCTTTGATGAGTTCATCAGGAGGCCATGCTGTTCATGCAAAGCTCAGAGGTCACCAAGGATTATCACTTTCAGACCCAACCCCAAGTATCTTCATAGTCTGAGGATCCACAGACCAGAGCATGCTTTGGAACCATGACACATTATCATATAATTTTTAATACTGTAGCACGTCTGTCTTTGATCTTTATTTATGGACAGTTATGGTTTCAAACGTCCTGGAATATCACATACAATAATTCAGGGAAATATCTGTTTTCAGAATGTTCTTTAAACAAGTACAGTACAGCGCAGTGCCTAATAAAAAGCTGAAACAGTATGCAGGGGGATAAGCATTCCTCCTGCCAGCATTCACATATTTGTATTCAGGTCAGTGGTATTCATAATTCATCAATAACGGTCAGGCTGCTGATCATGTTGACTTAACATTTGGTCTGACATTTCAGGCGAACTTGCTGCTGTCATTAGCTCTCCCCCCACGCCATCTAATCAACAGTCAAATCACTCCACATAGACATGGAGAGAGACCTGGATACATATTTGGTGCCAATATAACCCCATAATTCCAACTGTCTCAAAATACACTCCCCATGCCAAAAAAAACCCAGCACCATGTTCATGTAGTGCAGCAACTGTAACATCTTAATGGAAAACAGAGGACAAAACAATCCTGCATATACCACCCAATAGAAAACAGGAGGGTGCCACATTTCAATAGAACAAAGAACAACAGCACATTTCAGCCAATAAAAAGCTAGTTCCACGCTTTTTGTTGGTGTTAATTTGTTCCAACCTAGTGATATTGACTGTCGGACTGTCGCTCGCTGGTTCTCAAAGTCATTTCCGACCAAAGCAAGGACGTCACTCTCCAGTGTTGATCCGAGTTCAGACTGTGCCAGGGGAGCAGTAACGGTGCATACTGACAATCCTCTTTCAACATGACACCTCTCTATCAGCCCCCCATCTAACCGTCAGACAAGCCTGTCTCAGCCTGTCAGTCTATTGGATATATGAGAAAAGCAAATGAGAACCCATCCAGGGTTATTCCATGTAGCTGGGTAGATATGAGGGAGCAGTGTGTTCTACTAGTTATCATCTGTGTAAGTGATCCTCATTTGTCATAACACAGTGTTAATAATCTGCAGACAGGGGCTTGCCCGAACTAGACGGACATGGTAATAACTGCAGTATCTGGTGTGGTTGATCTGTGTGCTCATACTGTAAGAGATAATTTGACAGCATGGTGTGGGTGGTGAAAATGAAATGAAGTGCCATGAAGGTCATTAACAATGGGTTTCTCTCAATCTAAATCTGTTGACTATGAAATACAACAGCCACCACATGTTGGTATTTGAAAAGTTTCATTGCAAAATGCTATATATCTATTTGCACAATTTTCAGTCATGTTACATTTCTCATAAAAAATCTAAATAATCAAGATTAATTACAATGTCAGGAATGTAATTGGTATGTAAGCAACACAATTAACAAAGCTACTGTCTTTTTCAATGTATTATGAAGGATTTTTATGCCATGACAGCATTCATTTTATAGAAGAGAAAGTACATTGGTGGATATAGCATTTTGCAACGAAACTCTTAATTTGTGTTTGTGATGTTAATTAGCTATCAGCTATGCTTCTCATTTTGAATATCTTAAAGTGTTCTCTCTTCTATGTTAGACTTCATAAATAGGGGCAGGAGATTTCCTGAGGATGTGATCTGATCAGGAAAAACTCTGGTCCTACTCTAAATCATAGTAGACTATAACAAATCTGTATAGTCTTGCAAAGATTCTGTAATGCAATAGTTATGGAGGATATAGTCGTGTTGAGGAGGATCAGGGTCTGAATGAGAGAGTGGTCCTACCTGCCATGCGAGCCATATCTGCAGTGCTGACATTCTGAGGGTTGGAGCCCACCCTGAAGGTCAGAGCTGGACCCAGCACACTGAAAGACAGATACATAAATACATAATTATTCCCCAAACTAGAGACAGAGTAAGAGAAAGAGGAGTAGGATGTAAGAGAGGAAGGGAAAATGATGGTGACTCTTCCAAATTCCAATTTAATACACCTTTCATAGCAGGCAGAGACAGAGGTAAGTAAAAAGGAGAGAGGGGGTGCTTTCCACTCTCTGTTTGAATTTTACAAAACACCAAACATGAAATGCTGGCATATAAAGCAACTGAGAATGTTGTTTGCTTTTCACCTCTGGCAACCTTGTCTGCCCCCAGAGCCCAATCTGTCTGGCATGGAGTGAGCACACACTCCTCTCTCCAATGCAGTATGAATGTTCTAGGTACCAAAGGTAACGGCCAAAGTAAAAACTAACTACCAAACCAGAAAAAAACCAACCCTCCAGAGCTGACTGATAAGGAAAAAGAATTGCCATGTCCACAGGTGCATAGCGCCTACAATACACAATCCTCCAGCCCTAAACCATCAGTTTCATTCAGAAGATTATTCTTTGACACAAAATAGCCACAAACAACTGTGACTGACTATACAGTACCTAAAAGATCCAGCCAAATGATGCGATGTTAGAGCAGTGGCTGATGGGAAATGTAAGATGCTCGGAATGACAGAAGCAATAGGATTGGTGAGTTAGTACTGTCAAGTGACGTGAGACCCCCCGTCACTACCCCCACAATCGCATCCCCTTCATCATCAACTTTCATCCCGGTAATTTTTCACCCTTTGGCCTGGGAAGTCTACGTCCTACTCCCAGTCTGTGAGGATTCATCAAGCTGCCAAGCTACAGTAACCCAGCCTGGGAGACAGACATCCCTCACTGCCTGCACCAGAGGCACGCCATGCACGCAGCTCCTTGGATCATCGGATGAGCGTTCCTCACAATTTTCCCCTCATGCACGTCTCAAAAAGAAACATGTCCTCCTCTAATGCCTTCACCTGGGCTCTGTTTGCTCTCACAAATGTCAATATTTCCACGGTCCCTCCCACTGCTTTCTCATTCTCCCTGGTGCAAGCAAAGACTTTCTGCCAGGAATCCTGATGCATCTCAAATGAAACTGTCGTGTTTTTCCCTCCCTTCGAAAAGATTGTCACAATATACTTGGGAAAAACCACTACTACTCCCGGGTGATAGATTTTGATAAGTTATCTGCAAAACTACAGTTATTCTGTGTAATCAAATGGGGTCTCTGTAAGCTTGGTCTTCATAATAGCTTAGTTGGGGGGAAGTGTGTGTGTGTGTGTGTGTGTGTGTGTGTGTGTGTGTGTGTGTGTGTGTGTGTTTCAGTTTCAGAATTCAGTTTGAATGGATCTGTGTGTGAGGGAGCCACTCCCCCTAGTGTCTGTAATCAGTAAAACACTTACGTCATCTTTAGAGGGCAAAGAAATAATATCACCATAGGCAAACAGTGCTGCTTTTTTATCTTTTATATAACTGCAGTTCAATGTGTGCAGACTCCATCCAATTACACCTGAGCTTTCTTTTTATTATATTTTTTTGTTCTATTTTCCATGTTCTCTGTTGAGTATGTCTGTTCACCCCTCTCTCCATCTCCTCCCTCACACAGCGAGTGGATTCTGAGACAGGGCAGTGTGCTCTGACCCTCAGTCGCAGCAGAGTTAGGTCACATTGAGAGAGAGGGATGCTTTCATACTCTCACCTGCTGAGCAGAGCGCAGAGAGAAACACAATAAGCTCCAGCACACATCATAACCCAGCAGACTCCATCTCTATCATTTCTACCTGAATACGCTTTTATCATTTACCAAAAGAGAAGGGAAAAACAGCTCTGACAAAGGGCACAATAGCTGGCATCTGTATCTCTCCTCTGGGTAGAATATGAGCTATCATCATGGTGTGGTATAATAGACAGCCTGGACAGAGACGCACGACTCAACCCCTCAGCCTCAGCACACACAACACACCTATGTCAATGTGTTTCTCTCTCTCTCTCTCTCTCTAAGAATACAGAATACAAACACTGCTACATTAACTCAATGTGGAGCTGTTTTCCAAGATCTGCAATCGATAAAGTTGCACTATAATTGTTGCATCCCTCATCACCAAGTTCTTTGGTCAATTTGAGACTGTTTCTAACAGAGAAGGTTCAGTTCACATTGTCATTGTGGGGTTACCCTTCAAACTCAAGCCCTTGTACTCCCATAGATGTATATGACAGTACACAACCCTCTTGGCATTCATTCTGTACTGTATGCTGCTGTAAGAGAACCACCCAGATTTCACCTCTGCTGGAGGAGAAGGCTTGAAAGGCTTGTCAGATCCTAGAGCTTACACAGCTCCTCTGCCTCCTACATTGTCTGGCACCAGAAGCACAGCCAAAGTACAACTGTAAGAAACTAGGTGGGTTCAAGGACACTTCACTATTTATTAATACATTAACATTGCTATCCTTGTGTGTGCAAGCGTGCGTGTGCGAGTGAGCAAGTGTAAGTACAAGTGTTTGCATGTGCATTTTCTCAAGAAATCACGTATTGTTAGAAAACAGTTTTTAGTTTTTAAATGTGACGAGTGTTTAGAGGCAACAACAACACGCCAGTGTTTTGAATACAATAGAGACATCAAACTATATCTGGAGGTAATTAGAGCTGATTTCTCTCCCTGGAGGAAGTTAAACACATAGAAAGGTCAGGATAACAACAAACGCCTACACACTCTGCTAGTACTGCATCAGCTTCACATTTACAGTACTTACTGTGTCTGGTCAACCTTCATTCTGTTTCTTGTTCCCTGGGCTCACATTGGAGATGTTTATAAAAAAAAAAAAAAAAAAAAAAACCTCTTTCTTCTATTCTAGATTATCTAAAATTGTTCTGTTATCTCTGCTACACCTCCCAATCCCAGTCAGCACAAAAATGTATATCAGATACTAGTGGTGTGTGTGTGTGCGCAAGTGCCTGTGCATGAGCGTGTGTGTGTGTGTGTGTGTGTGTGTACACATACGAGAGCTGTAGGAGGTCTGTGGTGTGGAGGTTGACCCGTTGTGCCAGTCGCTCCATCAGGTCCAAGCCCTGGTCAGTGGGAAGAGAACTGGGGAAGAGAGACAGGGAGAGCAGTGTGTCAAACATGGATCTCATCAATACTGTATACTACTGTGGTCACATAAAGCATGGACAGGGCAGGTCACACACGTACACAATGGACAATCATCACATACGAACAAACCACATACATACATATGTACACACACACACACACACACACACACACACACACACACACACACACACACACACACACACACACACAAAGCCTCTTGCCAAGGGAATAGGGATCAGCTGCCTCTTCAGGCTTGGTAAATCACCTGCATTTTCCAGCAATGAGACAAACAATAAGGTGCAAATGGAACCTGCGTGAGGTGTAATGGCTGAATCATATAGCTGCGCTTCACTCCCTCTCACACACACACACACACACACACACACACACACACACACACACACACACACACACACACACACACACACACACACACACACACACAGACACACAGACACACATACTGTACACACACAGTGAGATGAATAATAATGTGCAAATGGAATGGATGTGAAGTGTAATGGCTGTATGATAAAGTCATGCTTCATCTCAGCTCAGTCTCCTGGTCTCTCACTCAGAGAGTAAATCGCCCAAGGAAATAGACCAAACAAAGGCAATCTGCAGGCGATGCGCTGTGTGCAGGAAATGAGAGGGCTAGACACAGGCCGTACTGAACTACTCACAGCTTCATCAGATGTGTTTTGAGTGAAAGATAATATAAAGTCAAATGAAGTTACTGAATGTCTTTTACTTATTTCTGTGTTGAAATCAATGTCATACGATTTGCCTTTAAAGGACTCTTCGAAAATCATACGATGCTGGACAGGAAAGAGATCCTAATAATCACTAAAAATAACCAGAAAAAAATACAGTACTTGTAAACCTCATAAAGTGTACTTGCCTATCAACTTATAATTCTATATCTTGTCGTGGTAGATACCATGAGCTGCTTGATTTACTCTACCTTTAAGAAAGTGAGGCTCTTTTTTTTTCTTTAGAGAGCTTTTGAAAGTTAAACATTCGACAAAGTGATTCAAGACACGTTCGCCTCCCTCTGAGGTAATTCTAACAACTGGAGAGGTCCAGGAGTGACTGGGTTGTTGATGCTAGCAGTTTTCCCCTTGGGTTTCTCTCTCTCTTCCACCTTCCCCCCTTCCACTCCTCCTCTATACCCCCCCTCCTCTCCCCACCACAATGTCAGGAGCTGTCAGATAAGCAGGTTAGTGTAGCCCCACTGCGGGGTGTGGAAGGAGGTGGGGATAACAAGCATGCAATCATGGGGTCTGCAGCAAACTCAGGAGAAACAACTGCAGGCCCGTTCTAGTTCAGGAATGGGAAGGGGGGAGAAATGTCTGCCTGGAAGGTGACCTGCTCCTCTCCTCTCCCTCGACGTGTGCATGTGTGTGTGTGTGTGTGTGGTGCAGTGTCAGAGATCGGCCCATCAGGCCCTGGTGAGTGGGTGTGCTGAACGCGTTGCTGCTGAACAGGTGAAGGACAGCGTGCTGACACTCTGCCTGATAACGCCATAAAGGGATTTAAGAAAGCGCCACGGGCAAAAACACAGTCGATAGAAACTTATCTCGGGCGAGCCTGAGCTGGAGTGGAGAGAGTTTGACTGCCTCCTGTGACACAATATCATCATTAACGTTGTAATACAGCTCCGTAATACCACCACACAGGGACTTATCATAAACACTATCGTTCTCAGGTAAAAACTAAGGATTTCAAGCTACTGTATACCATTCAAGCTAAGTATACCATTGTCTGAGTGGTTTTCAAAGGTATTGGACTTTTCAATAGCAATTTGAATTACATAGAAGATTTATGCTTTACACCTATACAACAACAAACCAAAACTAGATGACATTTCTTCCTTGAGGTAAAACAAGACAACAGGACACTAAACCTTAGTGTAATGATTGAAACCATACTCACTCAGAGTCTGTAATGATGTAACCAAAATCGTTGCCTTTTCCTCGTGCAGAGTATGCCTTCACCGCTAGGTGCACCACCTCCTCCTGGACTCTCATGTCCTTCTTCTGTGGTTCTACCAGCAGGTCTGTCTCAGCCGGAGCCTCTGTACCATGGATCCATTGCTCCACCTCAGAGTCCACCAGGGATTCCTCCTCTGGCAAGGCAACATTCCTCTCCTCCCATGGATGTGGTACAGGCACCTGGCCCTGGGTGGTCCTGCTCCGGACGTTCTCCAGACCAACGGTTTTCTGACCCTCCATGGACACTCCTGGGCCCCCGACATCCACCTCTGCTGGGCTGTCAGCCTCTGGAGCATCACTGAAGGGATCCCGGTTGAGGTAATTTAAAAGCTTATTGAAGATGGTTGGGTCCTGTGGTGAAAATAGTTAGATATTGTATGAATGGATACTGCTGCAAGTAGTTTTGATACAGTACATATTCATTTTCAAATCTGTCCCACAGCTTTTGAAAGTTATAAGATTGTCATTTGTTGTCCATCGTAACTTGATGTTTTTTCAAATTGCAGTAGTAATCTGTCATTGTCTGACAGATGAAAGAACTGTGAAAGTTCACTTTTAAGAATACACACTTGAAGGAAAATTACCCCTTTTATCACGCTCTATTGCAAAGCAATACAAGTCTTATCACTGTGATTTCAAAGAGAGCTTTCTGAAAACAGAATCAGGGTCCAAATGATCAAAACTGAAGACTGTCTGAAAGCTTTGTTATTATTAATCTAGCTTTCCTTCTCCTCTCTTTCAATGACTGTTTCAGTAAATGTTAGCCTGAAAAACATTGATATCACCCCTCTTTAAACATTGAATCAACACTAGTACACTAACGTTTTGGTATAGTAAGCGGACCTAGGTGCAGTGCAGATAAAGGGAGTCAGATGAGTAGGTAGCGGTACCAAACAAAAGGATCTTTACTTAATGAAGTGCAGACAAAACAGGATACAGACTTAAGCTTGAAAACAAAGGGGGAGAACACAGTCTCCAAAGGGCCTGCCGTTTCATCATGGCGCCTCAGATCATAACCCTCCCAGTCCACAAGAAACTGTAACAGTAACCCATTCGTAACAGCACACTAACATTGATACTGAACACTGAAGCAAGTGTTGCTAGGACATTGTATTCACCATTTTGAATCCAATTTATAAATTAGACAGAATAATTGTAAATTACCTTGTTGTCTGGGTCTGTGTCTGCACCTTCTATTTGTTGCCCTGTAAACAAACAGAATGTGTGAAAACAGCAGCACTTCCCCTTTGTATTCCAGAAAACTATTGATTGATTGATTATTGATTGGAGGCCTTGTGGCCAATAACAAAACAACCAAGGAAATATGTATAACAAGTTCAGCTTTATTTTCAGCTCTGTACTGTACCTTGAGGCCTTGTGTCTTGCCCCAATATGTCCTCATAGTCCTGGTCCTGGTCCATGGTGGGCAGGGGCTCCCTCTCCACCTCTCTGCCCCCCTTGGGCTCCACTCCATCCACCACCTGCAGGGTCTCAGCAATGACATCAGCCAGCTGGTCCAGGTCTCGTCCCACCAGAGCCTTCATGTTGACGCTGTGCCTTGCCAGTTGCTTCACCACATTCTGGATAAACCGCTCTGGGAGAGGGGCAGTATAGGACATGGACGGAGGGCAGAGAGGGAGAGAGGGAGAGAGGGAACTTTGAGAACGCCACCATAACTCCACTGCCATGTTAGGATGTGTACTGTAGCTGAGGTGGTTGAACACCAAGTGAAAATGTGCAGAACATGGTACTCAGAACACATGAAACAGAACATGTACATGGTACCACATACATGGCCAATAATGTTAAAATAAGTCTTACAAACATTTGAACATATCTGCAAATAAGTGCAGAAAATGTTAGAAAATATGGACCTTACCATCCACCAAACTGAGGGACTTCTTCAGTCTCTCTATGTTGGGCCTGGGAGGTCTGGATCCACCCACATGTGTTTGGGGCTCTGTCTGATCACTGGGAGCAGGGTGGCGTGCATAGCTGATGTAGTGGACCTTCCCCCTGGGCCATCCCTCCACTGCCCCTGGGCGACTCTGGGTTGATGGTGCCCCAGTGAGGTAGCGCTCCAGCTGGGCAGAGAGGACCCTGGCCCTGCTTGGATCTTTACTGGAGTAGGCTGCAGCCACTGGGGGTAGCCTCCCCACTACCCCCTGGGTAAAGACTTTCCCCCCCTGAGACGACCCTGCAGGCTGAAGACTGTAGAATGCAGACTTTCCCCAGCCCTGGGACTTTGGCTGGATGTAGTCCATAAGGCGGTCAGTCTGGGAGTCTTCTTCCTGTAATGGAACAATGTTTATTTTCGTCTTAGATCATCTCCATTATATTTCTATTTTCAATCACCATTGTCAGTGTATTCACATTGTATTCACAGCCTGCCCTAAGGTCCTTACTCTCCAATCTAGCCATGGGAGGAGGGTAAAGCAAGGTCATCAGTGTTGTGACAGCTTTTGGCATGAAAAGAGAGGCGGCCTGGGCTTGGGTAGACAGGACAGGATATGAATGGATTTAGATCAAAGACAACTACCCTTGAAGATTGCATATGGAAATAATAAAAGAGATAGTGTCACTCAACAGTAATGTCATGCGTTTTCACATCATAACCAACTTAAATGCTTATCTCCACCGTCAGCATATAGGTGCTGGCTGATTATCCAAGCCAAATAAATATGCTCTAAAGTTAGAAATATGACATTACATTTTGCATATAATAAATAACATACATATCTACACATACATTATATTTTACATCACATCAACAATTTCATGGATAGTGTATTGACAAAGGCCCTAGACCTCCAGGCATCATAATCAGTGCTAATGCTATCTTCCTTTGTGCTGTGCTTTCCGCCATAGCACTGAAAGAGATAATAAGATTCTCCACAGCTCCAGAGTACTGGGAGACTCTAATGGCATTATCACAGCAGGATGGTGGCTCCACCATTCACACTAACTATGTTTGTCATCCTATATCCCACCATCCAACAAAGGACCATCATTAAGGAGGGTCCTGAACTCCTCAACTCTGGACAGCAAGGAAGCTGCCCTGGTATGAGAGATGCCAGGCACATTCATGCAACCCTGGGGTTCTGCCTTAAATATGGTGATGAGATATATGATTTAATATAAGGAGTTATAGGAGATCCTTTCTAATGGGGATCATCCATGCTCAGTGGGGAGGAGGAGAGGAGAAAGAGAAACAAAAGGAGTGCAGAGACAACACAGCCACACCCTGCATAGATGGGTCCTGCATCTTGTCCATTTGGACGATGCAATCAGAGAGGATACAGGGCCTCTACATTACCCAAAGGGCCTCTTTCAATGGACCGCAGATGACAAATGCTGGTATGGAACCCCTACCCTACCAGGAGATACGCCCTATGCACTTGTGGAGATACTGTAAGAGGATTGGTTAGGTTTAAGAATTGTAATTGCTAGTTGATTACACAGTACATATTCAATCCTCACAGGTGCATAGGGGCTAGGGCTTGATTTGGGATAAAGGGTACCTTTCCGTGAGTCCTTACCTGAGTGAGAGGCCTTTCTTGTTGGGGCCCCTGGCGAGCCGCTCCAAAAGACTTGGGAAGGAAACTCCGATTTTTCAGGTACTTCTGAACATTCCTGCTAAGCTCCGCCTTCCCAGACTTCAGCTTCCTGTCTCCACTGCTGCTGTAGCGTGTCAGAGGCAAAGGGGGTGTGGCTGGCCGGTGGAGGGGAACCTTGAGTAGTTTGGACAGCTCTCTGGAGATTACCTGCTGGGTGGTGTCATCCTGCCAAGTCAAACCTACAGTAGAATAATGGAGGTTGTGTAAAGCAATAATAAACCATGTTATTTCTCTGTGTGGGTTAGAGCACCAATATAACAATACCAATACAATTATTTCCTTATCTTGAAGGAAATATGAGCACACAGACATATGGTCAGAAACGATTTAATGTCTATTTGCACAGATGAACTGAATAATCAAATACCGTAGCTATAACTAATTTCTATTGATAAACATTACAAACGTGAGATGGCTATAATACTCTTAGAAACGGTGAGAGATGCAGGTGGTGCATACTATATATGGAGTTATCTGGTGGCCTCTGTTGAATTCTGATTACAGTCAACCTCTGGAAAAAGCAATGCATGGCACTCTCCCAGCCAGTCAACAAGCCCTTTGAGAATGTCACGCCAACATCTCTGCTAATTGCCAACACATACTTTGACTGCAAGGCTCCTGGGCAGGGACATAGCATAACTGTGCCAAGGCCAGATGGAGCTACCCGGGCAAAAAGACACCCAAAACATGGCCCCATTCCCAAAGAGCCAAAAGGGACGACATTCCACTGCGGAAAAGCACACAGAAATACCACAGATATTACAGTATCTGCAGGGGCCAATATGTGGTGATGAGACACTGTTTTACATTTTACACATTCTAATTGCATTGGAAAGTATTTTAATGAGGAATCTTATTATTGGAAGGTAAAATTATCTAGGTCTAGATTCATGAAAATTTCAGACCTTGCCTTTATGGGTCAGCTTTTTGAGAAAGAAGAATAGAAAATAAACGCTTAACAAAAAGTGGCTACATATGACTTCATTAGTCATGGTCTCTCACCCATAGATTCTGGCATTCTCATCTATATTAATGGGTAGGTAGATGAGGATTCCAAGCAATGCACATCAGCCATTGATGCATCCCATGATACCCCTGAATAGAGCTCAGAGCATATGGGGTCAGAGTTGTGGCACGTTAACCGCATGATAACACATCCACCCATATTTGCTATACATTAGCGCAGTGGTTATAATAGGCCTATCTGGACAGATGGGGAGAGCAGGTCCAGTTTCAACCATAAAGGATCCATAAAATATCTGTGCTTAATAACTCCTGGTTAATGGGATCAGTGGCGATGTAACATTGGATTGTTTGGGAACAGAAGGCGACTGACACAGGTTTGATTGACTGTGACACCTCTATCCCCATGTCCCCCGGGGGGGACACTCATTACCATAGACGTAGAGAGAGGGGAGACGATTACACTTTAAGAATGGGAGGGGATAAACATCTGTGGCACTCAATGAGAGAATCGGGATAAATAACTAAATGAGAGAATCGGGATAAATAATTTTCAAAAGGAGCGAGGGAGGAGGTCTCAACATTTACTGTAGGGTCTACATGGTTGGCTACCTTTCAGTAAACTCTCAGCTGATTATACTGCTGCTGAAGAGCTCCATATCATGCAAATACCCCTCTAAGTCCAGGGAAAGGGCAGGCTTCAACTCCTAGCGCGGTTTAGAGGTTTAGCTTGTTAAAACCAGGACGGCGTCTGAGGCAAAATGCCTCTGTTAATTAGCGGCTCACCATTAGCCGGCGACTTTTAAACAGTCCAGATATTTCCGTTGGCCTTATGTTTTTTTATGGGTGTCAGAAAGAGGGGCTGTGGCCTCCTAAATATTCAAAGCCCATTAGATCAGATCCTGTCTCCTCGTCTTGTTGTTTCATCTCCCTTTGTTTTGAAATGCAGATTTTCTCTTCCCCTAAGTTTTGTCCAGCGACTGATTTTAAAGTGCCAGAAGAGTGGATGAATAATTTAGCAACAGATGTCAGTCTAGTTAATTGAGATGATATGTGTAAATCCCATTCTTTCATTAAATAATAATAAAACAATAGTGTCAGGCAATTAAAAATCAATCCACTTCAATCATCTTTACTGTACTGTATGCGGTTGTGAGTTTATTGACATTTATTCATTGCTGATATTCGATTTTATGTCCGAAAAATGGCACAACTCTCATCATAATATAAATGTAACACCATCTGAAAAATCTGTTAAACACAGCATTGATGGTCTACTGAGGGATACACTGTTATGGAAATTGTCTGGCAGTCTGTGTTTAAATGGCCCTATACTTAAACAGAATATTGAACTGCTGCAAAGCAATTTGAGAACATCTGTGCAGATACAGGGAAATGATTTCTCGTCAAAAACATTCAGGAAAATCCTAAAAACTCAGAGCACTGTTGCAGAAAGTATGCCACTTTCTGCTCACTAAAATAGTTCAACCCACACATTCTGTAAAACTGACACGAGTTATTCAATAAAGGTGCTTGAATTTTTCACACAAGATCCCTTTTTACACTACCACATAGTAAAATATTAGGACCAGCTCCTTCTGAATACCAAATACAATACCAAATATGCTTCAAACCGATAGCTAATATGTAGTGTATGTGTATACTTGCCTGGATACACTGTGTGATTTTAAACTGTATCTAATATAATTGTCAGAGATCATCATAGAATGTGAGTGAGAACGCATAGACACAAACATACATACATACATACACATTTTGTTGTGCTGGAGATCTTTACACACAAAATACACTGCAAAGATACCAGGGTGTACAAATAACCCGTGGATTAGATGATTACTGTTGCAGAAGTGATGTACTGTCTGTTTGTGGTCACTGCATCTCCCTGACTGGCTATAGATGTTCATAGCACGAATATAAATGCCACAGTGTATTATCTTACTTCACTTGTCTTGAGAGTGAAGACTCACCTTGATTTGCACATGGATCAAGGGGCTACACTACTGAAAGGCAGGCTAGTCTTAACAGACAGTGATGATGCCAGTGATGCACTGGGATGTGTTCCACCTCTCTGATATTGACAGCATGAAGCACAAGAACACATGAAACAAGAACATTTCATGAAATGACTGACTAAAGCGTACATAGTCAGATTTGGGGAGCATGATTATTTCGTAGCTCACTCCAGAGAGTGTTTCTCTGGGCTCCAGAGAGATCAATTCAGTTAGAAGAGGTGGAATTGTATGAAGTGAAAATTGTAAAGAAAGGCGCGCTGTGCAGTAGCCTTTATCGTAGGGGTGTGCCAAGTACAGATTTTGGGTATTTTGCGGACATGAGTACCATCCAATCATTTTCAGATATTATCAGTAATCTGAGAGGATTCCTTTCTATCTAAAAATATACTATTTGTCAGTTAAGCTGTGTGTAAACCAATGAAAGATGTGTGCGATGACCATGATTGGATCAGAGCATTGAACTGTATGCTGTGCCCAGTCCTTGTTCCCCCAGACCGTCTCATTCACCTCAGACAGACAGTTTGAAAAAAGCCAGTGGACGACCTGCAGCTGCAGCAGTTTGTGTTTATCTCAGCTCAAAGCGCATACCTGTGATAATATTGTACAATAATAAATACAAAACTCTTGATCTTTGATTTCATGTGTCAGTTAATATATGAACCATGCATGCGTTTGCATATTCCATAGTGAGATGTCAAACCGAGTCGACTGAAAGAGAACTACTTGAGAACTTTGTTTCCATTTAATTACAGGCCCAATTATGCAGTACAGGGGAATTCAACTAATATACTGCAATAACTGTATATTTTATATTTTCTTCACTCCCTTTATATGTCCCTTTACACACACACACACACACACACATACACACAGATATCAGAAGACTCTATAATGAAGCTGAAACAAAACGACATTTGCAGTTAAAGCCTTTGCTATGAAGTGTGGACACACTGTGATTGCAAGCTGTGAATACCAAAGTTGCCTTCGCACATAATGGCCTCGGTGCAGTCTAATATAAAAGTAATTTGCAGTGGGATGACAGTGTCTTGCACTCAAAGGCATCGTGAGGAAAATGTAATACCAGACAATGTGCCCTCCCAGTAGGGACACACTGAACAATGCAGCGAACACAGGGACAACCGAAACCCTTTTTGTGCAGGGTCAATTTCTATTGATCTAATGACATTGGTGTTGTGCGAAGAGCACAGATTGCATGATTTCTACAGCGGCTCAGATGCAAGATAAAGAGAATTACAAATCGATGCCATTGATGTTCCCCTTTTTACTTTTTCTCCATTTAGGCTACAGTACAATACTCTTAATCACTCTGTCTGTCTGGTCTTCAACATGGGAGCTCAACATCTCAAAGATGACACTTCAATAAAGAACGTTGTTACGCTGATAAGAACAGAGCGCAGTGAAGCATTGTGACAGTGGACTGTAACTGTAGATTCATCTGAAGATAATGCTTTCGGTTTTTGGATATGATGTGATGAGATAGAAAAGATAAGTTAGCGAGACTGAGCACAAGTGCACTGTAGGTGGTGATGATGTTATGTCTCCAGTCTCTGAATGTGTGTGTGTCTGAACACAGGGTCAGTCAGATGAAGGAAATGTCTGAAGTATTAACACCAGAACATAAAGCTGGAGAAATTACACGCACTGCATCTGCTCTCATCCTCCTCAGTCTCATCCGTTTATTTCTGAGAAGTAATTAGAATAAATGTGTGGTCTCGCAGTGCGCTTAATATTCATTACTGAGTTTGTAATTTCGTATGGACGCCTGCTTATTTTTTTAATGGTTTTCAACACTCTTTTACGCCTGTTATAAAAGATTAAGCTTAGAGTGGCCTGTAAAGCCAATTATGAGGAAGGTTTGTGGTCACGGTTTGAGGGGAAGATATTTGCTGCCCCCTGGCTGTGGCAGCCTGTAATTGCGGGTGGGAGTCTGTAATTGCGGGTGGCAGTGAAGCTTTAGTGGCCAACAGAGTTCCACGAAAGAAATATATTGCATTACTCTTCAACCACAAATACTGATATAATTGTTTAATTCAAACAATATCATATTTTATATGACTTTAAGTGCACATATGTGGAAGGAATGGTCAAACCCTTTGTGTGAGGCCACTTCTCCTAATCTGTCGTTCCATGGCACACACTTCCCCTCGAGAACTTGAGCTGACTTGTGAATCCATTTCTGGTATAACAGTGTGTCAATTAAAAAGCCTCAGATGTCTGGGTCCTGGCTGGAGGCTCTGAATGACTAGTCACTTTCATCTGCCATCCATGACAGACAGCAGAAGGAACATCAGAGAGAGAAGTCTACTGTACCACCATCGTTACAACCCTTTACATGCAGAATGATGATCAGGAATAAGGAGAGATAAGGAAATGGAGAGGGCGAGTTACACCATTATCTCAAACAGGATAGAAAAATTCAAATTGAGACACTGAACCTTTTCTCCTGGCCACATGACCTGAACAGGAAAACTCTGGGCACTGGGGTTTTGTCTTGATCAGGCCACTTAATCAGGAACATTCTGGGGCCTACTGTATGTATATGTGCATTCCAGCTACTTCCTTGCTGCTGTTGTATGATTGTGCCTCTGTTGTGTCCTCTTCAGCTGTACTGTATGTACCCCGTTAAACAAGTTGGTGAGCTGTTGTGCCCCCATTGATTGACCAGGAGAGCCAATTTAACACAATTATGCTGCATGCACCCCAGTCACTCATCCACGACATTTGCACTAAATGTGTAGTTATATGATCATATATGACAGACAGACATTACCTCCGTGAGCCAATTTCTGGAGAAGGGTCCTAAGGCGCTGGAGAGCAGAGGGGGATACATCATATGTGTACAGGTCTGCACCAAGTAGCTCCTGGCACCTTCCAAACACTCCATCTAGGAGAGAAGATAAACATTGATACAGATACATGTTAGAGACAAAATCAGTTCTTACAAGCATCAAAGACTAAAAGATGACTAGCAAAGCTTTCATCTTCACAAGGCAACACATAAACTTAACAGACTAGTCATCTGTGATTAGGACTGGGGTACTGGAAAGACTTGCCAAACATGTGTGAGAGCAAAGACAACTTTACTTTAGGATTGTTGCATCATATTTAAAAATAAATAAATAAATAAAAATGTAACATCCTATTTTATAGTCCTCCTGAAAAGCTGAAGTTGTGTGTTCCTTGCAGTTTCTTGTAAGCTTGAGTTCCTGTTTGGGGAGCTAATAGCTGACATTTTTCCTGACAGCAGTACGATAAGCACCCGGCCATCACCGAAGAGACTTTATCATGGACTGTGGTTATCTCCCTATCAGCAGGCCACCCGCTTTACCCAATACGGGTTGCTAGGCAACCAAATCCAGAGCTCCTATCAGCCCCATAATTCAATGGTTATCTAGACTGGTGAAGGATGCTGGGACACTGGGGGTCGGGACAAGGCGTGTGGATATAGCAGCTGGAATATAAATGACCCACACGTCTTCTTCTCTCAGTCAGGGAGATAAATCCATGTGTCTCATCTTCTAAACTCCCCAAATGAAACCCCAGTCAAAGATGAAATCTCAAAGATCGATCAGACTCATCGAGCATGTGTCTGTATGTGTGTGTGTGTGTGTGTGTGTGTGTGTGTGTGTGTGTGTGTGTGTGTGTATGTGTGTGCGTGCGTGCGTGGAGATGCCTCCCTGTTTGGTGTGAGACTAATTGATGTCAACACATTGCCATGCACCACACATTTACTGAGCTCTACAGTGATTGGCACTGACAACTAATGAATGGAATAACTGACACTTTAGGCAATTTACATTTTTGCAAGTTGATAGCCCAAATGTACATTTGTGTATATATTTACAATTGTAGAATTCAATTGTATGATTGATGCTTAGCTAATCTTGAGTTTGCATCTTGAATAACTGAGTTATAAAGTGTATTACTATTAATCTGTACACTGCCCACATCACTGGCCACTAGTGGAGGGGGAAAATATCGGTATAGCTTAGTATCGCAATATCATTTTCTGTGATTCTGTATCGATAGTCTGACTCAAAGTATCGATGTTTGATTAGATTATTACATTTTTTATTATTTTCCCACCTCCACCTCTCTTCGGGGATGACATTATTATTTATTTTACAGGTTGTGGTTTTTTAAAAAGAAAAACATGATTCTACACATGATTCAACTGTTTCCCATCATCAAATAAAAATAACTTAATTTTTTTATTTCATCGTATTGTATTTTGTAATATTGTAATACTTTGAGTATTGCATTATGTATTGAATCACAGCCTTTGTATCGTGATAATATCGTATCGTGAGATCTCATGCAATTCCCAGCCCTACTTGCCACAATTGTTCACCTTCAACTCGTATGAAAGATTTTAATTACAGTGCCGTGTTCTGTGTAAAATTGAGTGGCTGATAATTACAAAGATTTCTTCTAAATGAAAAAGCAGTGTGTTCCAGCATTGCTTCTTCACCCTGGACCCGTTTGATGACAGCTCTTAACAGGAAACAACATTTCTAAGAGCAAATAAGCATAAAGCGTGCACACATACGCACACACAGTACATACATTATTTACAACTTCACACCATAGTCATACAGATCACTGCAGGCATCAATCTGTGTTTGAATGACAACAGGATGGAAGGGAAGAAAAACACATGGAGGAGTAGAGAGAGGAATAAAGAGGAATATAGAGATGCGATGTTGCAGTCATTTCAACTAGTCTTCACGATAACATGAATACAACCATCTTCATCAACTAAGTGTACACTACAGTATTATAATTATTGTCATAGGGATTACATAAGCAATGAAGAGACAGCAGTGACATAACAAGCAACAGGCAACTGTCTTATGTTTGATGTTTGCGTTCCTCCACCAGTTTCCATGACAACGGGCACCGCCAAATGTATAATTTCTCCCTCAGTTGACAGGACATTCCCAACCACATGACACACGCCTACAGTATGTATGTACACACACACATGCGCACACGCACACGCACACGCACACGCACACGCACACACACACACACACACACACACACACACACACACACACACACACACACACACACACACACACACACAAAGGCAGATGCATTAAACAGGGCAGGTCTAGGCTAATTTACACCAACAAAGTGAGCTGAAACCCTAATGGAGTCGGGTGTGAGGGGAGGGATGCATCATTCAGTGATGAATGTCAAATCATCCCAAGCTATATGCATTACAAATGCCGAGGGGATCTAAAAGTATTGGCCACTTTAAAGTGCATGCAATGGAGCACAACAAACAATATGAAGACACAGATATTAATTCATCTTAGTTGATAGCATGCATAAAAACAGACTTGTTTTTGAGTATTTTAAATCAAAGTAGTGTATTAATTTCAAGCTTGAGCGAGCCAAACATATTTTTCCGTTAGACTATAGGTACATGTAGAGTTGCCCCAAAGACAACTGCAGAGTAATCAAAAGGTTTGACATTTTAATTTAGGAATGTTTAGGAAAATGGGTTAACATGCCATTAGATGACAGGTGGTCACAACATTAGATGCTCTGGTGCTAATATTCTAACCACAACGTTAGGACAGTAGCTGGGCAAGAACCTAGTTCTGAACAATAGGACACACTATGATTCTAATAACACTTTTTCAGTGCTACAGAAACATAAATCTGACAACAAATCAATATGTGTGCCTCCATGCATCCACATTACACAACCTAATCAATGATGTATCTATCAAAATCAATCAAATTAGAAATTCAATTATTAAAACACACTGATCAATCACTAATTGTAATTGTAATTGTAAAATCACTAATCAATGTAATGATTACAAATCTGACCCGGAGTACATAAAAATAAACAAATGTAGAATGTTGATGGACAGAAATAAGCGGATTTTCGGCCTAAAAGGTAAAGAATTCTGAATCCAGACATTGCCTCCCTGACTGACAGCGAGAAATCATACTGCAGGCAAAGCTATTTCAACTGTGAGAGCTAATGCTTAAGGATAACACAAAGAATCACTAAAGCTGACAGACAGTCAAGGACAGCAAGCATCTCAAGAGGAGACCTGTCAATCTGAAGCTGTGAGAAACAGAACAGATAGACAATGAATTATGGTTGCTGTTGAGATGCCTCTGTATCAGTCTGAGGCAGCTAAGGTCACCTACAGTAAGTTGATTTAGAATTGGTAAATTAAGTGTCATGAAAAATAAATAGGCAATCAACAAAAACAATATAGTGAACATTACACAGAAAGTAGAGTGCTGTAATTGTGTCGATTTAGTAAACATTACCAAGTTCAGACTATCATTAGTCAAATACTCTATACACCTTTTATTCTTTTGAACCATACTGCTGCTCTTGGTTACCTGCTGGGACCTATTCAATAAAAATGTGGTTTGTCAATAACCCAATTTCTCTTTGAGCAACTGGAATAAACCACTTTCCTGTTATGTATTTCAGTGAATAATTATTATGTCAATAATCAACTTTATCCATTTACAGTATCTGGGCTGGGAAGAGGAAGCACGATGGAGTGAAGTGATGTGTAGAGAGAGAGAGAGGGGAAGGAAGACTGGTGTCTAGATTGTGCAAAGCTGACCAACAATCAATACAGCCCCATCCCTTTAGTGTTTAATAGAAACCCAAGGTTGTCCTGGGGGGCCATCTAGCACTTATTTCCTACATAAGTGGCTCGCTATTCTGAGATACAGAACATCCGATTACAGGATTTGTTTGAGTCTTGTGTACTCTTAATTATAGTGTAAATGATTCCTTTCATTTCAGTTGCACCAGACCAACAAACTAAGTATACATACAGGGACGGATGAAGATGAAGCTGTCTAATATAGTCCAATATCTTTTATACATGGAGATGCTAAGAGTTTTGCAATGGATCCTGATGGAAAGTTGGAAATAACATCCTCCCTCTCGCTGATCCAGCCAGCCAAAAGTCTGGATAAGAAAGAGCAAGGTTAAACAGCCCAAAATAAACCAGGTTACTTCTTCAGGGACCGTAAGCAGTGTAAGTGGCAGACCTAGTTACCCCACCCACTCTTCCTCTCTCTGTGAATGTTATTCATCATAAGTGAATGGGTCAGGGCATCGTCTAAGATAAGAGTGCCACCACCCACACTGAAGCTACTCAATGACATTACCATAAAAATGATTAGAGGCAAAAATGATTAGAGAGAAAGATACCATATGAACAGAATTTCATCATGTAATTAACTGCAGACAGGAGAGCTTTAACAGTGGCTTGGGTAAGGTGTCCTCTTCACCTTATAGGTGAACCCCTCCTACTGTGGGTGGGTCTCCAAAGATTGATTGGCAGATGTTAATGAATATAACATGGAACTAACATGGAAGCAAAGCGAGAGGATCGTATCTATACATAAACACAGGGATATCTTACAGAAACCTCCTTGCACCCCGTTTTTTTATCATCATTCATATGAAGTGAGCCAACCTCACCAATTATTCTCTCCTACGAGCCTCAGGGTATTCTTCTCCAGAGATGTCAGCAATTTTCTCCTATTAGACTACACACAGCTCCCTCTGTACCACACTAGCCTGTGTAACTAAACACTTTGTTTTATTTCAGTGCTGGTTCTCTGGTCTTTCACCCAGTTTCCCCCTACATAACTAGGTTAATATGGAAATGAGGCTGGAGACATTCTCTTTACATGCTGTCAATCCATAGAGTACTCTGCAGGTATTGTTACAGGATGATCAAAATAGCTATTCTTCTCGCAAACACCTTAAGCCAGGAGTTTAGAACAGCAGCTCAGTGAAAATAGAAAGGCAAGTTCCTTTACTGGATTCACCTCATTGGTTGGATTGATTTCATAATGAGCTTATTAAGGCTAAATGAAGCTTGCTGAATTTAGTAAAACAAAACAAACAAAATAACATTTAAGCCCAGACATTTAGTCATTATGGTCACTGGTGTATTGAGGAACAAAAACACACAAATAAACTTAGATGTGGTGTCTCATTAATGGCAGGGCTCTGTCAAAGCTACAGTTGTTGATAACAGATTAGCTCTAATTTCAGCTGAAATTTAAACTGTATGGTTGATATACACAATAAAAATAGAGCCAAATAGATTATGTGGAAATTCCCGCAGACAGCTGTATGTGGTGCTGCAGTGCTACTCAAATAGCCAGAAGGCTCCGGAAAGCTCCGCAAAGACACCTGAACCCAATTATTTAAAACTCTTCCTGGCGTGCCAACATGTACTTCTATTTGCATCCACTAGAAAGCACATGAATTTAAGCTTTTACAGTTCAACATTAAGCATGCATAGAGTGATCAGAAAATCGAGAAAGCTCACACTTTACAGAGAGCAGGCGAAAACATTGTATTACTGTAGGTTGAATTATTTGTCCAAGTGCAAGGTTTTCCTTGCATTTGTTGGTTGCCTCTTGCACACCATTCTATGGATGAGTGAAAGTAAGCTATCATGTTGACATGCTGTTATTAATATTATTCTGTACAGTAGACTGGATGCGGGTGTCATGAAATTAGGCTATGCAGATTAGAATATATCTTGTGTTCATTTGTCAACCTTAAACACCACACAAAGCTCTTCAGATTTGCAACTCAATTCCCAACATTTACCCCAAAGATCCGGCTCATATGTGAACGACTCATCACTTGGGCTTATGTTTCTAATCCTCCTAGGTTGATGGCTACTGGCTGGTGAATTTCATGAATTAACCCATAACCCCCACCCCTTGAGTCCACCCTCAACATTTTCATCCCCCTCATCCACAATACAAAAAGAAAAATTGGATAATAACCATTTGTATGTTTCTCTTTTTTGATAAAGCTGATGTATTTTGGCCACTGGGCAGCGATACAATATGGGGTCGTAGACATGAGTTTATTCACTAGATTTTCAAGTGTCAAGCAGTGCATGCACATATCTCTCTTTGTTTTTGTTTTTAAAGGGGCAATCTGGGTTTCGTACATTTTTACATTTAAATTAACAATAATAGGTCTTGTGAATAAAAGTAGGTATATAAATTGCAAAACAAACCTAATCTTGGCATCTTGACAAATGACAAATATGACTGTCTTGACAAATGATAGCCCAGACAGACAGAATGTCATATGAATAAAAATGTTTTATGTTTTTTCCTCATTAAACCACAATAACATTAAAAGGGACATTTTGGATTCAAACAACAACAAAGCGTTCACCCCACTATTTCTTCATAAACAGTTCTCAAGAGTTTGTAAACAACTCTCAAATTCGGAGCTATGGATACATGGGCTGACCATCCATGAGATCAAAATTATAGTTTAAACCATGTTTCAATGGCGATATAAAAATGTACCAAACCCAGATTGCATGGAGAGGGGTGTTTTTCCAATGAGGTTCAATTTCAGGGACTCTTTTTTACACACAAGCACCCTTAGCAAAACGTTTTGGAGTGTATCTTTAATGGCCTATGCCACAGATAACTGTTCCTCAGAACAATCCCACAGCATTCCGATTAAAACCTTTTCCTCTGGGGAATACATTAACCTTTTGCAATGGTTCAGAATATCATCTTCACACATTTGTGTCATATCAGACCAATGCAACTGTAAAACCTGCAACCTGATTCTCCCAACGGCCTAACAGAGAATGCTTTGACATTTCCCCCTCTCTCTCTCTTGTCATGAGACATGATGAGAGGCATTGTCTCAGCAACAGCTGACCATAGACTCCATCTCTATTACTAGGACATCATTTTTTGTCTAACATTATGAACAATGATGGCTAGAGGTGATAATAATATACTGTAGATGGGATGGAATGTAGAGGGGAGAGACTATTCATTATCTAGAGATCTATTGCGGGGGGGGGGGGGGGGGGGGGGGGTACTGGCCTTAAGAACTTACAGATTCTCTCACACTTGATTCATCAGTTATTTGGTGAATGTTTGCGGAACACATCAGGTTTTTCTCTCACTCTCTGAACCCCCCCTAATGATGAAAAGCAAGGAGTGTTTTAAAACTGTGTAGGGTCGATAGCAGACCCTCACTGTCACTGTAGAAGCACTGTATAATGAGGGTGGTGGGTGGTTGGTTGAGTGTCAGTTCTCTGAAGTGAATCCTTTGAAATGAACTTACCATTAGTGCAGAACTCATAAGGTGTACAGAGCTCATCTTCAAACAGGCAACCTGAAAGAGAGAGAAATAACACTTAAAAAAGAAATTCACAACACTCAGATTACAATTATACCCAACAGACAACAAATTCTATAGTAGGAAACAAGTCAATGTACTATTGAAGAAATTAACTTGATCTTGTCAATCTCTTGGTGTCTGTCTGATCACATTAATCAATGTCTCCGTATTACAGAGAGGTGGAGAAATCGAAAAACCTAGTGAGGCAGTAAGTATTTAATAGACACAGAGAAAGGACAGCGGTGGAAAATAGGGCTGTCGCAGTTTGGAATTTCCCCAACCGCGGTCGTGTAAGTGGCTCAACATCGCGGCTTGCAATATTTATTTTACAGATTTGTAAAGATCTCACTAGAACAACATGTGTTCTATCGATTAAAAGCGAAATCATAATGTAAATATACTTTTCATGCCTTAAATCAGCGTTTCCCAACCGCTGTGCCGCGGCACACTAGTGTGCCGTGAGAGATCGTTGGGTGTGCCGTGAGAAATTATCCAATTTCACTTTTTTTTAAATTAACATTTATTAATTATTATCTGCAAATAAAATGCCATTGTCGAGTGTCTGTGCTGTAATATAGTGACTGGCAGAGTAATGTAATATTCGTCCGGGTGGCAGCAGGTAGCTAATTGCCTCGTTCCTTCTTAGAGACAAGAGAATTAGTGACGCATGCGACAGGTCGTGGTGACAGTGATGGAGAAGTTTTTAAAAAGGAAAAATGTAAACTCCGAACTGGGCCCTGGACAAGATTCTGACCCAGGTGAAGGCCCTAGTATGAGTGGTGGTAAAAAGAAAGCAAAGACGGTGAGCTCGAGGCAATACAGCGAAAGCTATCTTCCAACAGCGCCATGGTGCCAAGCAAGCTTAAACGCCATCTCCAAACGAAACACCCGTCGCTTCAAAACAAGCCGATGGACTATTTTGTTCGCCTGCGTGAAAACATAGAGAAACAGGCAACTTTTATGAGAAAAAACACAAAGGTAAATGAGAAAGCCCTCAAAGCTAGTTACCTAGTTGCTGAACTCGTAGCTAAATCAAAAAAGTCCCACTCTGTGGCAGAGACATTAATACTACCTGCCTGCAAAGCCATTGTCAACGAGATGCTCGGCCCTGACCCATAGCTAAAGTCCCATAGCTAAAGTCCCGCTCTCAGATAACACAATTGCCAGGCGTATTGATGACATGTCTACAGACATCGAAAGTCATGTTTTGGGAAAGATACGCATCAGTAGGAAATTTGCGTTGCAACTTGATGAGTCTACGGATATTAGTGGACATTCTCAGCTCTTGGCCAATGTGCGTTTTGTGGATGGAGATGCCATTAGAGAAAACTTCCTATTTTCCAAGGCACTGCCAGAAAAAACAACAGGAGAGGAAATTTATATAATATTGTAATTATATATACTGTATCAGGCTACAGAGTGTCATTTTGTAACATTTTTGGTTGGTGGTGTGCCGCAAGATTCTTCCAATGTAAAAAATGTGCCGTGGCTCAAAAAAGGTTGAAAAACACTGCCTTAAATGATGAGGTGAATAGAGCTTTCAGTTCGAGATGGAGTTGCTAGCTCCTTACAGTAGCTAACTGAACTGTGAACGCAGCTAGCTAGCTATGTGATTTGCTTAAAGTCAGAGAAAAAATGGCTGTCTTTATTTTGAGCAGCGGTGAGCTTTAACCCTTTTTTTGTTTTTGTTTTTTACCATGTAAAAAGCCCTACTATTTTCAACTGTGAGATGGTATGACGCTGGCCCTGAATTGCTGATGTTAACCTTTACTATCATGAAAAAGAGCGAGAGCCTCTTTTTGAACTGACCAATTACTGTAAGAGGGCACAATATGCTCAAACAGAATAGCAACAACAAACCATGAATAACAAAGCACAACTCAAAAGACAATGTTAACAGTGATGTTGGCTGAACATCAAGTCACCTAAAACCAACAAATAACAAAAGTACAGTACAACAATACACCACTATGGCATGTAGGCTATATCTTGCTTTAAAATTGAATAATAACGGCAGAGCAATCTATCACCAATTAGCCAGCTTCCTCTGTCCTATCTACGACTAATATCCCAGGTCCATGGGCAATGTTCCTGTGTATGAATATTAACGAACATTAAGGCTGAGTGAAGGTCTGGGTGTTCCAGACTGATAAATGAACAGATGGAATGGGCTGGTGGCTAACAGGTCTCCATGTTCATATTTCACAGGGAGGAGGAGTTGCAGCCTCAGGGATCAGCCTGCCCTCATCTCTGATCTGCCCAGGTCAACCTCTACATCCACCATACATGTCTGAGAGAAGAAGCGAAGGTGAGGGGGAAAGGGTGATGGTGCTAATGCAGTAAAACTCTAGGATATGACCCCTGGATTTCTTCAATATTATAAAGCAGCACTTCTTTGAACTATTCAAGTGTGATGTTTTCAAGTATCTAAACATACAGTTCTCCATCAATCAGACATATCCTGCTTTGGGAGTGTTGAGTGTTGTGTAACTGGGTTTCCTCTGAGGGGAGGAGGTCCTCAGGTTGGGCTTGTCCTCCCACCTGTGTCACTGTCTGCTATTTGCAGTTGGATCTTCTCTCTTTTTCTCTGTCCTATTTCGTCAGTGTCCAGGTGCAGCTGTTAGGAGGATGTTAGTAGACACAGGCCTGTCCTGTCTGGAGAAGATTCATACAGGGGTGTTTAAGTGGCCTTTTATCCATGTAAGGAAAGATGTGCCAGAGAGGGGAACATTGTTGTTGTTAAAATAGGACACGCTCCCAAGAGAATAGCAGCAAGCTATCAGAGGATTCCTATCTTGGTGCATAGATTTTAGAAACCAACCAAAGATATCCATATTAATAAGATGCCAACAGATTGGTCAAATTTTCTAGTCACTTTTAGCGGTGAAGCATTTCATTCATTTCATCCAATTTGATGATGCTTTACAAAAAGGCCTAATCAAAGGTATTGTGCATCAAGGAAACAACAGTACAATGTTGAATTACAATATGTTCAGATATAAACTACAGAGGCAGTGTGACATCAACAGCTGAATGTTCAGTGTCACGAATACACCTCAGAGATGGTCCACACATACTGAGTCACACCACTCGCTATTATTGTCTTTTATCCTCTCTTTTTTTTCTTCTCTCTGTTTATCAGCAGCAGTGACGAAGTCGGATGTACCCACAT
Organism: Argentina silus; assembly: GCF_951799395.1. Taxonomy (NCBI): domain Eukaryota; kingdom Metazoa; phylum Chordata; class Actinopteri; order Argentiniformes; family Argentinidae; genus Argentina; species Argentina silus. The sequence continues at coordinate 9,760,762 of NC_139655.1, read as the reverse complement.
GGCCCCTTAGACAGAGGTGCACAATTACAGAACATGCAGGGTAGGCGGAGAAGGCCTTGGACAGACTACTTTAATGAGAAGAGATTAATGTGAGCAGTCTATTAATCATTTTACTGAGAGAAGCAAGAGAATAGAGAGGAGTGGAGGGGGGCGAAGTATTCTCAGACATCACAAGTTTCTTGGGGTTTATGTCAGATACATCATTAAAAACATTTCCTTAATGTGCTTAGCTAGTTTGGTTATGCTCCACACAATACACTGACACTTTCCCTGGGAGGAGAGTGCATCTCAATTGGCCTCCAAATTGTGCCTGTTTGGCATAATGGATTCAATGCGTCAGCAGAATTGCGATTTAATAGTCAGGAGAGGGTCATTTCATAAAGGGACATAAAAAAAACTATAATGTAGCTCTGCTTTCTGGAACCCCCCCCCCCACACACACACACACACATTGAGCACAGCACATATAAGCCTGGAAAGACAACGACTCAAACCTGGCCTTTGTGGGAGTGAATTTACTAAGTAAAGTATTTGGCATCATTTGATTTAAGGGAATCACAGGACTGGGCGTGGCTCCAAATCAGAAACGTGTCGTGTGCAAGCACTGGTGGGAGGTGCTGTCGGAGAGGTAGAATCAGTGTGTTGGGAGTATTTCCCGATCTTTTGTTTACTGAGTAAACAAAGGCCAAGTTTGACATGTTAGTCCACCAGACCATCCAAGCATATTGGGTGGAAGTGTCAGGGAATGAGATTACACAGACACACATGCACACACATACACACACACATAAACGCAACGTTTTTCTTTCTCACCAAATGTTACCAACTCTTCTGCTGACTGTCACTCCCAGCAAAACGTATGTATCTTCAATGCAATTCAAGAACATACAGTAGCTATTTCAGTTTTCAGGACCCTTTCGACCATGCAGTCCCTCTTCATCATGCTCCTCACCCGTCAGAAATTATTTTCAGTCCACTCAACTTTACCACCTAATCACTCAACTGCTTAATTCATTAGGTTCTGTGCAAGGCCTTGTCAGCTCTCAATATTAATTACTGCCTTCAATTTAATGAAGCATTCACCCAAGCATGGTTAGTCAGATAGTACTGAGTGTAAGATGGGCAGGACATCCAATTGATAACGCCATGTTTCCACTCTCGGACGCCGTGCTGCCAGAGATTATTAAAATGGGGGTTTTAATTAAAACAGAATCACTTAGGATGCCGTTGATTACCTCAGGACAAAAGAATGCCAAAATGGATCCCGACGTCATCAGGTAACTTGAGAAGAGAAACTCCTGAAAAATGTGTCTATATCTAAATTAAACATCCAAACTACAACAAATGAATGGTTATCTTGTATGGGAGTTATCTTGTACAGGAGTGCAGACTGACAGTGAAGATTATCTTAAAGGAGAATAGCAAACTAGGAAAAATACAGGGTCTAAATTGTTTCTAATCTCCCCTTTAAGTTTTGACTTATTAAGTGTACTGTATGTTAACCACATCTAGGATCAATCATTCAGGTTTCCATAGTGATCTCATCCCATAATGAGCATTCTCCACATGCTCCACTATAGATCAATGAAGAGGATGAAGAGACCCATTGATTAGAACGACCTTTATGAACGATCACACACTGATTGAGTGACTCCTACTTACTACACATTTTACTCACATATTTAATTCAATCCCTCTTATTTTTTCTTATTTTCTTCCCTCAGTCCCTCCCTCCTTCCCTCCTCATTCACTCACTCACTTTTTTTTCCAGGATCCTGCCTGGCCTGCGATAATCCAACACCAGACAGTTTAGCAGTTCACTATTTTAGTTGAATGCAAAATTAATTTGGTGGAAAGAAATGTGCTTAACTACAGGTAGGCTAAATGTAGCTGCTTCCTAAAAATAACTGGTGACCTGATTTACACTGATTCTGTATGTGGGAGATCAGGATAGATCTGGTGATTTCCAAAACAGACTGCATTCTGGGATATTTGAGTGGTACATTTGTGCATTATTATGCAATATTATTACTTGTTTAGGGAACACCAGGACATATTGTAGCAGATGTAAAATGTATTTGATATCTTTGAAGTCTTTCTGCCTGAGAATGCATTCTTGGTCCAGTATAAATCAAAGTCAAATGACTGAAATGATGGTTCAGTATTATAACAGACAGAGGTCATAGCACCAATGGTACCTGTGTACATAGTCACTGGTAGAAATTCTGTCACTGTCGTACATCTAAAATCCTGTCGTATGCTCCAAAATAAAATAGCCAACTGTGCTGCAGACTGATACTTACATACTCCAAGCCTACTACAGTTCAGGCCTACAGTACACCCATGGACATTCATGTGGACATGTTTTAACTCAACTAAACTCAACTGATCTCAACTATTTCCCATGTATCCGATCTGTTTCCACCTTCATTTAAAACCAACACACATTGGCTCACAAAGCATTTAGGGATGTGTACTTACTGGGCACTTACAGATACTAGTTATCTACTTCAAATACAGGTTATCAGCAGCAGCACAGAGGGTTTTAAAAAATCAATTACATTCCAAGTATGCAAATACAACTGCCCTCAGTAAGTCCTCAGGCTCTGAGCACTGCAATCTCCACAGCTGCTTGGCAGAGAGAGGCCCTCTCCCAAGATGCCCCCTGCCTGTCTCATTATGACCACCTGCCGTTTTGGGCATCGAGTTCTGTGTAAGGACACACACACACACACAGACACATACACACACACACACACACTCACACCCATGCACACCAGTGGAGGCTGATGGAGGTAGAAATCGGAGGACGGGCTCATTGTAATGCATGGAATGAAATGAGGAATGGTATCAAACACATGCTACCATTCGTTATGTCATTCCACGCATTACAATGAGCCTGTCCTTTGATTTCTACCTCCACCAGCCTCCCCTGACACACACACACACACACACAGTCACCTTCAGCTAACATCTGTGCTGCTTGTTTGGAACAGAACAACTTGGGTGTCTACCTTCATCTGTCAGATGAAGGAAAAAAGGCAGAGGAGTGAGAGGAGATGGAGGGAGAGGAGAGGGAGAGATGGATGAAAAAAAGGTAAATTATAAGAAGAAAAAAAGCAAAGTCATGACTGCGACTCAGCACTTCTTGTTGATAACAGGGATGGAACATAATGCAGCTTTAATCCTCTAGATTATCCACACCTGCATATTTATTACAGTAATAGAGTCCTTCATCCTAGTGATGTGTCCATGTGACCTCACAGGTGGGTGGCTAGCATCAGGGTGCTGTCCAATGCGTCAAAAGGGACAAAGAGGATGCTGGGAGTCTGGCAGCGAGGACAGCCGCCTCCCACAGAGTGCTGTTAGTAACATATTTCATCCTGTCTCTGTGGCTGTGACTATACCTTTTATTATCATTACTGGTCTCTTCCAAGGACACTCCACTCTACAGCCCCCTCTGTGCTCACTGCTATCAGCCAAAAAAGCAATTTTAGAACAGTGTGATGGTGACAGCAAGAGACTACGGTATAATAAAAATGTAACAGCATTGTAGGGAGAACAGTGCTTCGGTGAGGAGTCAGGAGAGGAACATGGTGGCAAATTAGCATGACTTTGACACTGTTTCGCAATTCAGGTAAAAATAAAACATGGGGAAACTTTTGATAGACCCTGAACAACCATTTTTGAGCAATGTCATACTCTTACTGCCAGGCCACTATAGAGTAGGCAATCCTCTTTCTAGAAATACACTTTCTAGAATCCATACATCCAATATGTTTATCTCTCTACCTTATATTTGAGAGCATAATCGCCTACTTAACGCCTCATTCTCATCACTACACACTGAAATGACCCGCTGTTCTACACCTGCTCACGCTAGGGTCAGTACACTGATTGGACAGGAAATCTACCATTGACATCCACATGTGTGTGGATGTGGCCAAACATGACTCACCCTGTGTGTTTCCCAGAATTCAGGAGAGGTCAGGCTCACTCTGCCATCAGCTGCAGGCGACAGGACAATTGCCATGAATTAAAGATAAAGAATTAAAGCAGCACCACCACTACAACAAAAGGACCCAGAAATAGGCCAGGTGACCTTCTCACTGACTCGTTGAATGATTTAGACGTTTGATTTTCTCCCCCATACCGAGGTGTGATTGGGTGTTTAAGTTGGAAGTAGAGCAACTTAAAGGTGTACGCCTCCACATTTTCTCTCCTGCCACAGTGAAGTGAACGGTCTCACTAGACCAGCTGATCATCTCCCTCAGGGATTCCCTGTAACCTTCCAGCTTAGAGACACACCAACTAAACATCTTAACCTAGTACAGTATCTGTGAAAACACAAGCTGTTTTTGATGAGATTGGCTCAATAGAAAGCCAGTTCAATCCCCTGATCAGCAAAAGGTCTCAAAGATACAAACTCATATCAATAAACCAATGTATATGACTGGCCAAGGTGTCATATTGTAGCTACAAACACCTTTAAAGCTTGTCCTTGGTGTTACAAATCAACCTGTTGGTATGGACTGTTGCCTACCAACTGAGTTGGGTAAACAGATTGTGATAGATCTGATTTACCATACATATCACAAGACAGTGTTTATGAGAAAGCAGAATGCCAGGCACTGCCCTCCTGGCCAGGGCTCTCTCTCTCTATCTGACAGGAAGTCATTTTGTTTCTACAGTGCGTAGTGAGACAGCCTAGAGTGTTAATCAATAGACGGAGCAAGCCTATTACTGCATATAATCAGGCCTGGGATTGCAGAGATGAATACCTCCGTCCACTGCACCAGGATCCCAGTGTCCTGAATACTCATTACCCTGTTATTGTCCTCATTATACACTGTGACATCACGGCCAGGAGGTGACCTTGAGAGTGACCTCCTTCATCAGCTCGCTTTAATCTACACTTACCCTCCCAGACACAAGATAGTCAAGAAAGAACAATGTTCCTTTAATATTTTCAAGTGTTGCCTGTCACAACACTGAATGTCACATTGTGATAGCAGATCTAATATATTCCCAAAGGTATACAGTCAACCAGGGAAATACAGTAATTCATTCTTGAAATCATAAGAGTCACAGATGTTTGATCGGATTTACTTCATTTTGCTCTATTATCATAATCGTTTATGCACAGTCTGTTGTGAAGTCTGAAAAAAATCTTGACAACTTTCCTGAAACTAAATTGCTTCCAAAAGAACATCTGCTCTGGTTTTTTAGCACATTGTGCTTTCGAGAGGGGCAGAGTGTCCATCAGTGTTTTACCTGTCTCTCTCAACCTCTCTTAAAGAGGGACAGCTTGGCCTGACCTCAAATTCTGAACAGGAGGATTCTCCTCTTCTAGACTGATCTCCTCTTCTAGCCTCTATGACATAATTCAGACTGTACACCTCTTAACATACTGTACAGTTACACTTACCTGGAAACACGTGTACAGCCGCTTTGCTCTCTCCTCGTCTCAATACCACTCAATGTCAATAAACTCCTCAGAGCATCTGTGTGATTTCAAAGCTGCTCTCCGGTTCATCTGTGATCAAACCAACCATGGCAGCATCTCAAGCCCTGAATATACAGCCTGTTTCACATCCTTTACTGCAATTCAATAGAAGTATATTACGCCTTAAAGGCTGAACACTGAGTTAAGTACAAACTCACAATCCCATTTGCTCTTTATGACTCACAGCAACACTAAAGTATATGGGGCAGGGAAAACCATTCCAAATCTTACCCTGAATACTATATCATAAATTTGTGTCAGTTATTGAAAAAAATGCACATTACAACAGCTGCATCATGGTTTGGTGCAGCTGAGAGGAGATAGCAAAATGTGTTGCTTGTTAGTCAGAATCAATGGCCATTTATTACATTGGAGAACAGACGCAAGGCAAAAAATAATTAGAACATGATGCTAGATCAATTACACTCAAATTGAAAGCAGCAGCTGTCACGATTATGAATACATGAAAACAGGCTTTGAAAATGACTGAGCCAAATTGCTCTGTGATCATCATTCTACCATCCAACACAAGATGTCTGCCACCCATTTGCAGACGTGTAAAGAGGGATGCTATTGGATGATAAATAACAGCTAATAGAGTATTTCATCACTTGTAATGGTTCACTTCTCTCATTGACCTGTATCTAAACAGAAATAGCTCATTCAGGACAGGTCTCTCATTTGTAATGTCCACCCGGGCTAAAGGAAGTCTATTGGCTATTTCTCTACAGGAGTGAGTGTGTCTCTGTACCTCTATCTGTCTCAAGAATCCAGCTCCAGATTACTGCTGTACTGTATGTTGACACAGGAATCTATCTTTTAGAAGGATGGTAAGAGATGGTAAGAGACAGATCTAAGGAAAAGAGTCCCTAGACAGCTGTGTAAGCTATTGCTATCTCTATGACCTTTACTGAGATAAAAACCCAGGCCAAGAGGTTAGTGTCCTGCGACTGACACGCAACTACCATGAACACAAAGGCAAACAGAAGCTTTTTTTTTTTTTAAACCTTTATTTATAAGTTAGTCTCATTGAGACACAATCTCTTAATCCCTAAGTGTCTTACAGTATATAGGGTTTCACATAAAAGGAGAGAGGAGACTTGAGATATGCAGAATAAACTAAATAACTGTAATCTATCTTGCATCTGCATCTCTATCCACACAATGTGGACGTCTCTTTCACATCTCTTTCAGTCAGAATGATTTATAAGCACTGAAACTGAGTGTCTCCACTCACTCACCTAAGACAGGCTATCCGAGGAATGACAGATGATCACAGCCAACGAATCAAATCAAACTTTTCTGGGTGTATTAGTAGATGAATTTGATAGCTAAGCACATAGTGAGGAGACTGCATGCAGGCATGGAGGATATCAACAGAGTGAGAGACTACACACTCTTCATTCTGAACCATCCAACTGACAAATCAAGAGCTCACATGTGGGCGATACATTATCACAGATGCTATTCTTATGAATGCATACCAACACCATACAGTTCAACTGTATGCTTGTATGAGATGGAAAACTAACTCCATAAGGTACTGTATCTCCTCCGGGCAGGGTGGTCTGAGGAGATAGAAACAACAAACCATCTGTGACGCCAAGGAATCAAATGACACTACCACCATGGGCTCAGTGACCAAACAGCCTCCATCTACTATGGTCCGGCACTGTACCTGAGGGTTATTCATTTAATTTAATTCTCAGCCTCTTTGCACTTCTTCAGGAAAGCAGTATTTATAGCTCAGATATCACCTAGGTATAAACAGTGCCTCCCACTCCTATTTGGTGTCTTAACGCACACACGCACGCACACACGCACAGACGCACACACACGCCAGTCTACCAAAGGAAATGGCATGCGGCCTATGAACCCAATCAGGCTGCTTTCTAGCAACACAGTACAATGCACACTGGGACTCATTAAAAACAATAACAGTCTCGAACACCAGGAAAACAATGACAACAGAGAGCTCTTCTAGAGAGAGAGAGAGAGAGAGAAAAAAACATAAGCATGAATTTTAACAATGAGAGGAATTCTCCACTGATTATGAACTATTATCCAAAGGAATGAGCTCTGACTCATTCACAATTACACTAGTATTAACTTTACACAGCTGCCCACAAGCAATGGTTTTCATACACCACCCCATTAAAATTTTACAGAGGGCATCATGTTTATGCATTATGTTAAGTTAATAGATTGATAGACACAGTGAGAGAGAGTTGGAGAAGGAAGACAGATGAAGGAACACACAGAGACAAATAAACAGAGAGAGAGAGAGAGAGAGAGAGAGAAAGGACAAACATACAGATGGACAATGACTGATGCTGGATCAGAGTGAGATGATGATACCTCAGGTTACCACTCCCACACAGACACAGGATCAGAGAGACATGATAGCACCCCTGCTTATCATTCAGACAGAGGCACCAAAGACACTCAATCATGGTTCTGTCACACCATCTGGTAGAAACCATACTGTCTGTGCATCACAACCTCATGCAACATTATCCACAGTATCTTCCAAATGGTATACTTTGGCATCCAAGGTATACTTTGGAGTGTTAAGACAGGGCAAGAAAAAAAACAATCAAAGTATAAAGTCAGATATTCCTGCCAAGACTGAAATCAATCAAAAGGGCGTGTGGGCTGCCCTTTCCAGAACAGATTCATATTCCATTAAGGAAATGTATCTCTGAAGCAAGAGGTAATATGGAAGATTGTCACAGTTTAATGTTATATTCCTAAAGCAGAAGCCATAGGCCTATAGCCTATTGCCAAAGTAATTGTGGAATTGTAGAATAATATAGCCTACAACCTCAGAGACAGCCCAAACCTCACACAACCTCAAGACTAAAACCATGGGTAGGCCCACATATAAAATGTGTACAATGGAACAATAACACAATGAAGACAGATTAAGGTTATGAAATACATATTAGTCCAGGGTTTATAGTATGGGTTAGGGTTAGGGTTAGATACTGTAACTCAATAAGCAAAGTTAATACAAACAAACCTAAGCAACCTCTTTAAGTGATTGTTTAACATTAGAATGGGCAGCTCTTGCCCCTCAATGCCTTTTCCTGACTTTTTCACTCTTGACAACATGTCTTTCCCAAAGATGAACTCCCAGCTGATGTGTGAGTAGAAGATATGGGTAGGCCTATCCTTTGTTTATTTTTTATATTGACCTGCCATTCTTGCCATGCATGGGTGTGATTGTGTCAACAGTTCAAGTTTTTCCCAATTGTTTAAACAAATTTCCTGAAACTATAGCTCAATTTCTCAAAACTCTAAACACAAAACTGAAAAGAGTTAACTATTTTGTCAAAACTCCACAAATCTCAAATCACAAATCTTGCAAAATGAAACACTGCACTCAAAACCATGTTCTCTCTTCTCAAAACTGATTCTTTCCACCAACACGATACACACAGCTATCATATGAATATCTCTTACAGAGCATCAATTAAACACTGTTGTGATACATTTAAAACACTACCATCAAAATACTGTTTATATGTGTTTTGGCTTTTGGCTTTATATATGTTTTGGGGGCCACGTTACTTATTCAAATTTATACAATTGTGTAGAAATTCTTTCCTTTTTCTCTTTTTTTTTCCTTTTTAAAGTTTAGGGGGATTTTTGTCCCAAAATAGGTTGCAATTTTATGGTACATACAGTATAAAGACTGTTGCCATATTGTAATACAATACTGTGAATATATCATATAAATATAGCATTGACACAATCATTGTATCAGAATAGGATACAATGCACCTTTGTCTATCCAATGAGCTCCAATTGGGCTAAACTCACAACCCAGCTTCCCAGAGTCATATTGTGAACTTATAGTTGATACTGCAACATTATTCTGAGAATACACAAATGTTACCTATTTTGGCAAAACTCACAGTAATTGCACTGATAAGTAAAATGAAAAACACTACAGTAAGTTTTCCATTGTGTACATTGCTTCACCGCTGTTTATACTGCTTATACTGTTTATACTAGTTATATTTTATTTTATTTTATTTTAAAACTTATTGTAGCACTACTCTGTGGCACTGTCACTTTTGCATTTCACTGTATACCTGTATGCACGTGACAAATAAAGAATCTTGAATCTTGAATACAAAAAGGTAACCAAGCAAATATTTATTTGTTACTGTAATACAGTAAAATGTTCAGCTGACAAAGTTTTTCGTAGGCCCACAAAAAATAAAAAATAGAAAATGCATTGAAACAGATTTACATGTAAATCAGTCCGCATCCCGCCTCCGATCCTGTTCAGGCCAGAGGACCTCATCTACATCGCGGGCGATGGCCAAGCAGCGGGGAAAAAAGCACCTGGCGTGATGGATCCACCCCTGGCATGCGTCTGCGTGGACGCCTCCTCCATTGCCTGGAGTAGGGCCACACGCACATGGGGTTTGCGGTCATATACCTTCCACCGCCATGCTGAAAATAATTCTTTGATCGGATTTAGAAATGGGGAATATGGTGAGAGGTAGAGAACTGAAAAACGTGATGCACTCAAGGAAGGTTAGCAGATGGGCAGTGTTGTAGGGACCAAGTTGGGCATGGTGACGGATGACCCCACAGTGACCAATGGCTGCGCACATGGTCACATTTTCCCCACACTGGCCAGGGACATAGACGATGGCACAGTTGCCAATGATGTTCTTCCCCCGCCGCCTGGTCCTGGTCAGGTTGAACCCTGCCTCGTCAATGAATATGTATTCATGTAGAGCAGCACTGGCATCAAGTTAAAACACTCTCTGAAAAAGAGAAAATTACCATATCAAACAATAGGCCTACATACAGGAACACTGAAGTGCATAGTGACCAGCTATAGGCCTACATACAGGAACAGGTGCATAGTGACATGTCTATGCTCAACCGCAAGGCGCTGCAGAAGGTGGTGCGGACAGCTGAGCGCATCAGTGGATGTGAGTTTCCCTCCATCCAGGACATATACAGCAAACAATGTGTCAGCAAAGCCCGGAGGATCATCAGAGACCCCAGCCACCCCAATCACAGCCTGTTTGAACTGTTGCCATCCAAAAGACGGAGCCTCCTCCGGAGCCTCAGGGCCAAAACTCAGAGGCTCTCCAACAGCTACTTTCCCCAGGCCATCAGGCTCATGAACAAGCCTACTCCAGACTCATGACTTTACCCCCATCACACCCACAGAATGGACTCTACTAGCACATAGTCACTTTAACAACACCTCTACACCAATGGCACAGTGCAATAATAATGACATTCCACTTTACTTTTTTACTCTACTATTTATACTGCAATTGTGTCATGTCTATTGTCTTGTGTCCCCAACAATCGTCACTGTCCAACCGTCTCACTTATATTGTACTTAGTCACTTATTGTCTTGTCTCACTTATCTTGCACTATGTCACTTATTGTCTTGTCCTACCTCATTGCACTACTGCGTATTTGTATTATCTGTATTATTTGTATTGTATGCTGCATTGTCAAGGAACCGAGCCCAAGAATTTTACTCCCTGCACTTGTGTATGAGACGTAACAAACTTGAAACTTGAACTTTGTTACAGTAACCTGCTGTACTCACTTGCACATATTGGTAACGTAGCTTGTTCACTCTGTCAGCGTTGTACTCAAGCGGTACGCGATATAACTGTTTCATTCGAAGCTGGTGTTTCTTCAGAACATGATCTATTGTGGACCGGCTGACCTGGTCAATGTTTTGGAAGAGGACCTTGTCTTGTATGACTCTGTCTTTAATTTTCCTCAGTGTAATGGCATTATTAGCCAACACCATGTTGATTATGGTGGCCTCTTGCTCATCTGTAAATTTCCGGCCTCTGCCACCTCTTGCTGGTTGTCTTTATATTCTGTGAAAAGTATATAAAGTATAGGCTACACATATTTCATAAATGTAGGACAAAACAACATTACACTATACATTTCTTTCACAAGCACTGTAGATATCCATAGAAACCATAAAGTTACATTACTGTAATTACTGTAGAGAGTATAGAAGACTACTGAAGTGGTTACTTACCTATTTTCATCTCTAAATGCCCGGATAACTGAGGCTACCGTGAAGCGGCTCAAATTCAGCTGGACTCGCTGCCCATCTTCGGTCATTGTTAGGCCATGATTGAGTACATGGTCAACCAAAGTTGCGCGGATTTCATTAGACATATTGGCTCGCCTTCCTCTTCCTGTCACTCTTCCTCTTCTTCTTCGTCTCTGTTCTCCATGCTGCTCCATTTTTTCCCCCAACAAGGTAGAGGTCACCTGAGGCCTTTTTTATGCTCTGACACATAATTGAAGTGTTGTGCCAAGTGAGTTGAGAAGTGAGAATTCATAATTAGGGTGTGGCATTTTGAAGTCCGGTGTTTTCCAGGTGAACAAAGTGTGCTAAATGATGTGATTTGTGCTTAGACTTTTGCAAAAATGTGATTTAGAATTTCTATTTGAGTGAAAACAATGGAATTGTGCTTAGAGGTTAGCAGTCTAGTCTTGTTGTTGATACATGAGCTTCAAGTTTTCAGAATTGTGTACATAGTTCCATTTTTTGTGTGTATACAATGGAGAAAAACTGTAACACCTATTACATGTATGCGTATTTCTCAAAATAATGCCCTATTCCTTCCTTTTTCGGGCAGTGATCCAAAAGCATATAGACACACGGCAACACCTGGGCAGGTGTTTTGCCCGCCAACAAACCGACTATAAACGAATGTCAACTTACCAAATTTACTGTCAGCGGAGGTAGTTGAGTGGGAGAGGCACAGAGCCAGAACAACGAAGATGATGGCACACGGAGAATCCATACTCTCACTAATCCATCGCACAGCTTTGCTAAAACAGCATGTCTAGTGTCAGCTTTTAGATGCGGGCTGATTAAAACTAACTGGATGTCACGTAACAAAAAATATATATATATAAAGTGGTGTTGAGAGGCAGTGCTGTGTGATGTTCTAGTGTTCTGCACTTCTATCCCGCAGCTCGCGACAGGATTCAGCACCGCGTACAGCAAACCTTCCAAAGGCGCCCCTCCTAAGGTTCTGACGTCAAACACACACGGCAAGGGGCCGGTGGTATCTGAGCGTGCACCTCTTGGAACAGCTCGCAGAAGAATAATAGCTTGTTCAGCTTCATAATGAAAATGGTACAGAAATATCAGCATTGACTAATCGAATTCACAAGTAGTAGTAGCCCACTACTACTAACAATTCAGATGGACCACAAAAATGACACCAACTGATAATGACGTTTATTAAAGAAATCGAATGACAGCAATAAACCGATGCATCCAATGTTCATGACATACAAGCAACTTTCATTTATTTAGCAAGTTTCATATAGTAGTTCAAAGCTTTCCACACAAAAAATAAAAGCAGGACAACATCACAATCAAAATTTACAATTAAACACATGTAAAGTCATAGCACAGGCTACAGTGAAACAAGTAAGGTGTATAAAAATAAGTCAAACCGAGTAATCAAGCAAGGGCTCTCTAAACACAGGACAGCAACTCCCTCAGGATATTATATTCATAGACAGAGCATGCATGAAACTATCAATATACATGAATTCTCTGCATTGCCTACTACTACTATTGCACACAATATAAAAAATACAACTGTTAAGGATTGGAAGACCATCTCACATAACTCACTGAACAGGGCAAAAAGGCAGAATTTGCTGAGAAAGGATGCGATTAGTGGAGTGGGAACAGGTGTGGTTAGTTGGCAAGGAAGGGATGTGGCCTGGGGTTAATGGTAATTGGAAAGTAATCTAATTCTAGACTATTTTAACAACCCCAACGCAATCGTTCATCCAAGCACTATGGCATGACTCTATAGCTCAGGGGGCGATTTAGAAATAATGTTGGAAGTTTCGTGGTGATATCGATCGGTGTACAGTATATCCCGGCGGTGGCGTAAAAAGGCTGGCTTTAGATCAATCAATGAGAGGTGTTTCGAGGGCATGACCACTCACTCATCAAAACCCGTTCCATAGCCAAATATATAAGGAGCTCAACTGTGTGCTTGCGGTGTTCGGTGGCTCCTGTTTTTTCCTCAACTTGGATTAAGAATGGCGGGGAACACGAATGGTCTTCCAAACCATAAACTATCCGACAATTCAATATAGCCTATCATTGCGAAAACAATTACATAATTAGACAGTCCTTTTTAGACTTGATACACATGCTGTATTAGGCCACTTATCTCAATAGGCATGCATTTGCAATAACCTAATGTTCAATCTTGAACATCAAGATTGAGCTGATATTCGTGAAGCTTTGACAAACTATGAATTTGTTGCCTAGAGCATTAATAAATGAAGTAGGCTAGAAATGTAACATCCCATTACACTATAGGCCTACTTTTCAAATGAACATAATTTGGTGCGCCACCAGTGTCAAAATTGCTGTCATAAAAAGCAGTGTTTGCGCCAAGAGGTGTTTTTTCGTGGGTCTTAAATGTCCCCGCTTGCAATGCCTGAAACTGGCACTTTGGTACGGTGGCACAGTGCTGCCAATCACAAAAAGTTCATACATAAGTACAGAAGTTCATACATCACGTTAATACGAGATCGTTTCAGTATCACAAACTAACCTGATAATGATCTCGTATTAACGTGATAATTATCTCATAAAATAACCGTTTTTTTGTGGTTGTGTGCAGCACTACGCTACAGTACGTTGGCGCTTGTTTTCAAATAACGCTAAATTTACCAGCCGATGTGACGCTGGTAATTTGCCAATCTTGGTGTTATGATTTGAAAATACTACTACAACGTTTAGAAGCTGAAATTGGCAACACTTTGGTTCTACAATATCTTCCAACAGTTCCTCTTGATTTGAGTTTTAATAAAACTCAAGTAAAAAAGCAAATGGACAGTTTGATTTGCGCAATTTCCTTTTATTAATTGAATTTCCTGCTGAAATTCACATTGAATTTATGTTTAGCCTTGATAACAATGCAAAATATAAATATAAAACTCTAGATAAGCATATATGTAACATGCCAGTTATACCAAAATGTTTGAGAGAATGTTTATAGCATCAGGATCTCATTTAATGTGTTGATAGCTGATTCATAGATGACTCTGGAGAGACAGGATTTTTTTTTAGTTAGTTTCACTTCAGGTGTGTCTGTGGTTGCAGTCTTATTTCAACATTAGAAAACTGTTTTAAAATTCCCTACTAATGAGCATGTTTTATGTATAACATATAGACTGCATTTGATTCTAACGACTCCTACAATATACTATAATAGATAGTCACCTTTCGATGTGTCCCTCTTCTTCAGCTGTGACAGCGTAATGTTTCTGAAGTTGCCTCTGGACCGACACGGCCGTGCTCTTCAGTTCTGTCTTAAACTTACCAGCTGAAAGAACAACCATGAACATCCATTAGAGGGAGCTGCACTCACTAAGAAACCATTCACAATAATCTAAAAAAATCTAAAAACAAATCTTCTAAATTAAAATGTAAATTAATGTGCTTCAAAAAAGGCTTTCGCTCCAATTCTAAACAGCATACAACAGTTTCACAACTGTCTCACTCACTCTGTCTGATGACTGCCAGAATATGAAGAGCTGCAGCCAATCCAGTCAGACAATCAATGGCCTCTGAGTCAACAGATGAGTTCACCTCAGAGAGGAAAGCTCTGAGAGAGATACAGTAATAGTTTGATTTAGAGACCAAGCTCAGCCTGTGTGTCAATGAGTTCAACCTCTTGGAAGGAAGGGAGTAGGTGGTTACCTGGTGACAGGGGGGGACTGGAGGACAACAGTCAACAAGATGCTGGAGAGGGGGGGCAAGTCCTCAACTGTCTCCGGTGCCATGACCTCTTCAATGTGTGAAATCTTTAGAGCAGACAGAAATACATAATGTTAACTTACTTATGTGAAACACATCAATATGGTGGTAAGTTTCACAATATCACATTTTCTTTTGATGGAATGTGTAAACAACTTGTATGGCATTCCCTGTTTCTTCTTACCTTTTGCAGGATGTGTCTGCTCTCTACAATGACTGCAGCGAAGACAGTGGAGAAGACCCCATTCAGGGGGTTGGAGGTGATGCCGGCCCAAGCCTGCACCACCTGGAGGAAGTCTCCCAGACCGTGCATAGCTGACTGGCACAGCTAGGACAGGGTACAGAGAGGGATGTTACCCAATATCATGAACTCAATATTTTTGTGAAAAACCCACAAATGACCAAAGCAAAACTGCATAATCTGAGAAAAAGCCTTTTGTTGACATGGTAGTTTAACACCCAGCCTCACCTCCTGACCCTCCTCTGGATCCTTCCGCAGTCGGCGAGCCAAGACCTCCAGAATTTTCTGGAAGACGTTGGCCACAACACTGAGGATGATAGACGACTGGTCACCCTGGTCCCCCTCACTCTGGACGTCCTCAGGAATGTAGTTCTCTGCCACCTCGGTGAGCACAGAGAGCAGCAAGGACACACACAGGTAGCCCTTCTCTAAGGGAACAACATCACCAGATACAGTCAGGAGCTGGCAAGGCGGCAATGCAAAATGTACACCCATATGACTACTTATCAAAATAAAACATAAATGTGAGATATAATCATCAATATTGCATAGACGTGTAATATATTGCAGACCCTGTGCTGTAAATTATGTCTAATTTTCCTAATGTGTAGACACTCACCAGAGAGGAGTACGACAGAACACAGGTGAAGGACCTGACCTTTGAACTCCTCGTCACCAAGGCCCACCCGGATCATGTCTCTGCACACTGTTAGGAGGCTCTGCTCCAAACAACATCACCACAACATGTATTAAGCAACATTCTCACTCAACAAAATAACAATAACACAACAGTCATTTAAGTTATTGAAGCAAACCCTACAGAGAAATATATAAAATGCATAAATGAATGCAAAATGCTTGAATGGTTGGATGGTGTTGGGAACCAAATGTAAACCCGTCCTCTCTTACCTCAACAACCTGCCTAGCGAGGGCCAGCTTCTGCTCAGACACGCACCCCTCACTGGGGCTCACCAGGAAGGGCAGCACCCTCTCAGCCACCCACACTGCCAAGTTCTCCAGGGACACCAGGAATTCCCTCTCCTCTGAGAACTGGGATAGCAGAACAGTAAGACCAATACTGGGCAGGCACAGACATCTAAATTTGACTTTAACAGCGAAAATGAAGTAATCGGGGGGGGTGGGACAAAGTGGGGCTTACTTTGTGCTGTAGATGGACACTAAGACGGCCATGAAGGGTGAATGCTCTCAATGCTGTCTCTGCATTGGGAACACTGGGAACACTGGCATTAGCCTCAGGAGAGCTCAGGTGGGAGTACAGCACTGACTGTGGAGACAAACAGCAAACAGGCTCTCACATCTCTACAAGTACAATGGGCCAAATATGAACCTGTTCTTGCATGACTTCTACTGTACCCTCCAAGCACCCAGAGCCTTGTAGAGCTCCTTGAGCGGACCCTGCCTGAGGGGCAGAATGCTATCCCGGGTAGAGGTGCGGCTGACTAGGTACTCCAGGTAATCTAGCCCCAGGTCTGGTTTGGCCTCCACCGTCTCCTGAATGCGCACCTTACAATTTGAGTTCCTTTTGCCCTGTGGTAGGTTGGCAGCAAACAAAATAATATCAAGACCATATTTTGAGACAAAAACTGACTAACTAGAGCAATTCAGTTAACTATGTACAATTACAATCAGACAAAAGTATGACCAACACTACTTTTCCCTTTAAAAGCCATTGAGGAGCCCACAGTCATACAACAGCATAGCTCTGGCCATTTTAGCCCTCCAGCACCTGTGGATCTGAAGGCACCTGTGTCTATCTCTACAGTATGTGTAGAGCTCAGCTCACCGCTGTCTTGGGCAGAGCTTCAGAGAGCCAGTCAGTGATGAGGTCCAGGACATCTGCCGCCTGGCCCCAGGTGCACAGGCAGTCTATCACCTGATTGTACTGGGACAGCTTGGCCCCAGACTCCAGCCTCTTCAGCCTGGACACAACCCCACAGCTGGTAGACATGGACCAGAGAGACGGGTTAACACACCAGGTCAGCAGGGTTGCAACAGGGTAACAGGGCGAGAGGGAGAGAGGTGAAGGTAATAGCACCATGTTTAAAATGTGACCATGACTGACCTAAAAGAGGGGATGGAGGCTGGGGGCAGCAGGGAGGCCAGTTGAATGAGGGGGACAGTACAGCGCTCATCCTGAGGGAGAAAGTCAGAAAAAGAGGAAGAGGGAGAGAGCGACGGAGAGTGTGAATACAATTTCAAAACTTGATGAAGTGTTTAGTGTAACAACCACACGGTAAAAAGCCAGCGTGTCTCATACTGTACCTGGAAGACTTTGAAGTACTTGGGCATGGCGGAGCCAAACTTGGCGGTGGTGTACTGGAGGACGTCTTTGTTGAGTTCCAGGGCTTTCCGGATACTTCTCCACAGGATCACCACCACCTCTAGCAGACCGGCCATGGAGGCTGTGTCCTTCACTGACAGGACTTTCTCGAGAATCTGCAAGAACCACTCTTTTAACTTTGTTCTCCAAAAACTTGTATGTGTATTCTGGATATAAAATATAAAATACCACCACAGAAAAGAACTTGCATGAATGCACTGCATTGACAAACAACAGTGTCTAGGCAAGAATCTTGTGATCACATGACTCTTGTGATCCAAATCGGTTAACTAACTCTTTACCAACTTTAAGCACTATACTCTTACATTTGTATTCTCCTTGTTGTTCGGGTCATCTTCACTCTGGATGCAGGCAATCAAACACCGCCGGATGGTCAGCATCAGGTTGGCTGGAACATAGAGGTAGAGAGAGGCCTTAATCTACTGAAATGTACACCTGCTAGCTATAAATACTGTAATTAATCAAGCTTTTTTATGTATGTATGTATATATGTATATATATATACATACCATATATATGTAAAGCTCACCAAAACCATCACCTATGACCTTAAGAAAGGTCTGAATTTAGAAAATGAATGTATGGATACAGTCGATGAAGGATTTATATCCTCCCCCACGTGAAGGCATGTGTAGCTTCAGGCCAAACTAACCTATGTTGGTCGGGGCTGTGTAGAGGTGGGCGTACTGGTAGAACTTTCTGGCTGCCTTGGGATTCATTTGAATCAGAGTGACGCATCGCTCACACCACACCTCCTCAGATTGGTTGACAGGGAAAAAGGAGTTGAACAGGAGCTTGACGATCCTCTTGGAGATGGGCTGGGAGTCAACAGCCAAACGGGCTAGCAGGTGTTCCATGGAGCAGACTTTCCAAAACTGGGGAGAGGGAGGAGGGAGCATCCTGCATTATAACATGACACATTTCCAAACCATGTGTTTCCAAATCGCAGTCATGTTCATCATGCCACATTCAATCATTCAGACCCACTTTATTAGTGTGTGACTTGGAGCATACGTTCTGGCACACTGTGGAAAGGAGCTCATGTTATTAGGAGTGGGAGAAAGTCTGTTCCCCAAAATGTAGGCTACAGTTTGTCTGTAAGGTCTATAACACACTACTTCCTTATTAATAAGCCTATTTTTTAATCACTCTGGTCTAATCAAATCGGGGCTAGAAGCGGACCTGTCAGGGTTTTGGGTCTCGTTGTTTACAGGTCCGTTGGGGTTCGGGTTTCGCTGTCAACGGGTCTGTTCGGGTTTAGGTCTCTTTATTTCAAATAAGAATGGGTCAGTTCGGGTTCACGTAGGAAATCCACGGGCTCATTTCAGAACAGGTCCACATTTTTGGACCTGTGAAGACCTATACCGTAGTTTCAGATTCAAAGAAATCCCCCAGACATACACAGCAGAAACTACAACATGTAGTCTGAGTCCTGTCTCACCTTGGCAGCTCTTACTGCTTTAATCTTGAGCAGCATGTCCAGGAATGCCACACGGACCTTCTCTGAGCTGTCATGAAGACTGTTCTTCAGAGCGGGCAAGAGCTGCTCCAGCAGAGGGTGGCTGAAGCCGTTGTCCAGAACAATGGTCAAACACTGGAGGTCAGATAAAACAACCAATAAGCCACACAGTATGAATAGCATTGGAAATGTAATGTTACTTGTGTGATCATGTGTTTGTGTAACGTGAGTCTGTGAAGACAAGACACAAAGTCTCAAGATTCAATGTTAGTTTGAAAGTGATACTTGGAGGAAATTCTTGTTTTGTGGGTTGCCTGTGTATTTGGATCTATCATGTTTTGTGTACTTATGGTACTAATCAAAATGTTGGTCAAACCCAAATATCACATCTGACATAACCATATCGTAAAAATAACATTACATCTATTCTACTCTATTCTACTCCATTCTCTAACAATGGAGCACCAGTCATGAGAGGGGTGTCAGAGTTGATGGTGGTCCCACCATGAAGACAGAGGCGCGGACGTCAGGAGAGCTAGTGTCAGACGCCAGCTCCACCACGAGCTTCTTCAGGAAGTCAGTGATGATGGTGGGGGGGATGACCTCCCAGAACTTGGACAGGATCTTACACACACCCAGGGTGGCTGTGGAGCGCACCAGGGGCTGGGGGTCCTCAAACAGGCACTGGAGATCACACACACACATTGAAATGTATCAAAAACACAAGAACATAGGAAGTGGTTATTATTTTTATTATAATAAATAAATAAATAAATAATAATATTCACCACATTTACCTTAACTTATGCATTTCATAAAAACATGCGAAAAATAATGCAATGACTTACAGCCAGTGTGTCCAGTTGTTTCTGAATAGTCTCATCCACCCCCTCACTGTTCTGACTGGGGTCATGGAGTGGGAAGGCCTCAGTGAAGAGAAGAGTGGCGTTGGCCCGTACCTCTGAGTTGGTTGCCTACAGTCACAGAGAAGAGATTCATTCTATAGTCACTCAACTGGCAAACATTGGACAAACACCGCCAAGAAATAAAGTTATATAAAGAAGCTTTGACTGTACAGTAAGGGCTTTCCAGAGAATGGGTTTGTAGAGTCTGTAGAGCATCTCATCCAGCCCCTGGCGACCCTTCTGCTCGTGAAAGTAGCTCAGTATCTGATGAGTGGAAGAAAAAACGCACACACACACACAATAGCACACAAACCATTTAAATGGACAAAATGTACATTCTGGCAAGCTAAGCAGCAAAGAGGTTTGCTTGTGTAAGACTAAAGCCTTTGTGATGTTTTTTAAGAAGAAAAAAATAATGCCTGCAGTCAAGTATCCTCCATTTTAAGCCAAATGTGATAGCTCACCTGTCTGACTTTGGTATGAACAGGTGAGCTCCTGTATAGCAGAATGGCATGCTGCATCAAGTCCTGGACACAGGTGTTCTCTATCTCCTCCAGGAACACTCCAGAGGCCTTCTTCCAAGCCTTGAAGTAGATCTCTGCTATGTGACCAGTCAGGGACCTGAGGAAGGTAAAGCAGTTCAGAGTGAGAAAGGTAAAGCAGTTCAGAACTGTCTGGAAATTGACACCCATCATTGAATAGGAGACTAGGAGGACAGGAGACTAGGACAGGAGGCTTCCTGTCACCTACCATTGAATATTAGGAGACAAGAATAGCACTCACTTGGAAAAGAATTGAAGCTGGTTCTTGATAGTTTCATGGATCATACGGATGAAGTGGACATTCCAGCCAAAGAGGAACACTATGAAACGCTTTCCCTGTCAGAGAGAGAACAACAAGGTGACCATGATGACAGACACACACACACACACACACACACACACACAATCATCAAATTACACCATAAAACACACTTACATCATCGTTTCTGATGTAATTTATTTTGAGGAGGCACTGTAGCAGCAGATCCACCATCTCCTTATTGTCCTCCAATCCAAAGTCAATACAGAGCAGCACATCATGTAACCCCCACAACCTCCGGATCTCAGCACTCTGACAACATAGAGACAACACAGACATGGTTGATGGAACCTAACAGGTAAATACAGACATGACAAAAAGACATACCTAAAGTATTTCACATAGACAGATAGACAGGCAAGGAAGGGCTATGTCTCACTGGTTTCTTGAGTTTGAAGGTCTTCTCCAGGCAGACAAGGAAGGCAATGTGGCCAAACTCTTCTTTCCCCTCGAGTCCCTTCCTCCACCATTCCTCACACAGCCTATGGACAGCCTGCTGAAGGGGCACCTCAGAGGCAGGGAGGGAGGGCAGCACATCTGAAGGATGGGTGATGAGAGGAGGGATGACACCCAATCAGAGAACTATTTCTCAGGTATGAAAACGACTGACTATTTTTGATTTTGGGGGAAACTATTCTTTAACAACTGAAAATGCAACAAATAAGCATCCACTGCAGTTAGTACTGAGAAACTCACCAATAAGTATGTTTGCACATTCCAGGAGAGAGTCGTACGTGTCACCGTCTTGTATGACATCTACAGAGGCTGTTACCACTAATGTAACCCCATCTATGACAGACATGGTCCGTTGCTGGAAAGTCGAAATAAAAACTAAGTGATAAAAAGGTAAGACCGCCTTCACATACAAAAATGGTGTCAAGAAAATGTGAATGCATACAAACAACCATACAGACACAGACAGAACCATGAAACAACTAAGCATGACATGAGAGAATGTAGATCAACCTAGGGGAGAATGGCCAGCACATATGCCTCTTTGAAAGGGGTGGGACAGGTCAGCTAGCCTTGCACTCACCAGTTGTGGGGACACCTCCACCTCCATGTCATCTTCCTTGTCCTCATCTAACCCAGCATCCCAGCGCTCCGGAGGGAACTCTGCCAGCACATCACGCAGCAGTGTCACCAGTCTCTTCCACAGTGCCTCTCGCTGGCCTTGTGGTAGCTCCTGCAGGACTTCCTCCAAGTCAAAGGGCTCTACATTGTCATTCTGAAGAACCCAAGAACACATACAGGATGAGCATCAGAGGCAAAGCATCTCAGGCAAATTATTATCAATGAGAATGGTGTTCTGTGCATTGTGTGGTGTTGAAAGAGTTAACAAGAGAGCCCCATATTTAAGATGAAGGCCGTGGTGTAATCTTTCCAAATGTAGAACTTACATGGAGTTTTGTCAAATGTAGAAAGTCCTCCACATTCTCTTTGCAGACTGAATCTAGAAACGCCTCTCGCTTCGACATTGTTATCAAATGCCGTGAGATAGGCAGTTATGTTGTAGTTGAATCTGAATAATTGAGACAAAAACAAAACATAAAGTTGAAGTTATCTAGCTAGCTAGACAATGTCAACAACAACAACACAGCACGGATTAGCTTGCAGCGGCTTGTTTCTGTTTTTTCTGTTCAAGACATGAACGTAGATTTCTTCTCGATCTAAAGTGAATCATCTCCAGCCCACCTATGTTAAAATAATGGTAGCTAATCACAAACCTAGATTGTACGTCGTTGTTTTAGCTGTTTCAATCTCCAGTTCGATGACAGCTTCCCCACTACATCGCGCGCAAAATTTGATTTGATGACGTCAGTCATCTGTCTCCTCCCTGCTGAGCTTCGCCGAAAGTACCTCAAGATGGTGCCCAAGTACTGCATACAACTTTCTGGCACAACTCAGGAGTCGTGGTGCCCCTGTTTATGGCTTCTGTGTATCCTATATGTATTATCAATGGTGCCTTATGTGCACAAAGAGGCCATGCAATTCATACAGGCAATGCAATTCGTCATCAAAGACAACAGTGACCTTTTTAAAGTAGTTTAACCCTTTATTAACCAAAAGCCACTAGGATACTTATTCCAAATTTGAAAATTAACTCGGTCATGCCAAAATGTTTTTTGTCCAGTGAGTGAAGAAAGTGTGTTTTTTATAAGGCACAGGATAGATTACTGACAGTATGTGATAGGTATGGAAGTCAGGTGTTCCATGAGAGACAGTATTAATTGCATGGCTTACACAATATGGCACATTCTGTCATGTTTTTCACAAATAAAGACAAAACTTCACACAATGCTGCTAAAAAAGCATAATCCAATAACTAATATGTCTGCTGTAAGATCATTCAAATATTCCTCTATTATTTTACAATGCAATACAATAATCAAACTCACACTCTTATTAATTAGATATACCTGTATATCAACGCAGAATATATACAGTACATGTACACATTACAGCCCTGTAATATACCTCTTCCTCTTCAAACATATTGCACTGAATCCCCCAAAATATACTGTAGGCCTATAACTAGTATATCTATTTATCCTTTGAGGATGTGCATTTCAGTGGTGGGACTGCATGACAAAAAATATATGAACAAAAATACTGATCATACATGCTTAGGCTTGCAACTACCATAGTAGCCATATCTGTTCCTTTGGTGAAAATAGTGTTTATATCATTGGTGGATATATTAATATTGAGTCCATGTGACACAATATGATTTCAACATAAGTTCCTTTAAGGAAATAGTAACAAATAACAATGCAATAGAAACCCCTGCAAGTCTTAATTAATAAATTCTAGCCCAGTTATGCATATATACATAAATATTGACAGCTTAGAAAACAAGGCAGTAAATGTACTTTGACACATTAACCTAAATCTTCTGATAGGCAACACTTTTTTGTTTTCAACAGGACAATTTTGTGACACTTCTTTGACTTTGGATAATTCAGGAGAAGCATGGTCAACTTCAGGCTTTACATTGACTTTGCATTGACATGACATGACACACAGACTGAATTAAAAGAAAATTAAAATGGTGCCCTTATATAAATGATGAAAGCAGAGGGATGTGTGTTTCTGTGAATGTCACTATAAGGTTGAAACTGCAGGACATGATGTATTATTATTATGAAGGTATGGTCTTCTTGTGGTCCCACTTTATGTCTGGACCGTTTTACGTGAACCATCTTCTGTAAGGTCGTACCTATAAGAGAAAATGAGGGGTTGAGACATCAGAAGAGCAATACTGAGATCTGCAACATATTTATTGTAGGCAAAAGTGGGACTTACCAGTGTGTCCATCCTTTAGCTATATCTTCACCACTCAAATCAACCAGCACCTACAAAAGTACCATTGCTTGATTTAACAACAATAACAACTTTTAATGATGAGAGAAATAAAAAAAATGTCAGATATATGGTATAAAGATACCATCTTCTTTGTGCCAAACTGGTACCTTTCCAAGGAGTCCTTTGTGTTTGGACAGTATACTCCCTCCATTCTTCACGGCCACATCCATAGTTCTCCTGTGTAGCTCCACCATAGACACACTGAACTCAAACCTGCAGACAAACACACAATCTTGGACTCCTTCTCTGTTCATGTGAAATTACGGTGAGTGGACATGGCAGAGCTATAAAGCACTCCAGGTTAAATAAAAAAACACTGTAAACAAACATCAAGTATTGCTGTTTTAAATTGAGGAAGAAAAATGTATTTGTAAAACCTGTGTAGCTCTCTAAGACAGGATAACCTGTACTCATGGTAGGTACACTCTAGGTGCTTGTGACAATGGCTGCATAGAGTACAGTCAAATAGGAAGCCTATGGTGTCTGAACTCACGTTTGGTCATAGACAGGGTTCAGTGTCTTCTTCAGCGTGCCAGTCTTCCTACGTCCTGTCCTGCTCTTGTCAGGAAGCAGGTAGAGCCGTACAAAAGGATCTGATCCATCCTTTGTGAACGCTATGAGGTTACTGAGAACAGGGGACAATAAATGTAGAGGAGTCAGTCCCATATACATGATCATCATCATCAGTTTGTCATTTATTATTAATAAATTGTTGAATAGAAAGAGTGTTCGAAACAAGGCAAGACAATTGAGAAATGAAACATATATGATATCTAAAAGGAGCTAAGTGTTGTTGTGCACCAGAGCATATAAACACCACAGAGTTATTACTCACCGGCAGGCGTGCACCACCACAATGAGCTTGTTCCTCTGGGGGCTGTGACGCACAGTCAGCTGAACCTCACCCAAGGGATACTGACTAGGAGAGCCACTGAAAACCCAACACAGCTGGTGATTAATCTCTCGAGGGACTAGAGCAGTTTTGCACAGGTTACTGAGTGTGTGTGTCTGTGTGTGTGTGTGTGTGTGTGTGTGTGTGTGTGTTTCCATGAACGTGACAGGGCATTATTTACTTCTGCAGCTGGCGTAGCCTCTGCTGCAGCTCCAGGGTGGCAAAGGGCAGGGAGATATCTGAGGCCAGGCTGGGGGTGGACTCCTTGTGGGACAGGTGTTTCTGGGAGCTGGAGATGGTGGTGCTCAGGTTGGAAGTACTCCTGATGGGGCTGCATGTGTATGGCTGCTCCTCCCTGTGCTGAAGGTTGTGGGTGGAAGCCTCCATGGGGGGTGGTGAGGTTGGGGTGGCCGGGGTTAGAGGGGACTCAGATGTGGAAAGCCTCGGGGAGGGGCCTGTGGGGTTGGTCACGCTGGCTTTCCTCACCTGAACAGAGGAGGGCAGGTCCGACCCACTCTGCTTCTCCAGGCATAGAATCTACAGCATAGAGGAGCAGAGGACATACCTTATGAGCAGGGAAGGTTATAACATGCACTCAAGAACATCTTTATTTTATTTTTTTATTAAGTTCTCTGTACACATTTCCAGAAATATGCAGGCCTAAACTGTACTTTGCAGTATAACCTCACCTTAAGAGCCATCTTCAGCTTGAGGGTGGAGCTGGGCCCAGAGTTCCTCAGGGAAAACTGCTGAGTCAGGGTCATGTCCTCCTCAACTAGCAGGCCACTTAGGGGGACTGTTAGAATACCCAGGGTGCACTTGTGTTTGTCATCCTTCACCTAGGCATAAACAGTAAACCCGACAGCATTCACATACAAATACATATACAGTAGGTACAGTTAACACTAAATTTACACCTCAACACCAAGGCCAAAATGGCAGAAAATAAAGATGTGCTGCTGCTGCTGCTGCTGCTGCTGCTGCTGCTGCTGCTGTATTACCTCCACCTCCAGCTCCTGTCTCCGGGGGTTATGAATGAGAAAGGAGAACGCCTCCTCCCAAAGTGGTTCTGTGGTCTTAAAACGGGTCTGAGAAAATACACAAAAGGTCATATATTATATCTATAACCTCTATGCCAGAGTGAAATAAGTTATTATAATAACCACATTGTGGTATTTACTCAACAGTGGAGGGAAGTGAACAGTTCCCATGTTTAATTTTCAATAGTCAGCGGCTTTACTACAGTAGTTCCTCACCTTACTCGCAAAAGTTTTGTGATCAACTGTAAACTGAACGTAGGGACTGGGATCGCTGCTCCCTTTCTTGCCAGACTGTGAAAAAGAAAAGAGTGACTCTGAATGAGAGTTACCGAGGCAACATCTCAGACTGAACCAGACTCCAACAAAATAAAACTAAAACAACAGTTAGTTATTACACAGTAGACATTCACAATCACTGTTACAATGGAAGAACATTAAGCTTTTAGACAGAAAGGGCTGCTTGCACAGTTGCTAGGAAACAGTCAAGCTTAAGCTTTTTCTGTATTATTAGGAACACGACTCCTCGCGTCCTCTTTGAAACCAAAGAACATTTGGTGTTGGTTACAGATGTTTAATAGCATAGATACAAAGTGCATAACAACAATTAATGAGTGTAGAGTTACCAGACTACCGTGCATCCCTTCGGAGGGTGCTTTAGCCTGATTTGAAACCAACTTGATGAGAAATATGAGCTCTGAAAAACATGGACTGTGAAAGTCACAAGGCCAACTATTACATGCCAGAACAGATTTTTAGTGAGAAGACAAAAGGAAAGGTCAAATTTTCATTAGGGACAAATCATTAGACTATGCCAGAGGGCTCTATACACATCAAAAAAGCACAATTTCAATGCGCAGACATTGAAATATATGATCCAGGTGAGTGAGAGGTTTTGATTTCTCCTGCCCTTTACCCTCCTCCCTCCCTCTTTCTTCATAAACCAAATTTACTTGTACTTCAACATCATAATAATACATAATACAGTAATCAAACAGGTTCAAACAGGCTTGTGAAATTTGAAACTTGTGAGAAAGAGAGAGTAGAATCTATCAAGTGAGGCTCATAGCTATAACGGAGCACAGACAGCGTGTGGACGTCCATCCTCATGCATATAACTGAGGAATAAGTGATTTTTTTTTGCGTAAATAGTTAAATAAATAATCACATGACTCTGGAAAGCACATTCTACGGGCACAGACAGAGAACACATAAGCTGCCTATGCGTGATCTGTGCATGCAACCTGCTCTCTTACTTTACCTTCAGGGCCTTAAAGACAGAGACTTGCTTCAACACGCCATGGTTCAAATTTAACAGGTTGCTCTTTTTTGCCAAAAGGAGATAAGGAGAAAATCACACCCAGAGTTAGTAAGATGGGGTGACTGAGTATGGTTACATTGTATGAAGTGGTATGAAAACAACCCAGAGAAGATGAAAGGTTTTGGAGACAAAAAAAGAAAAGAAGATGAATGTCCAAAAGGCTATCAAATCACAGTGCAGACTATGCCCAATGATTATGGAAGAATGGATACCATGGGGTGTAAAAGCGAAGGTAGTATGATAAGGAGGGGGATTTTATTAAAGTAAAAAGTGTTTTTCTTTTTTGGAAAAGCTATAATGAGATGTTAAGAGAAACTTGCAATAAGAGATGTTGTATAGAGATACGTAAATAATAAGATATCTGATATTACTCTATTTAATTATTTTGCAAGAAATACTGTATACAGTAAATGGCTCTAAATTAACAACTCTGAAGACACTCAAAGCAATATAATACAGCTACAGTATCAACACGTCCTTCAAGTAACACGCGTTAACAACACCTCAATCAAAATCCCTGACAACATTCAATAAATAATTCTTGAAAACCAGCTGACCCTTTGAGTTGGTTGATGCGCTATTCTCTATCCTGTGTACCTTAGCATTCAGTCAGTCTAATATATATTAATTAGAAATTACTGTTTATTAGGAGTTGAAACCATGCAGCAAAGTCAATCGACATGCTTTCTGGTACAGTATAAGACTGCAGGATTTCTGTTATGTTTCAACCCCACGACACACACTGTGAATGCTAATTCTAGGATGCAGAGCACCGGACGACTCACAAATAATGTTCTATACAGTGAGGTATTGTTTTCACAAAAGACTAGGCCAGAAGCTCTCCTCTCTTTTAAGTTTCCGCACCCCAAGCTCCCTGTGAAGACGCTCTTTAGAGGAGAGGAACAGGGAGAGAAAAGGGGACAGACATGAGGTAGAGGAGCTAACAGAGATATACACTGCTAAGATACACTGCTACGGGTTGGATGTCTTGTTTTGCGCCTGAGATCCAGAGATTGCATAGGTAAGGCCAGGAGGTTTTCCTGACCACATGCCCTGACCAGGAAATATTCTGGGCCCTAAAAGATATACCTAGAGAACAGTTTTTCTTGGTCAGGAAAAAATCCTGGCCCTAGTCATACTGTAGCTTCTACGGTTTCCTACCTGAAGGTCAAAGTGTGGTGATGGACAGATTTTGAGGAGGAAAAAAAGGAGTTTCAACAAACACATGAAGTCATTGAGGTGCTCATGTCACTATGCATGTGGACGACCAGACAGACAGGGTTGGAGTAAGAACAGTAAACTGTAGCATGTGGACCAAACAAAAGCAAAGTACACCTGGCAATGCTCATTGAGCTTGACTCATTCCTTGAGCTGACTGTTCTTATGGGTGGATTAAAATATATCTACAGTAGCAGTCACAATAGTACACAGCTATGCACCCTTATTCACATCACATAGGCTTCTTCTTGTTAACATTAACATTAAGCAAAATAATGCAAATTGTATGTGTCTAAACACATCAAGTATATTGAAGAAAGCATTAAGTCATCAATAGAAGTTCAATGTGCTTTCATCTGCAGCTATGTAAAGATGCCTCCTTATGGCAATACAGCAATCAGCTTACTCCCACCCCGAGCAAACTATTTCCAACCCCAGCTCCTCCTTGACTGAGCTGTCCTGTCAGCTCTACTCACTGGCAGGTTCTTGGCTGAGTCCAGGTACACCACCAGCAGAGCAGACGAGAGCCCATCATTGGCCAGGCTTCTATCTGCACGGACACTCCTCAACACCTTATTGGACAGGAGAGAGACCATGGTTAGTCACCATCGAGACCAGGGAGAAGTGAGTAACATTGTACTCAGTTATACCCCTCACCTGACATGACAGAGGGAAGGGCCTGTAATACTGTACCTGGTCCATCTTTTCAGGAGTGGAGAGCAGAGAGAGCCACTCCAGTTTTAAGTGTAGTTTCCCAGTGGACACTTCTTCCAGGTCAAACCACTAGAATGACAGATGACTCAAATCTTAATAAAGTACACAAGTTGGATCCACAAAACATGCTACAGTAGGTAGCAATATGTAGTAGTGATGGACAACAAGATGTCTTTAAGCAGGCAAAAAGAATAAGAAGAATATGTCAAATCTATAAATCAGTCTAACCACTGAACTGAGGACAATTCCCTTGCTTCTCTTTCTAAGCTGAAGTTTCATTACTCCAAAGCCTTCCTAAAAACACAAACACACATAATGGCTAGTGTAGATTTACTCATTTTACCTCGTCGACCTTCTGCTCTTTGTGAAGCTCTGTCATATCGATCATCAGGCTGCAATTAAACCAAGATTGTGATGAGAATCAGCAGAAAGGGAAAATCCCTGATTTATATCAACAGAAGAAGCCAAATTGATTCTCTGATGCTGTGTGTTTGCATTCAGCTCCAGCCAGGACCTGAATGGGTGTTGCACTACAGGACAGGAGACAAGCACATTAACCTTCCCCCTGGGATGAGGCCCAAGCAGGGCTTGAACTGATCAAACCACTAATGTGACTGTTGAACACTGATCATATCACAGATACTAATTCATCAGTCTCTTTTGTTTTTTAAAAGGCACCACTCACTAGGATACACACAGGGGGATGTTTGTCTTATGATAAGGAGATGAGTGACAGGTCTGTGAAAGTGTTCTGGGCTACAGTCATAGACTCTGTCTGGGTCATAGCTATTGTATGGGGTTTTGTTATTGGGTATGACAGCTCATATTGCAGAGGACTAATAAACCTTCACACCATGTCTGGTGGTGATAAGAAGAAGACAGGATATGAGCTGAGCTTACCTCCCCAGAAAATCATCTTTGTCTGGGTCCTCGTCAAATAATTCAATCTCCAGGTGCTGGCCTGAGTGCTCGTACACCAGTGCCTGGCAATGACATGAGCATGGTTCAGATGGTTCACATCTAACATTGATCAAGGTGTTATAAAATAACAGTAAAAACAAAGTGGGGGCGCATAGCAAGAGAGTCAAGAGTGAGTAAGAATTTCTTCACCTCATAAACTTCATTCCATTTTGGGTGGAGGCTCTCCTTGACCGTCTTGCTCTGGAAGAGCTGGTTGCCGATCTGAAGGACGCCGTAGGGGTCCGACTTCCCTTTGATCAGCCCCCCCAGGAATTTATCCTTCCCCTCCAGATGCTGTGCCTCCAGGAAGTGAATCCTCAGGACTCCCTGGTGACACACAGAGGGACACTTCAGGACAGGGATAGTTCTCGACAGTTCTCGACAGTTCTCGACAGTTCTCGAATAGCAGCCAGTGACACTTCCAGACCAAGCCAGAGCAGAGAGACCAGATAGGACATGACAGGAGCCACAACAACAACCACAACCACAACAACAGTCAGTGATAACAAACGCAGCACAACCAAGGGAGAAATCATATACCAATAACATGTACTGTAACATAATATGTGGTGTGTAAAACGCCAAGGCATCCTACTGTTATGCAGGAATGTTTATCAGTGGAAATATGACCTACAGTAGTAATAATATGTTGTAGGGAAATAGCAGCAATACGCTACCTTTGGCATAGGGAAGCGCAGCTGAGCCAGTTCAACATCGCCCACCAGTGGAATGGTGATTCGGTTGGGCAACACCAGGTAGCTGTAGATGACGTCCTGAATCAGATTGTCAGAGAAGCCGCTGAGAAAAAGAAAAAAAAACACACACGGTCAGCACGACCTTGGGTTATAAATATTGAGCCGTAATCTTGGTTAAGTACTGTACAAAAATTGATTTCTGGTTGTACAATATAGGGGAAAGACTGTTTTGTGTCTGTCCCAACTAATTTGGATTATTTTATTCCATTGCGCAACAATCTGCAGATTCCCCGCAAGAAGAAGAAACCAATTTTACCTCTCTCTCTAATGGGTAGAATTCAATCTATTAAGATAAATGTTTTACTCAGGTTTTTGTTTCTTTTTCAATCTCTTCCAATTCTCCTACCTAAATCAAGACTCCTAGAGGCAAGACTCCTAGAGTATGGAAGGTAATTCTACAGAGATGCAAACAAGACGGTGGGCTAGCACTACCTAACTTATTGTTTTACTTTTGGGCAGCCAATATTCAGGTTAACCATTGGTGTAATTCCCCGAATATTGATTGGTGTATGATGGAGGTTCACTCTTGCCGCTCCTCATCCCTTCTTGGCCTGATCCTTTATCCTCTTGTCCCTCTAGGTACACTGACAATCCCATAGTACTGTCTACTCTTAGGATATGGAGGCAATTCAGACAACACTTTAAACTCCCTGCCACCTCATTACAGAGCCCCGTTTGCAACAATCATATATTTTTGCCTTCTACCCTTGATCCTGCGTTTGCTCTGTGGAAAGAAAGGGGTCTTGGAAGCTTTTCTGATTTGTTTTTGGATAAGACCTTTGCCAATTTTGATGACCTAGATGCTAAGTTTAATCTTCCTCAGTCTAGTTTATTCAGATATTTTCAAGCTCGCAATTGTGTTCGTTCGCACTTCCCATCCTTCCCTCAATCACCACCAAACTCTATGTTAGAGGCGATCATGTTTCCATCACGTTTCCAGACACAAATGACATGTGACAGGTGCTCTTTTTCTCCCGCTGACCATACTCATATGTTTTATACCTGTCATGGACTAAATTAGTATCTTTTTTGATACCATGTAAAGAGATCTCGATGTCCCGTTGGCCTCCTGTCCACTGATAGCTATTTTTGGGATACCATCTGATCTTTCCAGTCTCAACAAAAATAAGGTAGATTGCCTTTGCCACTCTCATAGTGCGCAGACACATTTTACTGCATTGGAAATGTCCTAATCCTCCCTCTTCCACCTCCTGGTTGAGGGATTTCATGTAATTTCTGCAATTGGAGCAAGTGAAATACACTTTAAGGAGCTCAACTTCCAAGTTTGGTCAGAGATGGGATCCGATACTCACCTTTCGTTAATAGTTTGACCTTTTTGATTCGGAATAGCTTTGAGCCCTAACAAATTTTATTTTTTTTAAGTACTGTACAAAAGGAACATTTTATCTTATTTTATTTTTTTTATAAGGCAGTAGGAACATTGGAATGGGTTCAAGCATGTTGTTGGAGTTGGCCAACAAACCTCGAAATATCCCTCTGATCCATTGAGGAGTCAACACTCTGCAGTGACATTAAGGAGTCCCTGCAGCCCTACAGCTGAGGATTATAATGCCTTGTAAGGAAATTCAATAGCACAACTGATGAAATACAGTTACTTCAGCCTTTCAGCTATATTTCAGTCTAATACTGTTAGACACAAAATACAGCAACTACAAGAGGGTTCCTTTAACAATCAATTCATATCCAGGTTGATTAATACACATCGTTACAGCACACTGTAATTCCCACACATAACTTTCTTTCTCTCATAGAAACGCAGCTGCACAAGTACCATATTAATGGTTCTCCTGAGCAAGCGGAGATAGAGAGCACTTGTCTCTCAGCAGATTAAAAGACGCATTAAAGGGAACACTATTCCTCTTTAGTGTGGGCTTGATCACGTGGGGTCTGTAACTGTGTACACAGTGCAGCACAGGGGGTGTAAAGGGATTCCTGCGGCATCAGCTGTTATTGTCATCCCCCCTCCCTCTCCTCGCCCCCGACCTTGCAGTGAGACACAGAGGTAGTTCGTCCTCACAACAAAACACCACCATACAACACACATAAACACACGCCAGCTGTCAGACAACCTCTGTCTCATAACTCTGAGGGGAAGAGAGAGGGAGATTGACAAACAACCGGTCCAGTACTGTAGTGTATGTGGAATATGATGTGGAACCTAGAATGGTTCTCTGGGCATGGGAATACTTATGTCAATGTGATGGGAGGGATGGGTGTGGTTTTATTTACTCTGTGATTCAGGCTCCGCCCCTCCAGTATGCAGCTGGCACTGTCTGTCCCCTGATGTTAGGGAGGCTGAAACTCTGACTGTCATTTCTCTGCCCGGGCCTGTCCAACACTCTCCACCCAGAGGCATGCCCCCAAACGCACACCCCCACCCCCAACCCTTGCATGTGAGCCTTCACACACAGAGCCACAGTGTTCTGACTGCCCAGATCGATTACATCTCTCTAGAGAGCTGGCTGTGGGGGGAGGGGAGTGAGGGGGGGGCTGGTGTGTGTCCTCTGGAGAAGCAGGGGGACAATTTCGTCACTGAGCTTTGTAAGTGTCAACAGTACACCCGTGTCTAAATAGACCGTGGATGAGAGCAGCTGTATCCTGAAATTTTTATTAGGCATGTTTTTCCACAGCAGGAGCTTTTTCCACATGGCTAAAATGCATTGCTGTAATTATGAGCACTACAAACCCCAATCACAATCATATAATAGACACTAAGATAACATTTAAACTATTAGACAGTACTATGTCTGGATCTGTAGAGATGTCGGAGTGTATCTACTCTGTGAATGGCTTGAGGACATTATTAGACATAATGGATTAAAGCATAACAATTATCTACTGTGGGGGGAGGGGTCTTCCCATACATGGTTTGAGTGTCTAATGTGACTCACTGAACCAGAAATATTCAAATAAGACTCACGCACACTCCCTCTCTTCACATGACTAAGAGAGCATTGGGTGGATGAGGAGCTCTCTCCTTCACAAAACAGCTGAATGAAATGAAATGGACTCCAGCTGTGACTCCTCTGTATTCTACCATAACACAGCACTGGCTACACAGTTGCTAAAAGACCATACCAGACAATGCACTTTAATTCAAATGAGTATTTTGAAATTCCCCAGGTCCCCTCACGGTCATTTCATCATTGAAGGTTTTTTGGATGTCGGGTCTTTCAGCTTTCAACCCCACTGAGTGTTTGTTGAGGCCTAATTTAGAAAATTGAACACACAGAGTTGAGATAGAGTTTGAGCTGTGTCTTTTTATTCTAGTCCAGTCCTGCAGGTTGCAGGCCTGTGTTGAGATTCAGTGTTTAATTGACTGAAAGCCTAACAGCCGTGGGTTGATGTTCACAGTAGCTTAAGTATGCAAGTCTCCTCCTGCTGAAAGTTCTTTGAAAGTCCTCCCATCACACACACCACGATGACACACCCCTGGAGGTAAATACTCCCTGGACAACCTGCCAAGTGTTACTAATTACACCTGAAAGTAGTGAAAGCTTGTCCTGACCAGCTAGGTTTGGTCTGCTTACTTGAGCCCAGGAATGTCTAGTATATTGGTGAGGCCTGTCCAGTTGATGTCCAATAGCTACAAGAAAACAAAGACAAGGATTACCAGTCAATTAGAAAGAACATACTGCTAAGTTAAATTAATGGGACAAAGGTAGACTCTGGGATATGATGTCATAGCAAAAACGAGCAGGGTGACGCTGCCAGAGACTTTTAAAGAAAAGTAACAGACTAAAAAATGGAGAATGTTGTGACAGAGCTCATGCCTCAAAGGTTTTGCTGTGCAGATGTGAGTGTCTCCGGTATAAATAAAATATATTTTGTTCACATGCAGGCAGCTGTTTACTTAAAGCTAGTTTTCGGGTGTAATGGAACCAAAAAAGAAGAAACCGAGGAACGTGAAAAGAAAGAAAGTGAAAGTGAATGGGCGAGTGGACGCTCTCGTTCGCTCTTGTTCAATACAATATATTTGATGAAAGTTGCTCTGTTTTCAGGGGCGTGATGTCATATCCCAGAGTCTACCTTTAAATGGCCTCCTTGTTCAAACACAGAAAGGGAAGCTGATCAGTAATAAGGTGGGAGATCAAATCAATTACCTCAATTGATTCAAACACTTAACTTTATAGCTGTTTAGTCCCAGAGTTGTAATTACAGTTAGGAACAAAGCTCTTCATAAATAACGACACAAGAAGGAACTCTGACAAGGAGAAACAAATGTCCAAACTATTAGCTTGCCTTCAGTTGCACTGCATTTTCTAAAATATCCTGCTGACCACTTGAGACAAAGTTGTGTACTGTATCGTCTCAAATATCTTATTACCTGTAGTTTTACCTCGGATTTGTCCTGCTTTTATTTGCCTTTGTACCCCCCCTTTTATCCAGCCATGACACACACCCTTGTCAGTGAGTCATAGCCAGCTCACATAGACCTGAGATCCTGGTTAGGGTTGCTAAAACATTTATAACAAAACAATCCTTCTAAACCCTATCAGTACCCAGGACATAATTAGGTCAGGGACTGTAGGTTTTTCTATAGAGTGTTTCCAAACAAAAGGTACTGTGGGTGTGAATTGATAGGGACATTTTAACATTGCATAAAGAAAGGTGCGTTGTCAAATTGTGTACACTGCAAGTTTGCCAGAAGAGAAATCTAAAACCCGAGAGACCGCTAAGAAGTGCAAAGCCAGGAGAAGTTAACATCAGCTGTGAGAGGGAAAACTCCTAAGCTGACAGATCCTTTTTCTCAATGCAAGTCGCAGCTTTCATGTGTCTCTAGTCTCAGCCCAGGGAATCGATTTCAATGCGTTTATTTTACAGCCTCCCTCTCTCTCTCACTATTGCTCACACTGCAGCAGACCTACAGTGCAGCAGGGACAGGATGGCACACTGCAGGGCTATCAAAGTTGAAGGAGCCAGGGATGGGGAAGCAATTAAAGCATCTTCACAAAGTGTAACAAATGCAAAATAGAGGATGGTCCAATGAGACCATGAACACAATGTTGGTTAGATTGGAACAGCTGCTATCTGTAAGTATAATTGCACAAACAAAAGTGAAGTCTTTGTTTTAAATATGTTTTTAGGGCATTTCTGCCTTATAGAGACAGTAGAGATTGACAGGAAGGATGGGTGAGAGAGAGGAGGGATGACATGCAAGATATGTCGAGGGTCGCTTCGCCACTAAGCGCCCCAACAAAAGTGAAGTCCGACATTTTCTACATTCAAGCCTCTGCATTAATGCATAATCAGCATTCCATATCCTGAATAATGGATATGTATTGGACCACTGTATAAGTGTCCAGCTAAAGAGTGGCTGCTAAAGGGCATCTACAGTACACAGCATTGCTTCTCTCTGACTAAACAACACACAGGGGCTTCACCAAATATGGTCTCTTGTTCAACAGTGCATTTAAAATGGTTTTCCTTTCATTTGGCACACAGCATCTGGCCATTTAAGGAAGAAGAGGGGGGCAAAGTATGGAGGCTGAGAATGTGAAGTTCCCTTCACTGTGATGCATTCTGGGGCAGATACTGAAAAAAATGTTCCTCTCTCCCCCCTTCTCCCATAAAAATATAATGAGTTTTTTCCAGGACCAGGAGGAAATGTACTAGGCCACAAGGCCACAGAGACAGCTGCTGATGCAGAGTCTGTGGTCTGTATGCAGATGAATTACCTTCAGATGTAGTATCGTTAACTATGTCCCATGTAACAACACTGTGATTTACTGACTAGCTACACTACTTCACGCTCCACCTGCCTCCTATCTCTTTACTGACTCTGGCGTAGGCAGAGGCACTGAAAAAAAATGCACCGAAGTAGGGCTAGCCTGATCTGGAGCTATTTAAGGCTCAGGGATCTCCACTGGGAAGTCATATCTTACTTAAATCGGCCAAATGTTTAGGCAGGACTGGGAACTGGAGGTTCTGTACTAGGGGGAAGGAAGACAATGATAAAATATGGACTGTAAAAACAACTGGCCTGCAGGAAAACTACCATTGAAAGTGGTCTGGGACCATATACTGTATACTGAAAAATGTATGCACTCACTGCAATGTAAGTCGCTTTGGATAAAAGCATCAGCTAAATGCCATATATTCTATATATTATGTTTGAAATTCGCTTCATAAAAACTGTTAGAGAAACCAGTAAAAAGGGCAAGGACTCACAGGTTTCTTGAGGAAGAACAAAGACAGCGCTCCGACAAGGGGCATGTCACCCAGCAATGGCTCCATGACCACTCTCAACACTCCATGGAGCTGTGGAAGACACAAAGAGCATATTTAGATAAACATACTCGCTCACACTGATACACACAGATACGCATACATTGTTAAGAGAGCTTTCAATATCAGGGAACGAACACTCTTCAGGCCCTTGTAATAGTGCTCATAATCTCATTCTATGAGATGGAACATTCCAGAGCTGGTTGGCTACAACTGTCATTACTATCAGGCCAACTTAATAGGTCTGGTGTATGTCATCTTCTACATCCTAAAAAAATACAGTACAGACCTAATAACACCTATATAAAGCAGACAGGTTGTCAATGTGTTGAAAATAATAAAATAGGGACGTGAAACAACAATTTCATGACTCGCATATAACTTTTTTATCCTCCATATTTTCTCTCTCTGTTTTTATTAACTTTTCCTGTGAAGCACATTGTATTGCAATTGGTATGAAATGTGCTATAAATAACGTTTGATTTGATTAGTTGCAGATTCCAAGACCAAATTGTATTTTAATAGAGAGAGAGCATAGACAACAAGGAGCAGCATCCCTGCCATTTGTACAGATAAATGGATAACATTTGTTTGGAGGGAAACCGAACAAGCTCTCAGCATCACATAACGGATCAGAGGAGCCATTACAGAAATATTGCTATTGCTATTGATGCCTGGATAAACTCCCAGGTATTTTACTGCACATTGAGTGAGTCTAAGTAGTCAATACGTGGATATATGTTTGGATACAAGACAGGAAATAAAGAAGAATGTCTACATTACCTGTATGCTCTTAATACCAGCTTTACAGTAGTATCTTTTGATGTCAACATCAATTTCAGTGTTCCCAACAAAACTGGAAAATAAACAACTGTCAGCATCATCAAATATCCCATTAATAACGTCTAAGCTATAAGAGGGTAGGGCCCAGAGTTTTTCCTAGCCTGATCACATGTTTGGGAAAAACTGCTGGCCATACACACACTGTAGTGAAGTACATTCTATGACCAGCCTCAGGCTAAAAACAGAGCTGGTCCATATATAGCTGGTCAGGTCACCTGATCTGTAGGTCCATGATGATCTGACGCTTGTCCATATTCTCTGTGTAAACCTTGACCCCATTGACCCTCAAAGGCTAAACAAAAAACATGAGAGATTACATCACCACAGCACTACTGGCCTTAGCTTCTATTTAAGAAACACCCATCCACCAGCTGTCACTACAACTCATGCTTGGAGTCTATTTGGTCACAAACTTTACCATTCTGAATGGCTGAAAACACCTTTATGACATGAGATTACTTTTACATAGTAGGGAACCTAAGAGGTGATCTCTAACCTTGTCCCCCATGTCGATCTTGCTGAAGCAAAAGGTGCTGAGGTGGGCGTTGGATGCCTTCACCGCTGGCTCTATGGTATCGTGGAACAGCTTCTCCACAAACTGGCAGATGTAGGGCCACATCTGTCTCACAGTCTGCGTGACCAGAGGAGAAGGTATCAGCGGGTTGGGGTTACTCTGACAAGCGGGTTAGTCTGACAAGCATACAGTACGTCATCACAGAGAGGCAAGAAGCTAGCAAAGTGAGGAAGATGAGCTAAACTAACTGGATCAATTCCTCAAGAACACCCCAACGTCAAAGTGATGTGTAAACATTTCAATCATCCACCTCATCAACTAAATCTTTCTCATATACTAGGAAACTCACAGATTAATTTGTAATCGTTATGTGTTTTATGTTGCACTGTTGGTAATAGTAATGTGTATAGATACATATTTCAAACTTAAGAGCACAGGTCATTACTATAGGGAGACTTGAATGTGATTGGCATTCTGATTCATGCATACAGTGTGCTGCAAAAATAGAACAGTGCTTTGGCTAAACGTGCTACAGTGTACATACAGTAAGTGTCCACTGTACATCTATAGCTCTGGAAGGAAGGGGGATGGGAGAGAGAGAGGGGGGGAAAGAGAGAGAGAGAGAGAGAGGCTCCACATACCAACCCATTTATTGCTGTGATGTCATAAAGCAAAAATAATGCTTCTAACAGTTTAGTTTACCTTGTTTATCCACTCAACTCTTTCTACATCAGGGAAGTGGACCTAAAATAAAACAAACACAATACATCAGAGGGTGTGTGTACCAACACTGTATGCATGCTCTTTTAACGTTTTTTTTGTCACATTGAAATAGCAGGTGTCAAACTGGCAGCCCACAGTGCCTGAACACCTCCAGGCCTTCACAGTACATTATCTTAGCACAACACACCCAAGCTAACCATAGAGAGAGTAAAGTCCTGGGCATATATTGTACACTGCCCACACAGCCCACTTACATGCACATGCATACATGTACAGTACACACAGGCACATAATCTCTCGCTCTCCCTCTCTCTCTCTTACACACACACACACACACACACACACACACACACACACACACACACACACACACACACACATTAATAAATAACAACAGCAGCCCTCATATTCTTTATACTGTAGTCTAGAAACAGAACTTTTCTAAGGAGGTTGCCACACCCTTTCTTTACACATGGAAATTAAAGTGCACTGTAATTTTGTTAATTCATTGGCAGCAGTAGTCCAGGCGATGAAGCTGTAGAGATGACATCGCCTGCGACAGCAACAGGAGGCAGCACTAATGCTAATGCGAGAGAGAGAGGTGCTGATCTAGCACTACTGTGACAGCACAGCTTCGGACAGTGAGAGGAGTGGGAGGAAGGGAGTATATTTGAACTGCCACTGGGTCCGACAGATTCAGCCCAAGCTTTTTCACAACCTGCAAAGCCTAAGTGTGAACACTCACATTGACAGAGCTTCCATAACCTGACACATAAACCGACACATTCACACAAAACATGGGTAAGGAATACTAGTCGTAAATGCACAGTTTACTAAACGGATAGAATGGTGAAGCTCTTTGAATTATGAGTGATGTCTAAGGAAGTATCAAGAGACTAGCTATAGTTACCCTTCACAAAAGAAATGGGAAATGAAATGACTACATACAGCAGTAGGCCTTCTACTGTTAATCTTAGTGAATTGAATGGGAGAGCTTTTCTTATAGTATGAGAGCTGAATGTTAATGCTAATACTAAGCATTGCACATGTGCAGTAATAGAGAAACTTTAAATAAAAAGGTAATACATATATGC
The DNA here is from genome assembly GCF_951799395.1 of Argentina silus. NCBI lineage: Eukaryota > Metazoa > Chordata > Actinopteri > Argentiniformes > Argentinidae > Argentina > Argentina silus. The sequence continues at coordinate 9,719,915 of NC_139655.1, read as the reverse complement.
TGTTAACATGCCCTTGCCCTATACCCTCAAAGAGAAGATATTCTAAAGCACATGATGTTTCTCTCCATTGCATTACCTTGAGAAACTACTTGAATCCCTGAAATAAGCTGCAGGATCTCTTCTCACAGAGTAGGCAGCAGTAAGCAGTAAATGACTCAGACTAGATTTATTTTCCCACCAAAACAAGCTAGAGCAGTCGGCACCATTTAGAATATGACAGTGCAGAATATTTCTGCCTGTGTGCTTCTGATTCTGAGTCACTCACCTAGCTTGTCCAAAAGATAAACAGTTATAGATCGACAGAAATTGTGCTTGACACCAAAATATAACCTATTTTCCTTAGATAACCTACATATGCATGAGGTGAACTATGGGGTTCTGCTGCACGAAGGGCGTAGGAGTCAGATGGACATGAGGGGAGACACATTTTGCTAGAGGGGTCCTGGGGTATGCCATCTGGGATGATTTTTTTTGTGTTGCTTTTAAATGCTGTTTTCTAGTGACTTTTAAGAAAAGGATAGAGTCCAATCTTAACTTACAATTAGAGCAAATTACAAGGCTGAGGGGGGCCTTGCATACTGTACTGAATACTTGGGTGACTGCATTGTTTTATGTCTTTTGTTTATGCTGTCCATTCAGTACTAGCTGTACATTATCAAATGGGCGAAGGTGTAGATTTTCATTAAGTACTTTCCTTTAGTACAAGGCTTTTTTTTTAAAAATAAAAAAAAGAAGATATATATACAGTATATTACACGCCGGTAGAGATATGATTCTGAAAGTAACTGATGCGTCATTTGAAAAAGGAACTCTAATACTATTACAATATTTGAACACAGTAACTCAATATATTACTCTGTTACTCATAAAAGTAATATATTATAACGTTACTTGTAACTCATTACTCCCAACACTGGTGTTGAGTAGGCTAATGATGCTGCTGAGGCTTACAATAGCAGTGTACGGGTGGTACTAAGAACAAGAATCTTATTTTAGAGAAACACAGTTGCTCATTGTTTGCTTCTTGGTGGCACAGTCATAGGGTAAGGAGGTGGCCAAGAGTTCAATCTAACTAACATGTTAATTGAACTGGTCTTTTTCACACAGAATGAGGCAGGAGAGGGCATCCTACTATGGATCCTTGATTCAGACACTTCCTCCTCCTCAGAAATGCCAGGTCCTACGTTTCAATGTCTCAGTTTGAGTGACCAGATGACAGTGCCAAAACAGTGTTCATGGGGTTAGGGTTAGCTGTCAAACAGGATACAGCCCAGCCTGTCAAACAGGATACAGCCCAGCACAATTCTGCACAGCTCAGCACAGCAGTAGTGACTCTCAGATGATAGTGTACTATGATGAAGACAAAACAATCAGATACTGTATTGTTGCTGGCTCCCTCTTCGGAAAGGCAGCAGTCTTTTAATTTACTAGTGAATTGAGTTAGTGAAGTCATCTTCAGCAGGACCTCTAGAGCTAGTTCATAACTGCAGACTAGGAACATTGTCATTTTAAAAATGCCAGAATCATGAATATACTTTCCTGTTAAAATATCTTTAAAGCTGCAATCCGTAATTCGTAATTCATTTTTGGATATATTTTATGATTCTTTATGATTCTTGAAGAACATTATACTGTAGATATCTCATGAGCTTGATACAACTGTCTTAAGCAAGTTCATAACACTTTCCTCAGCAGGCTTGGAACACTGTCACTCTGAACATACCTTTTTTGGATATATGATTTTATGATATACTATGTCCATTGATTGTTGAATAACATTACTTTTAAATACCTCAATCCCATAAAATATGTTTAAAACTCTCATGCTGATGTCACAGATCTTGTACCCAGTTCTGCACCCAGAGTTCTGTCTATGCCTGCAAATGAAAGTTGCATAATTTCTCCAAGCCCATCCTCAGCTTTATGTGGCTGGGCTGACGTTTTATTTTTCGAATTATGGATTGTGGCTATAATTTAATATTTTTTCCACAACTAAGTTAGTATACTGAGTTAGTATCCAAGCTCATAAAACTGCATAGAGAGCCCACTTACTCACAAAAACATAATATAATGCAATGACAGTTCATAGTGTGTATAAAAACTTCATGAATATCGACTGCATACTAAAGTGCTTGGTAGACAGCTGATTTCTTCTCATTAATTTGCTACATCATCAACTGTACAACAGTAGGCATTTAGCTACATACACCAGTCAATCATATCTTAATCCCCTCTATACAAATTAAAATGTATCCTCAAGAACTGAACTGTTCTTAAAGTTACTACTGCCCTTCAAAAGATTGTGCATATACAGTATAAGAAGCCACAAGACATTTAACAGTGTGACAACGCCAAACATTTGGGTTAAAAATAGAGTGAAAATTAGTCATGACATCCCATGTTTTTCCACATCACCAAATTGGCATCTCACCTTGTCAGTTGAAAGGGCAGAAGAGACAAGAGGGCAGTTCAGTGTAAAAGGACTCATGAGGACCAAAATGTGAAATCAGAGCATATGAAATTGGGTGTCAAATGAAAGCTACAGTAAGAGTCTATATGTTTGGTAAATTAAGTGAGAAATACATTTCTCAACCATCTTCCATCATAAGAATAGGGATAACCTATTCAAAAGGCTTTGACTTCTGGTCAAACATACTGTATGAAAAAGCATCTAAGAAAACTATCTACAAGAAAAAGGTAGAAAATCGGTAATGGAAATTACTGAAATTGAATTGGCTCCCTTCACTTATTGTACAGGCTGGACAGAACCTAAAAGGGTTCTTCGGCTGTCCCTGTGGCAGAACCGTTTAAGGTAACATGTAGAACCCTTTTCACAGAGGGTTCTACATGGAACCCAAAATAGTTGAGTCTCAGGGTCATTCTGTTACCGTGGAATTGCCCAAGAGTGGGTTTTAGTTTAAGTCTCGGTTTTACACAGTAAAGATCTCAAAGTTGATTAGTTGATTTTAGTAAACTTGGGTCTGATAAGCAAGAGATATCCCTAAGTTTAAGTGGTTGTCTTAACACATGGCCACTATCCAAAGTAGTCTAAACCAGAGTAAAGATCAACATTGTACAGACAAGCCAGGTAGAGTGGCTGCATCTTCCAGGCATAATTATGCAGATTGTTGTTACCACACAACAGTGGTGGTGTGTCTTAAAATAACAGGCCCTCTGGGCATGTCTCCATCTCACCCTGGTGTCCGGTTTACCATTGTGCCAAGCTGTATTTAGAGGGGGCTTAGTCTAACGTCACTGATGAGGACAGCTGCGTGATCAGAGCTTTACAGGTCAACATTGTTCCTTCTTATCATCAGGTGATGATTTTCCTGGAAACTCAAATATATTTCACATGTACTATGTCCTAGTAATTGGGGAAAACATGTTTAAATACACGTCATTACTCACCATGAATAATCAAGAGAGAGACTGACAGCAGTGTTGTTTGGATAGCCTATAATCAGGGTATTAAATGAACCCTCATAATGTCGAAGGCATCTTACCCATGGTGGCAAATCAGAAGTTGTCACACTTTGCTTGACAGTTCTTTCCTCTTGTTCAAAGAACGCCAAGGCTCTGCTCAGTCGGGTGTTCTTTCCCCCTGTGATTTTCCTCCACCAGAAGAATATCACAAGTCCAATTAAAAGCCAACTGAAGCTGAATTCAAAGTAACCCAAAACATAAATGGGGAAAATTAGCACAAATGTCTTAGTAAACTGAATCCATGTCTGGGGAAGATCACCAGCGGAGGACGCCGACGTGTTATTTGTGTCCGCTGGAGGAACCAGCTTTGTATTGGTCTCAACTGGGCTCGGTGTGTTTTGTCCATTCTCCTTTGACCCAGTGGAACTTGCATTGTGTGAGTGAGCTCCTCGTACAGCCGTCATAGTGTCTCTTGACATTCCTTGCTCCACTATCAATGGTGTTCAGAGTTAAGACCGAGAGAGTCTATTATGTGTTTAACTGATGCGCAAACAGAATCTATCGGCATCAAAGCCCACAATTATCTCACGTTAGTTCGCCCGCATCCATGCCAATGTTGTCCTAGGAATAGTGTACATAGGCTGTTTTTACTCTCTGCTGCTATCAAATCTATAGAAAACATGATCCTACTGTCAAACAACTTAGCATTGTCCTAAATCATTGCCTACCCTTGCCCACACCGCGAGTCCACTGGCCACAACGACAGCTATGCCTACTGAACTCTCCGTCAAGCGGACGTTCTCTGTTAAGCGTACGTTTGCATTATGCCCTTCTTTCGTCTTGTCCCTTCAGAAAACTGTAGGTCAAAAACGGCACTGGTGAGAGAAGCTCAAAATTGCCACCCTGTGTCCACAAGCTGTAGATACACAGAGAGCGCGCACATAGAAAACAATTACCAGACAAGCCTAGGCTATACCTCTATAACTACATTTCTAAATGATCAAATGAACTACTAGGATAACATTATCTCATGTATTATTATCATCATCATCATCATCATCATCATCATCATCATCATCATCATAACTTCACAAAACATGTCTTGATCATATTGAATAGGCCTGATTTAATAAATACACATAATTTATCCATTAAAAAAAATGCTTATTTTGTATTCACAATGAAAATCTACTGGTAATCTTTGTGATGATGCAGAAGTTAGTATGGAGATTGATACTCACTGAAATTTAGAGTTTATCAAGACTTGTTTATACAGCTTAATCCCTAGCAATCCCTAACAAATTAATCAAAACAATCAATCAACAACTTGTATATGGAAAAACAAACATAATTACATAAGAAAGGGGGATATTGTCAAATCTATTAAGGTGGTTTGAAAGCAATTTACTTTGATTCAATGAATGGTTACAATGTTTTCTACGAAATTGTCAATGCTTCTGGTTTAATCTGCCTTCGAAAATATTTTTGGTGGTATAGAATTTCTCTTAAGATGTGATTTTGATATTCCTAAACTGCCTGTCAAGTTATCCGCATTTCATCAGCAAGTCCTTCGTTATTGGAAATTCATTTGTAAGAACTTCATTTCTCATAACACTCCAATCTGTAACAATAGATGCATCCTAATTAAGAGGAAATCGTTTCATGATAAAGAATGTATGGACAAAGGCATCTGGTCCATTCACCACAAAGGATGACAGTGAAAATATTTTGCAGAAGAGTTCATTCTGACGTACAATCTGGTAGGTACTAGCAGGCAATATGCTACTGTTATCAAAGCAATTCCACAAGCTATAATTCATTTAATTAAAGGTTATTTGGTTTATATGCAACAGTACATAGATTGCTCTCATTGTTTATTGATAATTGTCTTTTTTTTAGACAAGAAATTTAATAACACAAACTACCTTTACCAATGAGTGTTATCCTTCACCTTTGAAAAGGAAGAATATATTACAAGAATACACAAAGAGTACTATAGTTAGAATAAGAACTAGATATCTAAATGTTCCTCTTGCATCCAAAGTAAAATAAGTACACTTCAAAACAATTCATGATATTTATCCATGTTATCCAGATTTTTACAATAACTTATAATGGCAAAAAAATAAAAAATAAAAATAGACAGATTTTTCAAAGCTTTGTAATTTAAAAAATCCTTGAAATAATTGAGATCCATACAAGCCCATGTGAACTGTCATTTTATGGGGTTTTGTTGTTGTTTGTTTGTTTATATGTTTGCTTGCTTGTTTATACTCTGCTTAGTCTGTATTTTGTTTGCCTTGTTTATGCTATGCTCAATCTGTATGTTGAAAATGTTTATTTCTATGTGAAATGCCCTTTTGATTTTGTTTACTGCAATAATAAAAAAATAAACCATTTTTAAAGTAAGGAAGGAGTACGGAGATTGATATATCTGATATTGATACATCTAGACTGTGTATCCATGGTGATTCGTTGTTGCTTGCAAAGATTGCTCTTCTATCGTTTAACAATCCTGTTGTCAAGATAACATGACGCTACCTTCGTTTTAGTCAACTGCGCTTGCGCAATCGAAGTCGGGCATCATGGTGGTGAATTATGTCAACACAAAATGATATGGTTATTTGCTGTTATCCGTTAAAAAAAATACTTTGGAGATAAAATACAACAATATGCATCCCGAGAAGGTAATGTAATGGCATGATACACGACTCGACATAATTGTTAATGCATAGCTAGAGATTCACCGCACCGTTACTTACTTTAGACTAAGCTAGCAAGCATGCTAATAATGTTATTTAGAAGTTAAGTGAATTATTTTAATATTATACTACTGCTAGCATTGTAACTACATTAAGTATTGAATTATATATGTCAATTCATTTAGAAAATAACTAAGGAGGACACATGGAAATCTGATGACCTAAGACGACACATCAGGGTAAGTTAATTGAATAACAGGGTTGTGGATGGTAGCTTTCCCACCATTGCACAAGTTACAACACACATATTTTTTGTCAGGGTGGAGAACATGAGGAAGACGATGGCAGAAGGCGGGATGACTATGAGAGAAAACACAGGAGTGGGGAGTCAGTGGAACGACGCCACAGAGACCCAGAGAAGGAAGCCAGGAGGGAGAGAGACAAGCAGAGAGAGAGAGATAGCACCCGAGAGAGAGCAAAAGCGAACGACGCAGAGAGAGACAGACCTCAAGGCAAAAAGAAAGATGTCTCAAGAGATAGGACAGGTGAAAGAGAAGAGAGAGATAAAGAAAGGAGAAGAGTGGTAGATGATAGCGAATACAGGGATGGGAAAAGAGGGAGTAGGGACAGAAGGCATGATAGAGAGGAAAAGGAAAATAGGGACAGGGAGAGGGAAAAGGCAAGAGAGAGGGATAAGGAGAGGGATAGGACAAGGGACAGGGAAAAAGATGAGCATAGGGACAAAGATAAAGGGAGGGATGAGAAAGACAGGGATAGAAGAAGAGATGAGAAGGATAGAAGGAGAGATGAGGAAAGGGGGAAGGGAGGAAGAGACGGAGAACGACAGAGTGATCATGAGAAGAGAGATAGGCACAAGGAGCGGGATAATCTAAAAGAGAGTGAACACCTTAAAGATGGATCACAAGATAAGCAAAAGGACAAAGAAAGAAGAGAAAGGCACATGGACCGAGAGCATTCAGGACAAAAGGAGGAAAGAGGTAAAGTTATCAAGATGAAATATATGAACCTTTCCAACATTTTACCTGCTTACTAATCATGATTTGATAGGAAGTTGTTTAAGTTATTTTCATTTCAGAGTACAGAGAGCAACGTAGAAAAAGGAAAGAGGACAGAGAGGGTAGACACAAAGACAGAGCACAACACGTAAGCATCTCTGATGTTTGTCCGGCCTCCAAAATGAAAAGTTGTTACCAAAAAGAAAGCCTGACTTTGTCTCCAGTGTGCTGTACATCCTGGTGTTTGACACAGGGGCTGTGGGGGGTATATTTCTGTTTTTAGGATACAGTTGAAAGTCGGAGACATGATGGTGAATCCAGAGAGGTAGACCGTGAGCGAGCACACATGGAGCGGAAGGGGTTAGAGGGTCGTGTCCATGGTGACAGTGAGAGAGCGGAGCGGGATAAACACAGGGAGAGGAACTACAGGGAGCCAGGAGACCCCGAGAGGGACCCCAGGACCAGCACCAAGAGAACATCCTCAGACCACAGTCACAGGGAAAAGACAGAGCATGCAAAAACAAAGGTTTGAATCAATATCAACAGTGTCACTCTCTCCCTGTCAGAGTGGTTACTGTACAGTAGCTGTCCTGGAAGCCTTTATCTGAAATCTTCACCCCCAGTTTCCAGCTACAGTGGTTTAATCAAGGAACTAAGATCTCTATCTTTGAGGCTCAGTGAAAAACTCTGTATATCCATCCATTATAAACATTACATTACACTCACTCACATTTCATGACATGCCCATCCTCATGGGTTTTCATGACTCTCCTGTGTGTTTCCTCCCTGTAACCCAGGAAGTAGTGATGCGATCTGAGTCTGTGTGGAGGTCTAGTCAGAGAGTATTAGGTGACACAGAGGAGCCAGTAAGACTCTTGTTTGGATAATAGCATTTTCTTATATCATGGCCATTTACTCGCTTATTATTTATTTGCTAGCATGGGAACAGAGCATGGCTGTTTTGGACAATGGCTGCTTATAACACACCCAATTATGACTAACAATGCAAGACTAATTGGGGACTGTCAACATTTATAGAGGTGTTTTACGCATGTTTCAGTGCACCTCGTGTCAGATAAGTGACAAGAACTGTTTGCAGAGTGTTCTCCTGCGTTGTATTCTGTTGCTTCTCTTTCATTGGCAAGAATATTTGTAATTACACTTGATTTGCTCTCTTTATGACTCTAAATACATTGCTTGCCTCCAAATATTATATTCTCCTGCTTGTTGCATGGTCACATAAAGTATCCAAAGTCAGAAAGGATGACATTGAGTCTTCCTTACAGTGTATGTCACTGTGCTGTAGCTGGGGCTTCCAGCTGGCTTAATCCAAACAATTGATTGAAAATGTTCTGCATTTGTAGGTTGAACATGAGGAAGCCCAGGCTGAAGACCAAGGTTTTGATGATGCTCAGGAGTGCTATGAAGAAGATTTTGAAGTAAGTGGAGTGAAAGGCTTCATATGGTGAAAATGTAGGTTTGTAGTAACAAATGGGTTTTTCAGTTATATTTTATTTTGTTTTGTCAATACATATTGCATGCTCTAAATGGATTGCTATTCAAGAAAATGGTGAGTGTGTACATTTGTGTTTAAGTATCTTATTTGTAGGCATATGATTTACTTTCAGATGGTATAGTAGAGTTTTTATCATTTGTTGTGTTTGCAGAACCAATGTTTTTTTCTTAACCAAGCTCTGATAGAGAGACATTTCAAGTCAGTAGAGTCAGGGATGAATGGATTTTCTCTCCTCAGGATTATGAGGAGGATTTTGAGGATGTGGATGAGAGTGATGGTGAAGATGAGAAGCAGCCACACAGCCATGAAGACAGAGAGGAACTCACTCCACAGAGGAGGAAGGACATAGAGGCCATACAGAGAGCCATGGATGAGGAGAATGAGAGAGTAGGCTCTGCCCAGCCCAGGCTCAGCACAGAGGAGGATGAGAGACCCAAAAGGACAAGAGGCAGGTTTTTGGGTGATTCTGATGTTGTGTCTGATAAGCCTCTGCTTATATACCATCTTTTTAAATATTGATGGAATGTCCAGATAATGAAACGCATCTTTTCTGAAGAGACAGGATTTTGAATGAATCTTCCTGATTGCATGGATTATCCTATGAACTACACATTGAGTTTTTCTAATTTCTTGACCATAGGCTCTGAAATACCTCAAAGTAAAGGTCTACAGCATGGGAAGTTTATCGACTTTGTTGCTGCAAAGCAACGCGAGGTCAGCAAGAAGGTTGCCAGCAAACAGAAGTAGGTGTGATGGAACTGAGTGTGACCATTAGGGTTAAATTCCAGAAGTCCCTTCATCCCTACATTAGTAAAGGTGTCATGACTCATGTAACACTCATGTAAGGTACCTTCAAGTGAAGTGTTAACATTATTCAAATGATGTATGCTTTTCTAAAATGACACTTCCTCTGTGTACACTACAGGAAACGCAGTACAGAGCTGCTTCGCCTGATCGATCTGGACTTCACCACCACCTTCTCCCTTCTGGATCTGCCACCCGTCAGTGAATATGACATGTACATCAAAAGCTTTGGAACAACAAACACCAAACAGGTTTGTTTCCCTCCCTTGTCATTGCAATCTTGGCATGAATCCTTTACCCAAATGATGATAACACACTCATTGAAATACTTTCAGGCTTATGTTCAGTGTAACGAGGACAACACTGACAGAGACGTCCAAACAGAGGAACTGGAGTTGAGTGAGAAGTGGACGCAGCATCCAGCAGAGAGGAACATAGCCTGCGGAGGTGAGAACACATGTATAATTCTGTCTGTAAAAGCTCTGCTCCTCTTCCCATGCCCAATGATATTTCTCACACTTTGTGGCAGGTCCCAACCTTTCTCATGAGGCCTCAGATGAATCCATCACCAATATGAACATTGATTCCCAGCGCCTGGCAAAGTTTTTGCGCTCAGCCTCACAGGTATAGAATATAACATTTTCCATTCATTAATAAGAAAACGTTTTTACCCCACTGTAGATCTCCCCTCCTTCCATTACCAATGCTTGCTATCTGTTTTGGTTTTATTAGGTTGTTGCAGTACTATTGGAAGAGGACAGTGCTGAGAGTCTATCACTCAAGAAGCTGAGGAGTCAAGCAGACACCCTGTCTTTCAGTGATGGGTGCTTACAGCTCAATACCAACCTTCCATTTCTACAAGGTATGTTACTTCACGTTAAAAATCCATCATCATCATCATCAGCTTTCAGCCACCTCACAGGCATTGCATTGTTCTAGAGTCCCTTAGAAAAACCACCACGGTCAACTCGTGTCATGCATTCACCACTGGGGGCTTTTTTCTGTCAGGTCACATGCTCAGGAAAAACTCCTGGCCTTAATAATGAGCAGCTAACTTACTCTTCCTCTGCCTTGTGAACCCTGCAGATCGTCAGATCAGCCTGGTGCACTTCTCCCAGGTTCAGAGGCAGACCATGCTGTCTGTGCACAGCCCGTCAACCAAGCCCAGCGCTGTGCGCCTTGACAGCAAGACTATCATCTGCATCTGGAATATCTGGGAGCCCTCCCGCCCACAGAAGATCCTGGTCTACGAGTCAGAGGTGCCACTATTATAAACTGTCTCAAATACAGTAAACACTGGCATATACGTTTAGGATCTGAGTTATGAAGGATCGAATGTAAAATAGATATCATGTGTATTGGTTACAGAGTGTTTGGAGCTTGAGTGCAAATGTAATAATCTGAAAATATCATATCTTTGTGTACTTCCTTTGTTATTTCTGTTGGGAGCAGTATTACTGCATGGCTTTACTCCCTTTGTCTATTCCTCAGGTGCGTTGCTGCTGCTTCAGCCCAGGTAAAGCCACGTTGGTGTTTGCAGGCACAGCCGTAGGCTCTGTCGTGTTGTGGGACCTCAGAGAGCACGCCAGTGCCCATTACACCTTGAGGATAGGGGAGAACGAGTGGACCCTCCGCCACCCAACCTTCTCCACTGGTTAGTGATTACTATGATATGAAATGATTCTGTTTCACGCCTGTCTGTTTCTCTTTTGATGGGTCACAATGGTCACGATGATAATTATGTTCGGACACCTCAACGTACTGTACCTCTTCACCATGGTGGTCCTCCTCTTGGACTATGAAAGAGTTACAACTGCAACTCCGAGCCGCCTGTTCAGGTCTCCTGTTTTTGAGGATGATGATATGTGTTGATGCCACCTTCTCTGTCATCGCAGATGCCATTCTGGCAGCGTCGGGTCACATGTGCTCTGTGAGCTCCGTGGAAGCAGTCCCTTCCACTGTGGCTGAGGGCATGAGGCCAGAGCTCCCCCTGTTGGTTTCCGAGGAGGGTACTGTGACTGGACTTGTTTTCTCTGTTTCCCTGTTTTGATTGACTTTGATGAATATATTTTTATTTTGATGGTGGCAATGAAATGCCTTTGTCTAAAGTCTTCCTTTTACTTCAAACTTAGAGTCATCAGGGTTGTCATTCCAGTTGGCTTCACTGGACGAAAACGGGGTTGTAAATCTTTGGGTACGTTTATATCAGTGTACAAAATAATCTTACCACTTTTACTGTCTTCTTGGGCATCTGAAAATATTTAACAGTATTATTGTTCTGTTACTGATAGCACTAAATTCATAATACATTTCTAACCTGCTGTTACCATCGGTGGCCCACAGGTGGTAGTGGAGCTTCCTAAAGCCAACGATGCAGGGTCTCAGACAGACTTAGGTAAGTTTGTCATGCTTAACATGTTTCCTCCTTTGCTTTGAAATCCCTTTGACATTTTTTCTCACACTAAATGACCGTGGCTCATTCTGCAGGACTCAGACCAGGGGGCAAAGTAAAGTTGCTCCACAGTTCCACTCTGCTCACAAGTGAGAGGTAAGACTGATAGATATTGCCTGATCATTCTCCACTGCCAGCCTCTGGGCCAGAAATATCCACAATGTTTGTGACACGTGGGGTCCAGCTGCTCTCTATGGGTTATATGATCTTGTTTGATGTGTAGTGTGGACAGTTGTTGATGTCGTCTGCTCCCCTTGACTTCCAGTCAAATATGTACGTGTGAATGTGCTGCAGTGTCATATTCCAGAGTTGCACTGTTGTTTGTTTCTAGCATGGAATCTTGTGAACAGTGTTGATCTGGGTGTGACTCTCACTCCATCTCTCTCTCTCCAGGTCCTCACCACGAGATACTATGAAAACAGGGCAGCTACAAACGCTGCTGTTGAAATTTCTACCCTCAAACTGCAACCATTTCTTCGTTGGTACAAATATGGTGAACATCAAACATTTAATGTATTTTTGATATCATTTCTTTTCTATTAGACTATCCTGAGTACATGTCAAAAATATATGCATACTCTATAATCAGGATCAGGTGGACATGATTGACGGAATTCTCTCTGCCCCATACGAGAGGCAGCATTGTACAATGTGTGTGATTGGTCCTAGGGTCTAGTGAACCATGGAACCAGTCACGGGTTGAAGTCTCCTCCAAAGTTCTACAGGCCCCAGGTGGCTGGACTCAGACCTGTTGATGTCACCTCTCTCAACTTTTCTCCCTTTGGAGAACCTGTTTTTCTGGTGAGATCAGTGCTCTTGTGATTCAACAGTTTATCGTATACAGTATGTACTACACAGGTAGCCTGATGGTTGATTATGTGTAGTCATATTCTGTCTGTGATAGACTACATCATTCTACACAAGGTCTGTTTAGGGGATTTTGTAATTGTAATTGGTCCATAGGTATGTGTTTGGTTTGATAGTGTTCTTGTGAATGTGTTTACGTGTCTGTTTGTGCTCCTCGTTGCTCCAGGTGGGCTGTGGGGATGGGAGTGTCAGGCTGCATACAGTGATGAGTGAGCAGCCTGTTATGGAGTGGACCACCAGCACGGCTGGGGAGCCAGTGGTCTCAGTGCAGTGGGCTCAGACCAGGCCCACCGTCTTCTGTGTTCTGGACGCTGCCTCTAACCTTCACATATGGGACCTGCTGGAGAGAGACTTTGAGCCTGTCCTCACCGTAAAGATTGATGCTGACAGGTAAGAATGGGACCTCTCACACAAATGTTGCTTGATTGCAAAATAAGTAATGTACATTTTTGTTTGTCTGAAAGAAAATGTTTAGCGCAATATATTCATCCTATTTCTCTCTTTGCAGTGTAACAGCCATGGCTGTTTTTGGAGACCCTGCCAAGCAGAACACATTCTCAGGAGTAGCATTGGCAAGGCAGTCAGGGAAGATAGAAATGCAGTATTTCACCAAGAGATTTACAGTGCCTGATTCTCAGGACCTTGGGAAACTACAGAGTATGATGGATGAAGCCCCCTGATTATCTATACATACAGATAAACAAAGAGATCAACTTTCAAATGTAAGCCGATAGAATGAATGAGGCCTCTACGTATCTCAGTCAAATGACACACTGTGGAAATGTTTTTGTTTGTACTTTTGTAGGTTGTAATGTTTTTTGAGTATTCACATGAACAAATTGTACTTTTCTTTTGTACAAAAGTGAAAAATCGAGAGACAATGTGCTAAAAATGCCAACAATCAAACACCAAAGAGTCACTATAGGGTTAAATGTACATTAGATATTAAATAATTATTTTATGTAGACTTTTGTTCTATGTATATATTTTCTCTACTTTGAAATAAATATGTATTTATATTTTTGTGTTTTGTTACTGCACCAAATAAAAGTCATAGAGACATTTATTGTTGTCTTTAATTTTTTATTGCAAGAACATTAAAGATGCAGTATACTTTTCATATTTCCTAGAGGTGAGAGCTCACAAATCAGAGCAAAAAAAACTGTCTCAAGGATTCAAGCAAGCGGCGACCCGTCTCCTAGCAACGAAGGGTTTGCGCTCGAGTCCTAAATTATTTTTTTACAATGGAAAGAGTACAGCAAGACAATGTTGTTGTAACTTCACTCGCTGACAACAGACTTTGTACCTGAGAGAAAACGCGCATTGAATATTAGGAAATCTGCCATGGTCACGGTCAGTGGTGTTTTTTCCTGTTTTAATATTGCTGTCGTTTGGGGAATTAGCTAAGTTTGCGCGCAACTCTTTGTAAACATGTTTCTCTTGGAGAATTTGTCGTGTCTGCAGTAAGAGTGCAAGTAGCAGCACACTGAATAAAATAAAATAAAATACTATGAATAAACAGTTTGATGTGTAGCAAGCTTGCCAGAGAAAAGCCGAGTATGAGACATTACGAGGAGAAGGCATCGATTATATTTTAATGAAGACATAAGGAAATAATGGGAATTCACAGATCATTTACAGTCATTCTAAAACATTGAAAAGAATAATTTATTAAATTATGATAAGATCTCTTCTAAATGTGTCTGTTACCTCTTGACCAGGAGGCATTTCAGCTGTACAGGAGTCAGCCAGTTAGACTAAACTTCAATACAGCCTGATACAGACAAATGCAAGTGCCTAAACACCCCAAACCTACTACAGCAGAGTTAGAGAGGAAGAGCATGCAAATTGTCCATGACCAGCTCTACAGATGGTACAGACAAGGATAGTGCCTTGTTGCAGATGTTGAGAATGGCCTCCCCTGCCTTTACCAATGAAACCGACCAGGACAGTGAGAGTGGCAGGGAGAGCAGCAGGGTAACAAGAGTGGAGGGGGCAGTCAAGGGGCCTATGCGCTCACGGGGATCGTCGGTACGGGGAAGGGGGAGTTCGGAGGACGGGAACACCAAGAGGAATGCACGCAAGATGTGGAACATCCTCAGCACTGGAATGAAGCAGAATGTGGATAAGGTAGAACTCTTCATGGTTGGTGGGTTGCTGTTACTGGTGTGTTAGACACAGCATCATAACTCAACTTGCCTTATTCTATCTCATTCCAATAATTTGCAATGTGCATCCCTTTTTCTCTTAGATGAGACTCTTTGACGTAAATCCCAGTGTTCTCACTCATGGCCTGCAACACCTGCGCCATTTCCGATGTGACAACCCCATGCGTCAGATAACCTATGGTGAGGGGGCAGCAGGGTTCATCAGCCTCCATAGCGAGGGTAAAGTCCGTCTTTACCACCCTGATGGGCGTCTACGTGACTCCCCAACTGCTTCTGTCTCTGTCCCCTACATGGGCCTGACTTCCACTCAGCTGCCTGGGCGTCTGGTGGGCTGGGGGCCTGGGGCCACACTCACCCTGCTGGACAGTGACTTACAGCCCCTTGCTGATGCCCTGGACCCTTTAGACGTACGCGTGTGCCAGGTCACGGAGCAGTCCCTGGAGTTGGTGACAGCTGGGGCCGGGAACGTGTGTGTGTGGTGTCTTACACACATGGTGTGTCGAGTAAGAGTGACGGAGGGTCTGGGGCGCCACAGCTTGTTCACTCAGCTGGCGTTGGCCCCCCCGGGTCCTCAGGGGCATCACAGAGCCTTCGCTGTTTGTGGCAGAGTTGTGGCTGTTGTTGACCTCACTGCTGGTTGTGTACTAGAGCACAAAAGGAACCTTCACCTAAGGTACGTTTGTGTGCATGCTTTGTTGTGTTTTGATATGTTAGTCTAGATATGTTTTTTTGGTGCTCAGTGAATTATTGTGTCTGTCTTTAGGGATATCACTGCACTGGTGTACTGTTCTCGTCTGGACTTTGTGATCACTGCATCAAAAGACGTCTCCATCAGAGTGTGGGGTCCTGACTGGGGGCTTCGCATGGCATTCGTAGGACACACTGGTGAGATAATGACTGACCCCCCCACTCTCTTTCTATCCCTCCTTTACCCACTGCCTCTCATCTATCACTTAACAGGAACTGTTAATTTTGATAAGTTGTATGTGTGACATGCAAGTTGTGTATGTGTCTGTAGGTGTGGTGACCTCTCTGGCCTGTTGCCTTCAGTCTGGCCTGGTGCTCTCAGCCTCTCTGGATGGAACACTGCGCTGCTGGAGCCTGGAGGGGGGGGACCAGGTCCAGTGTGTCTCCATCGAGGAAAGAGAGCCCCCTCTGGCCCTGGGGGGTCCGGGGAAGGGGGGTACTTTCTTCTCTTTCTCCCAGCAGGGAGTGGACTTCTGGGCAATCAACAGCCTGTACAACCTGCACTGCAAGCTGGAAGGGGAAATGTGCGGCCCGGTGCGGCAGATCATAGTCCCCCGATTTCCCCCGCCCTACCCCAGCCGAGTGCTCTGCGTCAGCGGGGACAGTGATGTCACACTGGTTGCCAGTGAGACGGGAGAGGTCCTAACCTCCTTCAGGGCGAAGCAGAGAGTGAGGTGTGCTGACTACTGCCTGCCCAAAGAGATTCTATTGGTCTTGACAGAGGGAGGTACAGTGATCCGGGCCAGCACACTGACCAATCCAGCCACGTGTGTGGATGAGTGGCAGGGGAAGGGGCAGGGCCCATGGCAGAGGGATGAGCAGACGGATGGGGAGGGGGACCAGCGTCTCCCGGGCCCCGCCTCCTGCCTGGTGCTATACAGCAATGTGGCTGATGGCCAGAGAGTGCTGGACGAGTGGAAGACCCTACAGGAGCAAAGAGGCCAGAGGCCCAGGAATAAGAAGCCTCTTCATGATGCCAAGAACAGGTGAGCCTCCTCACATGTCCTTACACAGTGACTTGTTCTCATATAGCTGAGGTGGTTACAGCAATGCGAAGGATTTAACTAACACTGTGTTAACTGATACCACCACTAATACTCATACGGTCACTCTCACACCTCTTTATAAGGATTTCCATCATGCATTCCCTTTGTAACTTTCTACCCACACAAGTACACAGTTACTTGCTGAGTATAGAACCTGTATGGCAGGACTCACTCTCTATGACTCTGCTCATGGGACAGGTTCCTGGCAATGCTGGGGCACAGTGGTGGCTGTGTGAGTGTGCTAAAGCTGGACACAGGGAAGGTGCAATACCGGACCCCCACACATAATGGCCAGAAGATCACCACCATGCAGGCATACCCTGAGAACAGCTACCTACTCACCGCAGGTACAAACCACCTGGGCTCTTGGCTACAATGATACAAATTTAAAGGATTATTAGTATTTAGGAGTATTACTGTACAGAGAAACTTTGGGGATGATGATGATGACGACCAAGATGATAGTGATGATGATTACGATGATAACAACGATGACAACAATCTTTCTTCTTCCCCTCTCAGGAGAGGACAAAGTGGTGCTGGTCTGGAGAGTTTTCCCCTACGCCGAGGAGTGTCTCAGCCTGCACCTGAACCTCTTCTGTGGTCAGCCGCCCCTCTACTTGGCCCTGCTGGGGCCCCTGCTGGCCATGGCCTTCCAGGAGCTCAACAGCGCCACCTACAGCATGGTGCATTTCAGCCTGCTCAACCAGAGTCGCACAGACCATCCACCCAGTGAAGACCATGTAGACAGTATCACGGGTAAGAGACAGAAACCATTTCATATATGTTATATACTGTTTTTCATTTTTCCACAAATAACCTGACTGGGTGGTTTTGTGCTGTCTATTTCCTTGGGTGTGTGTGTGTGCGTGAGTGCAGGGCTCTGTGTGTGTCCTCAGCTTCGAGTGTTTGCTTCCAGCAGTCAGGATGGGACCGTTCGCATCTGGGACGAGGAGAACCGCCTCCTCAGGTCAGGGGCCACTGTGTTCTGAATTGGAACAAAAAACAACAATTGAATAGTGTACTGACATGTGTTGGAATGTGTTATGTGTTATTCATTGTTCCCGTCTTCATTCCTCAGGACCCTCCAGCTTAGTGCAGAGCCAGAGTGTCTGGCTTACAGCGGGGAGAGGGGAGACCTACTCCTGGGCATACGGGGGGACCTGTACAGGATCCATTGCACCCAGCTCCTACCTCACGACTTCCAGCTTCGGGTACACTGAATATAGGGGACAGGATGATGTGGTGAATGAGTAATAGAGAGAGAGGAGAGTGGGTGTTGGAGGGTAAAAGATGTCTGTAGATTTATTCAGTAGTATCAGAAATGCAAGTTCAACATACCTCTAGTCATATAAAGCTAACTATGTTTGTGTAATGATTATTAACCCTTAACCCGTTTATATCCGTAGCTGCTCTGCACTGAGAGTTCAGACCCTATCCCTGACTTGCCCATCTCTCACAGCCCATCCAAGACACACAAACACAAGTAAGATACTCTCAGACACTCTTGTCTATAACATGATACTCAGCACATGTTGTTTTGAAAATGATGCAATTTGAATACTGCACTATAGAGTCAACACAAATCATTATCTGTAACATCAGGACTGAGAACTCTGCCATAACAGAGGAGCACACCAAATATACACAGGAGATAACCAAGGATCCAGTAAGTTATATCAGAACAGTGTGTGTGTGTGTGTGTGGGGGGGGGGGGTACCATCATTTATTTTTCTATTTGAGAGTGCTGGCCATATTGCAGTCACAGTGTCACCATGTGCCTGTATAGAGAAAACTGTAGTGAGCAGTTTCCCCTCCCTGGCCCTGTCTCTCTCAGGAGTATGAGGCCCTGTTGGCTCGAAACAGGGACCTGGCCTCCCTCCAACAGGGCACTGCAGAGACCACAAAGAGGAAAGCTCCCGCCACCCTGCGCACCAGGAAAGAGGCCTTCGACCATTACATGAGAATCATCTACAGCCAGCCTCTCAACATAAAGGTTGATAGTCACAAACATTCATGGACTTAAAAGATACAATTACATTGGAAGCTATTTGTTTTTATATTTTGTCTGTTTGTTTGTGTGACAAGTATGATAATGGTGATCAGCCCTTTTTGTCCATGCAGAAGTAATGGAGTTGTTCTGATTGCAGATCGGGGATCGAGACATGTTCGACCTGCATGCCGCTCTGTTTCCTCCAAAGCTATCTAAGGGTCGACCCCTCACTCCACCCACCTTCAGAGAGGGCTTCTTCCCCAACCCCAGCCTGGCCAAGCCTCTGGGAACAGAGGCTGGTAAGGGGCAGGTGAGGACCTCTGTCTTAATATACCCGTGTTCAGTCAAGTTTATATCTGACACTTTGTTTGTTTTAAATATACACATTGACTATTGACACTTTTATTTAACCTTTCTCAAAGCATTTGTGTTATTCCCTGTCTCCTGGTTATCCCCCCCCCCCCCCCATCCTTTTCGGTTTCTTCCTCTGCAGGGTGAGGAGTCAGCCCCAGCCCAGTGCAATGCAGTGGGCACCATTCCAAATTCAGTGCTGGTGGGCACGCTATGGCCAGACATGGTGGTAGAAAACACCATCCCCAAGAGGCCCTTCAAACTGAGGGACGACGTGAGCGATGAGAAGGAGGAGGTGAAAGCACTTTTGCAGCATAAAAAGAGGAGACTGTCTTGTGATTGGGTATTTTTTCTGGGTATGTTATGTGGTGAGAGAGAAGGAATGTTCTTGGGGATAACAACTTGCTGTTGTTTTTGTCTCCTTACACAGAGTGACACTGAAGAAGTCCAGTTTCTGGTGTACGATGATGACGAGGAATTGGACGTGGCCTCCCCAATACAGCTTGTGGAGACCCCTCCAAGAGAGAAGACTCCCCCACCTTCCTCTCCAGTGGTGGAGAAGGTGGCCTATGTAATGAGGGTGAGTGGGTGTGTGTGGTGAGCAGCTTATGAGGGGTAGGTGTTACAAGATGCAAGTATCAATAATGTGTGTGTATCTGTCTCCCCTTTTAGCCTCCAAAGGCTGTTCCTCCTACAAAGAGACCCAAACCACCAACCCCACCTCCTTCTCCCCCGAAGCCCCCAACACCACCCCTTCCCCGCACACCCAGCCCTCAGATCCCGGAGTTCCTCAAGCAGTTTGTGGGTGACGACTGGTTCAATGACATCTACCCAGACCGTAAGGTGAGTCTTACAAATGTTATTCTGATGAAAAACCAAACAAATATCAGTATAGTTCATTTTTATATGTTGTTCAGTGTGTTCAGAGAGGTGTTTTCTCTTTGAGCAATATGACTAATTATTTTTGGTGATGCTTCTGTGTGTGTGTGTGTGTTTGTGTGTGTGTGCGTGTGTGCATGTGTGTGTGTGTGTGTGCAGCTTATTCGGCGGTCTCTATGTCCTGCAGATTTCTCCATGACGCTCCTGGACCATATGCAGGATTGCAGTGCCCAGGTCAAGTTGAAGATCCTGTGCGCATTGCTCACTCTACGCAGACAGGGGGAGCTAAACGACACAGACAAGCTCAGTAACGAGCTTATGGGCTGTCTACGCAACAACACCAGGACAGATATGGTACCGTGCGTCTTTTTTATGCTTATAGGTATGGTACAGTTTGTGCTTGAGTCTGTATTTTCGTCAGTATTTTTTAAGTGTTTATGTTTGTATTTTTTTGTAGTTTGTGGAGGAATTTGTGTTTGACTTTGAGTGTGTGTGTGTGTGTCTATCTGTGTGTGTGTTTTAGTCAGACGAGGAGCAGCGAGTCGTCAGTGAAATGCTTAACGTGTTAGTGCGCCTGGGTGCTGACAGCCACGATATAATTGTGGAGCTGCTCACGATACTAGCCCATAAAGAACTGGGTCTACAGTGAGTTGATGCTGCCAAATGTTTGTGATTGTGTATTGTATGTAGTCTGTATGTAGTCTATATGTAGTCTATGTATTTATTTGAAGCCTTAAACAGTAACTGGGGACTGCTGAGCCTGTCTCTCTGGTCCTGGCTGCAGGAACACAGTGCTCTGTCTGCTGAAGGTGATGGGCGTGGGAGAGGCTGACCTGTGGCTGGGCCCGGAGATGGAGCCCTGGGACTCAATGCTTCAGGACAAGCCTGACCTCTGTGAGAGCCTGCGTGAGTTGGCCGTCGAGTGGCTGAACTCCTGGACCTCCAAATACAAGGTCAAAGCTGGGTGATATTCAACTAGTGTTGTCCTACTATCAAGTGTCAAGCTGCTTCTGGTTAGATTTGTTCACTTTAAAACTAAAAAAAACTAAAATGTGAATGAAAGGAGTGTAAAGTTCATAGTGGCTTACAAGTAAAAAAGGTAGCAGGTGCTGGAAAATGAGAGGACTGCTCTCTTTGAATTAGCAATGTACTACTCATGTCCTTTCCTATGACCCTAACACCTCTAAATAGGAGCATATGAGAGCTTGTCACGGTGTTGATGACTGGCAATGCAAGTAGCTCCTCAAATGGTTCTTGCCTGAAAAGCAATAGCTGATATCTCTCCCTTCTCCTTGGTCTATAGTTCCAGAACAGGGACCTGTTCCTCAAGAATGCCGTGAAAAAGAACCTCTTCACCCCAGTCGATGTGCTAAATTACTTCTGCTCTGTCGCAAGAGAGAAACATATGAAGGCACAGCCTGCTCCTCCGGAGGGGCGCCAAGACACAGTATTGCTCCTTTCTCAATCCTACAGGTACCTAATAGGTGTACCCCTATCATACCATTGTCACATACAGATGTAACATATTCTTGCCGCTTCACGTGTATGTATGTGTGTGTGTGTGTGTTCTCTTATCAAGCTCTAAGCCAATTCAGCGCCTTGGAGAGACCTACACTATGTCAAGGATACGCAGGCCTCCAGGTACAGTTTTGCTCCACTGTTAGGTGGTAAAGAGATCAATTAATTAAATTATTATCAAGTATTTCATGATATGTACTGGTCTTCTTGTCTCATCTCGGTTCTCCACAGGTATAATCCTGCCCCCTATCCCAAACCGCCCTGTCCTCATGGGCTTCACCCCCTTCCTCACCATGCCCTTACCACGGGTCAGTCTCTGCCCCTTCCCTTACCCTGTGGACCAGCACTGTCTGAAGGCCTCACCGCGACGCTACTTCATCCTGGAACGCTCCTATGTGCATTACTACAGATGACGCAGCCTCCATCAAGGCAGCTAGCTACTGTACGGCTAGCCCAGGTCAACGACCCCTTTCCTAACAAAGACCACTTAAACAGAATTAAACTTTGGTATTGTACTGTACAGATATTTGTACTGAATTGAAAATCACTTCATTCACTGTATAAGTAGAATTTGTGTTACTATGATTGTAAAAATCTGTTGTTGTTGAATGGACAATTTGGACTCAGTAATGGTCTACATCAGAGTAGTATATTATAGTGAAGCAAACTATGTATATAAATAAAAACAAGATGACCCAATAATACAGCAGTTTGAAAAACATGCTAATGCAAAAGACATCTCATTTCACCTTAAAGAAGAATAAAAATGATATAAATCTGGCAAATAATTAAAAAAAACTTGGAATAGCACAAGAAATCTGCAGCAGAAAAATAATGCCATAAAGAAATATTTCAAATACAATACATTCAGGGGGGAATCCTAACTCGAGATCCGCATGCGTAAGTCAAATCATTGTCCAAATTTCCCATTGACATGAATACAAGATTTACACACGCACGCACACGGCTCTCAAGTTAGGATTCCACCCTCAATGCATAACCACACAGTTGCAACAAACTGCTGCCACATGAATATGTAATGCTGGATGTTCACTAAATGTCACATGATTAAATGCTCAAGCAGGGTTAATCCGAGTTTAAAAGACCATGCTTCAGACGTTTTACTAGACAACAGCCATGCATAGGCACTGGTGATATACATAGGCACATGAGTGTGGGAGCTGTAACCCTAAGCCAGAGGGACTCAATGATCTTTCTCTGTCCCAACTATGTTTCCTCTGCTTGTAGAGAGAATATCCAATAATAACTTACCCCTGGCATTTGGCACAAACAGGTACAGCTTATGCTACTATATTCATTCTTGTTTTCTATGCACCTGTTGAAATGTGTTTTACATTACACAGTATTTGAATCATCTGATTCAGTAGAGCAGTCTATTAAAAATAGTCTAATCTCAATGACTGAATAGTATCAGAAACATTCAGATTTGTACACCTTTTAAAAAGTTTTGCCAGAATTATTAAGGGTGAAATACACTGAAAAAAGCTGAGTGCAAATTTGATTGTCAGGCACTGACTGTACATACTATGGCTTTAAAATGTAAGGGGTATTCAAGTGGCTTGAGTTATAAAGGTCCCTGTACTCTTCCTTTGACCTCACTACTCTACCAATGCTAGTCTTTGTCGTAGTTCAGCAGGTCGCAGGTCAGGAACAGGTCAGGAACAGGTCAGAGCGGCCACTCTGCATCACTATCTTCTCCAGCTGTAAGCTTGAGGTCTCATGGAGCTCTGTCAGCTCCTTCAAGGGCCAGTCCAGCAGCTGGGCACTGGAGGGCAAGGGGGGAAGACCTGGCTGGTAGTCCTCCAGGGGGTTAGGGTAGAGGAGCTGTCGGAGGGAGGGCATCCTAATGGCCGTCCTCACCAGGTCCAAGAGCCCGGCCAGGGAGAGTGGGTTCAGGGCCAGGCCCAGGCTCTGCAGGGCCCTGCAGCAGCTGAGCGAGGGAAGCAGCGACCCAAGCAGGCCGTTGGTGAGGCCGCAGCCACTCATGGAGAGGTGCAGAAGACAGCCAGATGCCTGGGAGAGGAGGCGTTGCACTGAAGGCAGGGAAGTCTCGTCCAGTCTGTTCTCACTCAGGTCCAGCTGTTGTAGTGTGGAGGCGTGAGGGCTGCAGGACAGGTAGGAGAGATCCGCTGGGGTCAGGCTCAGGTAAGGAAGTTCCAGCACCTCCAGAGGCTGAGAAAGAGAGCTGCAGGCCAGAACAGGCCAGGGGAAATAAGTGGTAGGGGGGAAAACAGATAGTTAATTTGTTTTCTATTATGTATTCACTTCTGCCATGTTAATAACCACATATTTTGTAAAGTGTGCCATACCTTAGTAGCATGCGTAGATGTCCAGGCAGCCGGAGTGCAGTGAGGCTGAGACGGCGTAGCTGACCAAGCTGCCCCAGGCCCTGGGACATGTCCCTCAGTGCCCCCTCCTGACCTGGCATGTCCCTGCGGATGTCAAGGTTGCAGTAGTGCAGGCAGAGGGAACTCAGAGCAGGGAAAATGGAGAGCTGAGGGAGCAGGACAGCCAGGCCAGCCACCCCCAGGCAGCTGTAGCGGATGTCCACCCCAAGGAGGCCCTTGTTGGGCAGGAGGTTCAGAAGGTTCCCGATGCTGGAGACAGAGAGCTCCTCCACACGGAGGTACCTACACTGCAGCTTGAGCGGGCCTGCAGTACCCAGTGCCACACGCACACGCTCCCAGGAGCGGGCGTTGACAAAGAGGTCAGCTCTCACGTGCACCACCACCTCACTGTCAGGCTCTGACTCATCCCCCTTGCTTGCCTTGCTGCCTTCCATCTCACCCTCCTTCCTCCTTTCTAACTCCATCCTCCTCCTAACCCCCTTCACATTCTCCTCACTGCCTAAGCACCCCAGTGTCTCCAACCCCTCCCTATCATCTCTCACCGACTCCTCCGGCCGCCCTCCCTTACCCTCAATCCCTCGCTTTCCTTGTCCTCGCTCTCGTTTGACCATATCCCTCTCCCTCTTCATGGCCAGCACCCTTTTCCTTTCCCGTTCCCCCTCTCTTCTGTGGGTCCTCTGGGCCCCTGCCCTGGCTTGCACAACCATGGTGCAGAGGGCAACAGTGAGGGACCAGCCACCCATGGGGTCTCCCACTCCTCCCTCCTCACACGGCAGCCCACAGAGGTCCAGCACCTGGAGAGCACACCTGTCCACAGAAAGAAGGTAAGGTCATCATCTCTCTGGTGCACATTAATGTATATTGAGAGTAACATATCTATGACATAGGGAGGACATACTGTGAGTCATTATCCCATTCTTAGAAAACATTTTTGTTTTGTAAAGGGGTGTCAATTGTGAAGCAAATAACATACCTTTTGTCTGACAATCCTCTAACCACCGCGAGCAAGAGAGACTGGACACAGAGTCGATTGGGGGGGCTCTGCCCTGGGCTCCTTCGCCCCCCAACCCGGAGAGTCCGCTCCGGCCATCGCTGCACCAATTCTCCAACAGCCAGCGGGCGGGAATTAGTAAAGGCGGCTTCTAGGAGAGGTCCATACAGTTCCCTGGGTACACATCCAAGCCAGCACGGGGACGAACTGTGATCACTGACCACCTCCTTGGCACAAAGATTCACCAAGGAGAGCACCATCTCTGCACAGTGGCAGTGAGAGCGATTACCAAGTTTAAAATTAATTAAAGCTGTTAGCTAATTTGTGCTAAAGAACCTTTCAAAACTTTTCAATTAGCTAGGCCTACATTTTCTGATAACAGCTTGCGAGGCAAAAGCAAAGCGAAGTTCGCAACACTACAGCAAGCGAGATCGGTTGATATACAGGAACCTGAAACGATAGCTAAACTATCCAATAAACTAAAAAAAGAATTAATATGTTCAACCGATATCTAGATAATAAACATCGAGAAACTAGTCGGCGATGACTGGAAATGTCTCTCGGGTCAAAACGATAGTATTGCAGCAGTGCATGATAACTAAACGCGCTGTCTGTATTTGAGGACCGGTACCGTCTGGTTCTGTCTGAAGCAGACTCCAGTGTTTACAATGGTGCCTAATGATGACGCGTGTGACATGCGTCAAATCGTAGGCTGCGTTCGGATTGGACTTGTAACTTTTCCTTGACCTCGCTAGCAAAGGTCCATGAGTCAGGGAGGTCGAGGAAAGGAAAAATGTTGCATTTTCTGTACAATAAGAACGCAGCCGTAGAAATACAAGTCGCACTTAAAGGGGCTATCTTGGATCTAAACAATAACATACATTTTATTGTTTTGTTTATTTAGCGAACAGCTTTAATACATGTAAATATTATTATAATCCTAGTCACAGATAGGGCAAATGTTTATATTTCATTGTTATATTAGATTAGATTCAACGAATATGGTCATCGTTCTGTGTCTGTATGGATGGAAGTCCCATTTTTGCCTTGGCTTACTCAAATTGAAGGGACAGGCAAGATGATAAACAAAGTTCTGAACCCTGCATTTGGCAGCATGAACAGGGCATATGAGGAAATGTGTCTCTCTACTTCTGCGAAATAGCAGATGGAGAACACCATCAGACTTCATTTGTCAAGGACTGTCGACACTGGCCCAGTTTAGTCGCCATATCCCTGGTGTAAACAGGTGTGCTGTGCCTAGAGCAGAGGCGGCAATTACAGTTAACTCATAGGCTGTTGAAATCATTATAACAATATTATATTATTAATATATGATAATTTGCCTATATCACTTGATGATATTTATCATACCGATATATTTTATTATTTCTTTGTTATAAAAAAAAGATCTACTTGAACTTTGATGACTGAAATCGAAAGTAAAAATTGGATGTATAAAAAGCGAATTAAAATAAGTACATTTGTCTAAGTAAGTGGATCAACTATATATCAGCCATCGTAAGTAAAACCTTCGATTAGATCAAGTGCCATTGGCACAGTGCTAGAGAAAGGAAGAAAACAAGTTAGGGTTTCTTTTTTTTCTGAATGTAATGTCGGGTGTAAGGGAGTGGAGAGGTCTGAGTAAGCCTTGGGTCTTTAGTCTACGGCGGAACATAGGTATGACTCTGACAGCGGTGGGAAGCTCATTCCACCACTGGGGCGCCAAGACAGAGAAGAGCCGTGACTGAGCAGAGTGACACCTACGTCCTCGTAGAGATGGCGGTGCCAAGCGACCAGCAGAGGTGGAAGAACAGAGAGGGCTGGGGTTTGTTCCCTTTATCGCCCTGTAGGTGAACACCAGGGTCTTGAATCTGATGCGGGCTGCTACTGGGAGCCAGTGAAGGGTGCGAAGAGGGGGGTGAGATGGAAGAATTTGGGGAGATTGAACACCAGGTGTTACAATAAGCACAGAGTGGCACAAGCAGGGGAGAGGGATTGTGTATGGGAGAGCTACCATGGTGGTAGACACTGGGAACCCATCTCTACCATAGTAGATCCTCTAAGTACCCTGGAGAAGATATGTTGCAGTGTGGGATGATGTGTTCCTGACTGTGGCCCCCATGCCCTCCTCCTGGTCATCCCACTGAGTCTGGACCCAGAGTGGAACAAGCTTTCTGCCCAACGACTAGAGAGTACTGACAAGAGTCTGGAGACACTTCATATTACTGTTCACCCATGCAGACTTGCTGAATGGCAGGAGCATTGCACACCACCTTGAGGGGGCTGTAGGGATTCCAGGGGCTCCTGAACACGTACCATGCCTTTGACAACCTAAAGGAAGACATCACACAGGTCTCCATACTACTGATGAAGATAGAGGAGATGGTGGCACAGAATGATGGAGAATGCTTCAGCGTTAGAGACACCAACCAAGAGATAAAGGAATGATATGTCGAGATTGAGCACCTGCCAATGTGTCTCAACCAATACAAAGCCTGGGTTGAGCAGCTCTTGAGGAAGAGAGAGACAAAACAAGATCCCACCCAGGGGAGGACACTTTCCTCTACAGGCCTGGAGACAGAGACCAATAGTGAACCTAATCAGCCTAGGCTGACCAGATCAATTACAAGTTGAATCCTTTAACTATTAAGGAAAATCTCAGACACAAGAAGATTGTATATTTCATTGCTAGTCTATTCATTTGATTTGACAATACAGTAGATGCACATTTGTGTATTATCTATCTCCATTCTTATTCTAATATAACACTGCAAAAATCTCCTGCGGCGTAGGAATATCATAATACTTTATCGTCATTAAATCACGGCTTCGAACGCCTCTCGGACAATCACAATTCTTGCTTTCATCAACCGGTTGTATAAATGTTCATAATGTATATTTTTTTTAATCATGTTGATGATTCGAATCACTGAGAATATGTTCTCTTCAAGAGACAGCGCGGGAAATCTTGGTGTGTGGTCTATGCCATTGAGTTTACTGGTAGCCACAATTTGTGACTAGACGTACTACTTTTTACGTTTTGATGTTGACATCTAGTTACATAATCTTTCGGAATGCTTACTGAAATCGCGAAATGCCTGAGACAAGGTAATTCTTTCCAGTTTACTGTACCCCAATCTAAAAACAAGTCTTTACGGACGTAATGCAAGGCGGTTTTACTCGTTTACTAATGCAAGGCGCTTTGAGTCGTTGTTTAGCGGTCAAAAGTTTGGACACACCTTCTAATTCAATGTTTTTTTAATTTATTTTTTTATTATTATTTTCTACATTATAGATTAATATTGAAGACATCAAAACTATGAAGGAACACATGGAATTATGTAGTAAACAAAAAAGTGTTAAACAAACCAGAATATGTTTTATATTTTAGATCCTTCAAAGTAGCCACCTTTTGCTTTGATGACAGCTTTGCACACTCTTGGCAAGGTGTGTCCAAACTTTTGACTGGTACTGTATATATATATATAATTATATATAATAATCTACCTTACATAAACAGCTTACATTGGGGTGGATCATGTGCAGCATGTACTATATCAAGGAAGAAATGTTCAAACTGTGACTGTCCAATTATTAATAAAAATTCAATTAACCTTAGTTGATCCACCTTTACAGAGGTGGGATCCAACAAAGTATGCTAGAAAATGGCTATTAACAAGAAGGTCAGCTGATGCAGAGAAAGGAGTCATGTTGGCTGGAGCTCATCATATGAGCCTATCTGGGAACTATTGAGCAAAGACGTCATTGGGAAACAAAGGGTTAGAAACTGTGCAACCGATGTGTGTTTGGACCAATGACTGTAGGAAAATATGGTTATGTAAATTGAAGGAAGGAATACATTAATATGGATTAATGTAGTTTGTGTTTTGTTTCCATATCATACGTAAGATATAGTTCTGATTGTTTGAAGCTAAAGTTGCTAAATAGATCTCAGTAAAAAATAAAAAATGCTTGGCGCCTGCACCACGCACGTCTGTCGCGGGCATTTTTTTTAGGGCTCCCCCACCTCCTGAATCGCTATTTAACCCCTGCCCCCCATTTAGCGGTCATACTTCAGACTCTAAACTTTTG
Organism: Argentina silus; assembly: GCF_951799395.1. NCBI lineage: Eukaryota > Metazoa > Chordata > Actinopteri > Argentiniformes > Argentinidae > Argentina > Argentina silus. The sequence goes on along the minus strand of NC_139655.1, from coordinate 9,690,981 downwards.
TTTTGTTATAAGGCACTTTTGCATAATTGCCTGTAAATCTGCCCAGGAACGATTTTAAATAAGTATTTTAAAAGAATGCACTTGTTTGTTGTTTTCTGACAGATTTGCCTGTCAATGGGAAAAGATGAACTGAGATTGTAATGCTCACCAGTCAGAACCAAAAGGATTTTATCAGGATTTTTCGTGATGGTGTAACTGTGTCTTGCTTTTTAACATGCCTTCTAACATGGTTTGATATATTACTTCCCATTCTATAAAATGAGTATGGGATAATATTGTATGTATCCTCATCTAATCCTCATGTCATCAAACATCATTATATTTTAATGTTTATCAGAATAAGACATTATTCCATCTTTTGTGAACTATCTGTAATCCAAATTCAACATTAGTCATGTATTTATGTCCATTAGATTTAATGTAACCTTGTTTCCCTATTTTCCACTTTATTTAAAGATATGTTTTCCTTTATTTTGTAGCTACAGTATTTAATAAAAAAAAAAGAAATGGGTCAGTTTCTTCATGTCAGGGTGGTGGTGGGATTATTTTTTTTAAATATTCTGCTGAGACAAAATGTAGAGGTAGAATAACCTGCTCTTGTTATTGCACATTACTGTATCTACCCTGCCTGCCTCCCTGCTAACTTACTCGCTATGGTTAATCAAGCCTTTTCATTTACCCTTTATGTGTAGTAGTCAATGGCTTTCCTTTGTTATGGCCTAAATGCTTCCCGTAGTTATATCACTCCCAGAGACCACAATCACTCTTTCACCTGAACAACCTCAATTCCCTCCCCATTGTGTCCTCTGTATATTTGTGTGTAGAACTGGATTACCTGCCTGATCATTCAAACCAATGCCCTAATCTCAATACCTATCCTGAGCAAGCCCAGTTCCTCAACCCTCCATTTCATGATGATCCTTCATGCCACCTTTCCTCTCTTTACCACACTGATGACTGAGTACATTGTTTGGTTCAAACACAACTTTATTCACATAAGCATACTAGGAAATCAAAACAGGATCTGAGAGGTCATGTGAGCCAACGACCCCCACGCAGAGAACGCAAAGACAACAGAGTTAATTGCCTCTAAAAAATGTATATATATTGTGAAACATTAACAATCATTACTGAAGTAGCTTGTTTATCTGAAGCATTGGTGTGGTGATTCTGTCTTTGATTAGTAAATCTACCTGCACATAAAATAAAATAAAAACTAAAGAATTTGTAATGTTGACTTGAGCAATGAAGAAAAACAGATACAAACACTTGATTGTAGGGATGTGAAACTGATATAGGGGTGGAAACAAGAATAGTTCAGTAATGGGCAACAGAAAACCACATATTGAAGAAGTATGGTAATTGACTTTAGACAGAACAAACAACATAGGCAGAACAACGCGACACAGGCTCTCATGAAATTGATATACGCTGCAAATCTGATGTCCATATTGCTTTCCTTGGCAGTGTTATCCCATCCTTTACTCCTACAGAGGCTAATGTGCAGTAGTAAGAATCAATATTACAAATTCCAATACAAATGCAGCATTTATTTCCAAACTCAGTGCTATAAAAGTGTTCAGTTCTCACAGTAACGTCAAAGATAAAAGCCAGACATAGAGAGGAAGAAAAATCACAAATGAATATCCAGCTGATCAGTCATTCAATCGCATTAGCTCACATAGTTTCAGTTTATAAGCCCCTTCCCCATCCATGGCTCTCACGGATGCTGGTGCTGGACTATATCTGCCTCCAATTTAACTGTGGGTTTTAGTGACATCATTTGCTTGGATCTCCAATGTCGGAGAATGTGCTCGTCCATTAAAAGGAACATTTGTGACATAAGGACACGCCTCCTCTTCCAGTCTTGTATGGGTCTCTTTGGGAATCCAAGCAGAGGCTGGTGTGGAGACAAGCAGGCCTAGGGGTTGGAGAGGCTTCCATACCTAAAGTCCCTAAGGTCATCATGGGAGATTTGTAGGAGGACCACAGTGGAGGCAAGGGGAGCTTAGGGTTAGGGCGAGGTCCTCCAATCAAATAATCAGGCACAGGGTCAGTAACCATGATGGAGGGGGAGAGAGCTGGGTCAGTGGGAGACCCATTCCATATACCCTGGGCATTTCTAAATGTCCTTCAAAGTACTGTTTGAATTCAGCTGATGCAAAAGGCATGAAACATGCATTTGTCAAAAGTAAAATGTTCTTCTTTGATGTGAGGAAATGGCTGTGGGCTTCCTGGGTCCAGCAGCAAACAAGATGAAATCAACACAAAAAAAGGAACAAATTGAAAATTGAGAAGACAGGATAGAAGGTGTGTGGGCCTGGATCTTTGGCCGGGGCTGTGTCTCACAGAGAGTGTTAGACACAGAGAGCACTGGGGAACCTGTAGACAGAGAGAAGGTAGGTAGGCTCAAAGGAGTCTCTGTAATTTGTGACTCAAAGTCAGTGTCTGTGTAACATCATCTCACCTGTCCTCAGTGAATCCATCCAGCTCCTCTTCGTCATCCAGTTCCATGTCCAGCTCGTTGTCCAGAGAACCACGGCCATACCCACTCATGACACTGCAGGAACAGAACCATACCTCATTATCCTTGTATGAAATGAGAGACTCATAGCAGCCATTTGACACTCTAACCATTTCAGTGTCGTTATGTAGAAATAATTAGCTTGTATTTATGTTAGTGTCAGTGAACATTTTTGTATTGATAATGGTAGACAGAGAGATGGCTGCTGTTGCTGCTAACCTGACGGAGCGATAGGTTAAGAAGACAATCCTCTTCAGCTTCTTGTTGTAGAAGAAGTAATTGAAGGACCAGAGGCTGCCCTCCTCCCCGAAGGGGTCTGAGTCCAGGTCAGGGTTGTAGCTGAGATCAGAGAGGGACATAAGGCCTAAATACAAACACTGCATATACCCAGAGGCATATATACATAACTGTACATTAGGGATGGGCATGAATACTCAAGTGCTCGATCGGACATTGAAACTCTACCTTTAACTAGAGATCACATTTTTCCTGCATACTAATATAAATTCTAAATATGCTTGCTATTGATTTTGCAATGTAGATAAGCTAGGTTGCTCTGTATTGGTTGTGACACAAAGTTCAGTCAGTGGTATAATTAAAATGTGTATCAATATCTTTGAATCAATGAATACAAACCGGTAGCCAAAAATGGAGGGGACACACATTTTAATTTCACCACTGACTAAGTGTTGTGTCACAGCCAACACATAGAGAAACCTAGCTTATCTACATTTCAAAATCAATAATGTAAATTCGGGCCATACTGAGTGATCACTGATAGTAAGAAATTGCAGAGTTGCAAGTAGCTATTGAATAGGCCTAAAACTTTTTCTCACATCCACTGTTTTGCCAATCCTCTGCCCACGGCCCATGCCCATCACACATTTTTAATGCTCTTGCCTCCCGACAGCTGTTACTCCAAAATTGGTTGTGCTTCTGACTAGTTAGACTCACTATAGTGTCTGTTCTGACTAGTTAGACTCACTATAGTGTCTGTTCTGACTAGTTAGACTCACTATAGTGTCTGTTCTGACTAGTTAGACTCACTATAGTGTCTGTTCTGACTAGTTAGACTCACTATAGTGTCTGTTCTGACTAGTTAGACTCACTATAGTGTCTTCTGACTAGTTAGACTCACTGTAGTGTCTTCTGACTAGTTAGACTCACTATAGTGTCTGTTCTGACTAGTTAGACTCACTATAGTGTCTTCTGACTAGTTAGACTCACTGTAGTGTCTTCTGACTAGTTAGACTCACTATAGTGTCTGTTCTGACTAGTTAGACTCACTATAGTGTCTTCTGACTAGTTAGACTCACTATAGTGTCTTCTGACTAGTTAGACTCACTATAGTGTCTGTTCTGACTAGTTAGACTCACTATAGTGTCTGTTCTGACTAGTTAGACTCACTGTAGTGTCTTCTGACTAGTTAGACTCACTATAGTGTCTTCTGACTAGTTAGACTCACTGTAGTGTCTTCTGACTAGTTAGACTCACTATAGTGTCTGTTCTGACTAGTTAGACTCACTATAGTGTCTTCTGACTAGTTAGACTCACTATAGTGTCTTCTGACTAGTTAGACTCACTGTAGTGTCTGTTCTGACTAGTTAGACTCACTATAGTGTCTTCTGACTAGTTAGACTCACTGTAGTGTCTGTTCTGACTAGTTAGACTCACTATAGTGTCTTCTGACTAGTTAGACTCACTGTAGTGTCTGTTCTGACTAGTTAGACTCACTATAGTGTCTTCTGACTAGTTAGACTCACTGTAGTGTCTTCTGACTAGTTAGACTCACTATAGTGTCTTCTGACTAGTTAGACTCACTGTAGTGTCTTCTGACTAGTTAGACTCACTATAGTGTCTGTTCTGACTAGTTAGACTCACTATAGTGTCTTCTGACTAGTTAGACTCACTATAGTGTCTTCTGACTAGTTAGACTCACTGTAGTGTCTGTTCTGACTAGTTAGACTCACTATAGTGTCTTCTGACTAGTTAGACTCACTGTAGTGTCTGTTCTGACTAGTTAGACTCACTATAGTGTCTTCTGACTAGTTAGACTCACTGTAGTGTCTGTTCTGACTAGTTAGACTCACTATAGTGTCTTCTGACTAGTTAGACTCACTGTAGTGTCTGTTCTGATTCGGTTTAGCAGCTTCAGTAGCTTCTATTAGGCTACAAATAAAGCACATTTGTTATTTGGATTCACTTTAACTCCCAATTAACTCCCATATTCGGCCGATGGTTTGGCTGATTGCTGAAAGTCATTTGTCCTCTCATCTCCGCTCTGTCTATCCGCTCGATACACACACAGCGCCTCTAGCTAAGCGCGAATGTTAAAGCTGCAGTCAAGGTTTTTTTTATATACCTATATACACATATGAGTCCTCTAAATAAAATCATGTGAGTACTCAAAAAAATGCAAATGTCCCTACTGTACACGACTGCCTACCAACAGCAAACAAACAAACAAAGTACTGCACACGCTGCCCCCCAACACACACACACACACACACACACACACACACACACACACACACACACACACACACACACATACACACACACACACACACACACACACCTGTAGATGTCACATCCCTGCAGGTTGATTTCCTGGTCTATGGCGTTCCACAGCTCTGGCCCCAGGGAGTTGAACTCCTCTCCAACAGCTGAGAACAGGCTGCTGTTCACTGCATTTGCCACCTGAGGGAGACAAAAATACACAATAACTAATACTTGACATTTAGAATACAGATGCGTAAACGTTTCTGCAACCTAAGAGAGGATAACAACAAAAAACTGTGTCAGTCTCTAAGCTCCTTATGTGTATGGCTTTTACAACATGCTTCAAAATATCTGTATCTGTAAGCGACTTTGTAATTGGGCTTGAATGAATGCTTTTAGAAAAGGCCAAGCATCCAATCAGATTGGATTACAGTAACTTTCATGAGGTCTGATATCAGAGGAGGTAGTGCTGACCCAGTTGAGGCTGGGCTCCCGGCTGAACTCGTGGGCACGTGCGGCACTGAAGTCATAGTCTGGCCTGAAAGACTCATTGAGCGTGGTGATGAGGTAAAACAACGTCTTCCTGCAACACTTGTCACTCAGAGGGTTCTGCCCATCCTCACTGCTCTTCCCCAATCTAGAAAAGGGATGAGTGGATCAAGTTATTTCGTTGTAAATTCAGATCTTTATCTATTCATGTTCTACTTCAGTGACTGGTACAGACAGTTAATATCATCTCTCATATGACCTCTATGTGGTGTATACATTGGTGAGTGGGCAAGGGGTTGTGGTACTTACTGGGGTGGGCTGTGGTATTCACTGGATTGGGGGGGCGAGAGGGCCTCCAGGACGTGTGGCTCCCCCTCCTGGCAGAACTGCTTAAACATGTGTTTGTCGTCACCAGCCATTTTACAGGAGTAGCTCTCGATCCTAGGGTGACAGAGACGGACCATGAGTCAAGGTTCTGTACAAAAAGCGGAATCCCATTAACTTAGCAACTAATGGGTGGCATTATATGGTGAATTTTAACAAACTGACCATGTCCCAATTAAAAAAAAAACGCTTTTGATATATATCATATACACACTACACACACATATATACACACACACACACACACACACACACACACACACACACAGTGCCCTGTGTAAGTAATGGGACAGTGAAGCATGTTTTCTTCTTTCGGCTCTACACTCCAAAAGTTTGGATTTGGTTAAAGTAGAGATTCTCAGGTTTTATTTGATGGCATTTGTGTACATATTGCTTTCACCATTCAGAAATTACACCACTTTTTATGCTTAGTTCCCCTATTTCAGAGTACCCAAAAGTAAGTCGATTCATCAAATGTCCAAATTAAGCATTCATGTTTAGTATTTGGTGGACAATCCTTTGCATGCAATAACTGAAGACTGCAACCAATTGACCCCACCAGACGCCAGGTATCTTCTTTGGTGATGCTCTGCCAGGCCTGTACTGCAGCCATCTTGAGTTATTTGTTTGTTTTAAGGTATTTTTACTTAAGGTCTTGTCATCTGGAAATGAAATGCATGTTCAATTGGATTTATATCTGAAGACTGACTTGGCCAGTCAATACCTTTCCATTTTTGAAAAACTCCCTAGTTGCTATGGCAGCATGTTTTGGGTCATTGTTTAACTGTATGATGTAGTGCCATCCAAAGCATGAGGCATTTTAGATGCAGGCTTTTTAGATACTTTTTAGCAAACTGTAACCTGAACATCCTTTTTGAGGATAACTTGGAGTAAAGCGTCTGAAGTTTGGCTGGTGACGTATTCTGCAGATGGTAGTCTCTGACACATTCACTCCTACCTCCTGGAGAGTGTTCCTGATCTGTGGGACAGTTTTGGGTTTTTTCTTAATTTTGGTGAGCAATCTTTGCTTCGGTCATCCACTGTGGAAGTCTTCCTTGGCCTACCAGCCTGTTTGCGATTGCTGAGCTCAGTCCTTTTAATGATGTACCAAGCTGTTGAGTTTGGCAAGCCAAAGGTTTTGGCTGTGTTGCTGATCTTTTTTTTTCTCCTGATTTTTCAGCCTAATAATGGCTTCCTTGACACCTCTTTGATCCTCATGTTGACAGACTCCAATAGCAAACTCCTAAGGCAAATCGAAAGCCTAGAATCAATACTAAACATTGTAAGCTCTCTTATGAATGATGTGATGGAATACACCTGACTTACCAGAAACACCTGTCAAGCCAATTGTCCCATTACTTTTGGGTACCCTAAAATAGGAGGACTATGCATAAAAAGTGTTGTAATTTCTGAATGGTGAATGTATTTATTTGAATATGTAATTTATTTTATCAAATAAAATCTCTACTTTAACCTCATAGTTGATCACACTTTTGGAGTGTAAAAATGCTTCACTGTCCCATTACTTATTCAGGGCACTAATATATATATATATATATATATATATATATATATATATATATATATATATATATATATATATATGTATGTATGTGTGTGTGTGTTTTGTGAATATGGCATACAACAAGCTTGTGTCTCTGTTTCACTGTGTTCTATTTGAGGGGTGAGTGGAATGCCACAGCAGAGGGAGGAGTGGAGCAGGGTCTGGTGATGTGTTTACTTTACCTCCACCCTGGTTATGTAGGAGCAGAGGTTGTGCAACAGCGAAGCTCTGGCTCTGAGAGACACATCATGGGCCTGTCTAATTATAGGAATGGCCAAAGGTCGCTGGGGGTCACATAATGGCATACATGGCCCAGTTTCCACAGACGCAAGACCCCATTGGACAAAACATTAAATACATATGGGACTACTTGTCAATTCTAAGTTCACTGGAGATTGAAAAGCTGTGGAAAACATGTTATTTAAGTATACAGTGCCTTCAGAAAGTATTCAGACCCCTTCACTTTTTCCACATTTTGTTGTGTTATCGACTCAATTTAAAATGGATTCAATTAAAAGAATTTGCCATCAATCCACACACAATACCCCAGAATGACAAAGTGAAAACACATTTTTTGAAATTTCAGTAAATTTATTAAAATTGAAATACCTAAGTATTCAGACCCTTTGCTATGACACTCTTAAAATGAGCTAAAATGCAAAAATGTCATCAACAAATCACTCAATAAGTTGAATTGAGTCCATCTTAATGCAAGGATAATAGCTCATATAATTTTTGAATTAATATATATAAGGTCTCTGACTTGCATAGGAATCAATTACACACTGTGTGGATCAGGTTGTCATTACAAACTGAGCAAATGGAGAATAACAAAACTGCTCAGGAATGCGACGCTGAGGCCTGGGGAGACAGTCTACAGTTGAATGGTGGAGAGGAAAAAGCACAGTCGATGGGACATCATCATCTCAGTCACTCTACAAAATTGGTCTTTAACCAAGTGGCTAAAAAGAATCCCTTAATGGAAAAAGAATCTCTCTCATATCCATAATTGTGTTTGAATTCAAGTGATACAGCAAAGAAAGTGGATGGAAATGTGTTTATTTGGTTTTACGACAAAGCATTATGTTTGGTGCAAATCCAGCACATGCAATGCAGTTTCTGCACCATCTCTTGTGTGAAGAATAGTGGTAGCTGCATCAAGTTATGGGTATGTTTGTCACCGGTAAGGACTGGGGAGTTTGTCAGGATCAAGAGAAAATTATGAAATTTGCTGAGTTGGTAGTGACATCCTAATCCACACAGTGTGTAACTGATTCCAATGCAAATCAGAGACCCTATAAAAACAAAGATTAAATTCCAAAATTACATGAACTATTATCCTTTTCTAATTTCGAAAAAAAAGAAGGTGTTTTCACTTTGTCATTCTGGGGTATTGTGTGTGGATTGATGGCAAATTCTTTTAATTTAAGCCATTTTAAATTGAGTCTATAACACAACAAAATGTGGAAAAAGTGAAGGGGTCTGAATACTTTCTGAAGGCACTGTATGTGAGTGTATTGGAGAGAGTAGGCTTCTTGGTTTAATAAGACAAAACAGCTCTAAAATAGTGGATTGACAGTGTTAAAAACTGTTACAATTTCCATCACACACACTTACATACATGCTTATATAGTTGGCTGCATGTGAGTGTGTTTCATCGGGGCTCTGGTCTCAGTTGAACATTGCTTTATAAATACTAAGAATTTGCACAGGGTAGCTTTTTTATTAGGGGTGGAAAGAGGCAACCACGTAGGTCACGTTGTGTTGAAGCCAGCTTGGCAACTCCTGCTATCATGGGCCATACTAATCCAGTAAGCAGACTAAACACCAGCAAACTTGCCAACTCTGATAACACTCAGCTGTGTGTGTGTGTGTGTGTGTGTGTATCTGCCTGTCTCTGTGTATAAGCTCAATAACACTCTCCATTACAGTCTCCAAATAGCCACAAAGGCCTGTTAGAGGACACTCTGTCCTGCTTCACAGCCTGGACAGGGGTCACCACAACCAGTCCTGCTCCATACCCACTGGGTCCATAACCCACAGCCTTTTATGTAACATAACCACTCCAACTGTGACCTCAAGGTCTGCTGTAGCTAATCAACCCCACTGTTGCATAACAGAAAACAATCATCTTCCATATTAATGGGATCGAGACTTTTGATGAGAGCTTAGCCATATTAACAATATTATCCATAATTACGTGCAGGCTAACCGAAACTGAGCATTGAATGAGGTTATATTTTTATCGAAATCATATTGCATAACACCTGATCTTGCCTTGCATTGTTTGGTCTCTCTCATGCACATACTTATCATCTGCACCATTGACCTTTAGCACAAAGACACACCTAATGTGGAAACACACCCCCTTCTGGCTTCATATCACCTCTGACTAGATTGGTTGGTGTGTCTGTCTGTGGTACTAAAACAGACGTGTGTGTATTTTGGGCAGGGGTTTTGAACGGGTTGCTTGGATTGCCCTGCAGTTTTCCCCTCTAAGTTGTATAGTCCACTATGTCTGCACATACAAGTACAAGCTGTCACTCTGTATGTGCCTTTGTCCTTAGGCAAGGCTGTATATTTGATGTATGGTGTTCATGCTCACACAAAGCCCCTTGTGTTCATCTGGCCTTTTAAAATAGAGCCTCTTAGGCCAATCAAACATAGGGCCTACACCCCTAAAACACCATTCAGAGGAGGAGGTGGTGGGGTGTTGTGGTCTGTGTACAGCAGCTGACCCTTTGGCAGTAAAGCAGGACAACAGTGCACTGTGTGTTGACATTTGAAAACTACCGCTTCGCTCCACTATCGCTTTTTAAATATTGTCTCATAATGCTCTGTGAGCATCTATGAAGTCCTCCGAATGTTTTAGGGTAGCAAGCCAATTACCTGCCAAGGATGTGTGACTCTCCTGTTTCAACACAGAGCTGGGAGCTCAGAGCCTCAAAACTGGAACTCTCCAACAGTTTCATTGTTGCCTGTGGAAGAAGAGCAGTGTTCAAAACCAAATAGATAACCCTTCACACAGCCGGTTATATTGGTAACGACAGTGAGTGAAGCAATTTTAATGGCTTTTCTATTGCTTAGGCAGGTTAGCTGAAGTATCATATTGCTCATGTAATAAAAAACAAGAGGCATATAAAATAAGTGGTTCCTTTTGTGCTGTTATTGAGCTTCTTGGATAGGTATTCAAAGTGTGCACTGTGAATGGGTCAAAAAACGGTTCCAATTGAAGATTAGAATGATGATATGTTACTTGCCCAGATAAAATGTAACCTGGTGCTGGAAACAGGGTTTATGATTTCGACCACTGACCTAGCTGTCACCTATCAACAAAAACGCCCCAAATCACCCCATCCCCCCACTTTTTTTTCTTTCTTTTTTTTTCAAAATATCCCCTGCCCCCACACCAGCTAGTCTTCCTGGTTTCATGTATTCACACATTTAGTGGCAAGCTAAATGCAATTTAGATGGTTATATGGGGAAATCTATTATTTGTAAGCTACATTAATTTGACTAACGTTAGGCCTAGGCCTATTTGATTGACTAAGCAAGCTGCTGAAATCAATCGAAGCGAAGCATAAACAATAAACAAATAGCTATGTATCTTATCTTGATGATAATGACAGCCATCAGCTCACCAAATATCGACACAAATCGGTCTCTTCACAAATCCGTAGTAGTACTCGGCGTTATTGAATCCTCGCGTGCACAACAAGACTTGATCGGTTGTTGTTATGTTGCGTCTTTTTTGGGGCAATAATACTAGCCTAGCTAACTAGAGCCTATGAAGCTAGCTAGCTGCCTACGCTAGTACTGTTGAGTTGTCAGGCTAGTTATTCACTGAAATTTTGCATTATGCAACAACAGCGCTCGGTCGAGATTGACTTATTGTGTAAGCACCTATCTTTATCGAAAAACCGCTCTTCCCGATTAAATGCGACGACATTAAATCTAAAGATCGTCTTCTGAATTCGTCTGCCTCGAACTGCAGCGGCATCCCCGAATGACCAAGCTAGCTACTTCACAATTTGACAAAGATCCGATTTCTAAACAAAGATCAAGTTCCCTTTTATGAATCGACTCGCCCAGTTTGTAACTACTTAGCTAGCTAGTCCCTGTGTTTTAAGCGTTCAGATAAGCTACCGTGTCTTCGATTTAGTAGCTTTATTCAGATGGCTAGCCTAGTAACAATCACAACAACAACGGAATCCACTGTACTCTCTACCCCGCCTTCGCAATGTTTCCTATTTAAATCTCCATTGTCACAGACCACACCCACTGATTAAATTGTCGTGGGCTCAGTTACTCTGATTGGCTGGCGTGTCTGTCAGTATACATTTTGACAGGTATGGTTAGGCAGTACGTTAAATCAATTCAAATATTGATTGGTTGAAAAAACTGAGCACTAGTATTGAGACCATCATTTTGGAGAAAGAGGTCATAGCAGAGAGAGGTTAGTAGGAGTATAGAAAACGAGTATATTGAATACAATTGAGTATACTGGACTGGTAACTGACAACCGATGGTACAACTGATTTTGAAAACTTGGGTAGCGGTGGACATTTGCAGGATCTGGGATGGTTATCTTTTGTAGTACAATTTTACAACATGCGGGGGCGCCAATGATACGGAGCAGAAGCAGAAGAAGAGAAACAAACTCATCGCACGCACTTGCTTCCTGTTCACTCTCGGTGATAAGTCCTGTGCTAATAAAATGAGTTGCTAGGCTAGACTACGATGAAACAGCTATTTTTATGGCAAGAGCTGGTGGCAACATCGGGGTGGTGGTGATAAACACACCGGGAACGGTGTCTTGACGTCTCCTATACCCACATGAGACAGTCGGCGGGGGAATGTCGCTGAGCTCAGGCGGGTGGACTCACACCCCACCTCCGGACTTGTCCTCAACTATCCCCGGCTGTGGTGCCTTGCAAACTGGCTGCCAAACCGTGTTAATGTCGGTACGAGTGTCAGTGTGCCACTCTGGTATTCGGCCGCTCTGTCTTCCAGGGGCAGGTGATGAGTCACTCCGACTCCAGCTCAGTATGGACCCTGGAAAGTCCGGGGAATTCCGCCTCACTTTACGGGACGCCAGCGGAACAGGTCGGAGCGTGGTAAGAAGAGCTAACGTTAGTAACAATGAGGGAAATTGACCTATTTTCAGTTTCAGTCTGCTCTACAGTTGACCATGTCGTCACTAAACAGCGCACATTGCAGTTTTACTAGTAGGTTAAGCTGTCAAACCCAATGCAGGAAAGTTGAGTCACATGTTGTTATTGTTATTATCGATGTGTGGCAGGCATAGATGGACTGAGATGGGGTCTCCTTTTCTTGTTGTACATTCTATGCTGTATGACGATGTTATCTATATAATTGTTGTTGTTACATGTCTGTCACGCACAAATAACGAATTGTAACCATCAGGGAGATGTCTGGGGTTTGATTTTTGTGGCTTGTTTTCTCTTTGAACATGGTCCAATGATTTGAAGACCAATGCATCTTTGGTGACTGTTAGCTAGTATTACACTTCTTCTGTGCCTCAGCCAGGAGTACAGTCAGATCTTGTACCTAGCTTGATCAACATAGTTTAAAGACAAACTCAAATATACATCACTCTCGTCTCATCTTTTCTCTCTCCCTCCTTATCCATCTCTTCCAGTCCATTGCAGAGTTTGACTTGAGGTCTGTGCATTATGAGGTGAAGTCACCAAAATGTCATGAGCTGAGTTTGGCCACACCTCCTCATGACCGCATCAGCTTCAACTTCCGCTGCGAGCAAGAGGCGCAGGAGTGGGCCACTGTGGTGATGTCATCATTGAGAGAAGCACACAGGGGTCAGTCACACACTTGCTCTCTCCCACTCTTAGATCTGATTTGTTTGTCCAAACTCTTGTTTGTACTCTCTTCATAGTCTCTCTGTGTACTAATCAGAAACCTCTGTGTGTGTGTGTCCCATGCTCAGTTGCAGACAGCCCTCCCACTGATGACAGACAGCTGCCTCTGGAGGCTTTGGAATCTCCGAACTCTGCAGCCTTGCCACGCACAGGTGCACAACAGGGCAGGGGAGCATAATACTACATTCAATCATGGGAGTGTACAGTCAGAGATTATCTGAAAGAGACTTTGGTACAGTAACTTTGAATTGTTCTTGATTCTGTCATATTGACCCCCTGCCCCTCACTTTATCTTTGTAGAGGAGATGTGTACTGAGCTTACCCGGGCCATTGAGGCAGGTGACACAAAGGCCGCCTCCATTTTTGCAGCCACATTGGCGCGGCAGCAGGTAGCACTCAAGATCCAGCCCTCTGAGAGGAGCTACGCTGACACAGAAATTAGGTGAGGGTGTTTGAGTAAAAGAGAGCAGCTAGGATGAAGATTAATTATGAGACGTAAAAGACAAGTACTATGGAGCTTATGATTGTGTTTTTCTGTCTAAAAGCTTGGCTGTTGTTGTGGAGGATTCTTCGTCTTCCTGTTGTGTTACAGTGAAAGTCTTACCCCACACAACCATTGCGGTACTCAAACAGCAGGTCAGTCTGAAACCTGTCATGTCTTCATGTTCTCTCTCTAGAATATCACCAACAAGATCCAATATAACCCACCACTCTGTCTGTGTCTCTGTGTCCCTTATTGTTATCACTGCTCATCTGTTTGGCTTGGTCGGATCGTCCAGAGCTGCTGATCGTTTCTACCTTTTCTATGTTTCTATTTGATCAATTCTCACTCTTTCTGTCGTGCCCTAGGTGTTCTTGGAGTATGGCTTCCACGCACGGGTACAGCGCTGGGTAATTGGCCAGTGCCTGTGCGCTGACCAACGCTCGCTGGCCTCATACGGCGTGCGCCAGGATGGGGACACGGCCTTCTTGTACCTACTGTCGGCGCGTCACGCCCGCCTGACGCGCCAGCTGCTCCAGCAGGACCAGGAGAGCGCCCTCCTCACCTCTCCTCCCCCTCTGCCCTCCAGCCTTGACCCCTCATCCCAGGACTGGAGATCTTACAGCACCCTGCCCCCTAGACTGAACCACAACAGCCTAGGTGAGCCTCCCAAAGTTGCCTCCCACACACACATGCACTTAATACTCAACCACACACAGGTCCAATTCCAAATCCACTCCTAGCCCCTTACCCAGAAGCACTTCGGTTTAAGCAACATGGTCATGTTTCTTACACCTGTCCAATCCTTTTAGATCTTCAAGTGCCATGGGGTAGTTGGAGATGGGGCTCGATTCAGTAAACGTGCATACTGGCCACTGACCCATTTTTCTTCTCCTGTCCCTACAGGCACGACTGCTACAGGGGGGGCTGAGAGAGGGAACATCAGTGAGATCCGAGATCTCATCAACCTGGAGATGCCTCAACTCAACGAAGCACTTTCCCCCAGCAAAACAAGCCCCCAGGTACACACTAGCTCTGTAACTACTTACACAGTAACAACAGTATCCCTATGGAGTATTTGAGAAAGTATTCCACTAAGTTATGTGATGTAATGTGTCTCACACACACATGACATAAATAGGGTCAGAGTTGCTTGCTGTGATCTGACCAGTAAAAAGTGTGGGTTCTAGTTATAACCTATATACTGTATAATAAACTCTTGCCCTAGAAATGAATGATATATACTTCACATAGGTAGCCAACACTCCCACACAATAAGGTCCCTCTTTGTCTCAGGGTTGGGCGTGCCCCTCTTGCACATACATTAATAAGCCCACACGACCCGGCTGTGAGATCTGCAGCACTGACCGCCCCGAGAGCTACACCATCCCAGGGGGCTACAAACCAGACCCACTGGAGCTTCGCCGCATACAGCAGGAGAAAGAGGCCCACAGACAGTACCAGCAGGTAGGACCCTCTGATGCTTTCACACACACACACACACACACACACACACACACACACACACATACACAGCACACGCACACAGTAGTGGGTAAAGATTAATTAAGGGAGATATATAGGCTTAGTATGAGCAGGATACATTTAAATGTTGAGGTGGGAGTAGGGTGGAGAACTATTAGGGGCAGTGGAAGCAAGAATGGTTGGATAGGCTCTCTAAGGCTGACTCTCTTCTCTTCTGTCTCTTTGTTTTTTGAAGGAGAAGGGGAGAAGAGAGGAGCTAAGGAGCGCTGGTGCTCAAAACAGCTCACTACTGCAAAACCTGGACCAGGACTACTGACACACACACACACACACACACACACACACACTCACTGTCTCTCACTCACTCCACATTACAATCACAGAGAAACAAACTGACTGGCATACACACATGGTGACACTCTATTACACAACTACATACTTGGATGGTTCTCTTCAAATCTTGCACTCACACGTCACTGAGCAGTAGACATTGAGCTCAGGACACTGCTCAGTCGCTGCTTTCTGGCTACGTACCCCAATGATCTATATACATATAGATATAGTACATAGGTCAGTGACCTATCCTCTCTGAAAATACAAGTATGTCAGCACATAAATATGCTTGTATGAATTAAGTAAATGGATGAATCATGACTATTCTTTGTTTATATGTTTGTATATAGGAACATGCTAAAACAATTATTTAGTATGTTTGTCATGAAGAACAGTACTTAAACTATGCTGCAAAGTCCAGATTTGGCATGTTTGTTTAGTATGTGCCATTCAGTTGAACTTAGAGTATCAGAGAAGGTCAATAGACTCTGCGGTGCTCCTCACACCTTTCTGTTTTGTTGCAGTCTAGGGCACCAAGGTTGAAAACTTGGCTTGTTTTTATTGACATCAATCAAAAGGGTTGTTTTTAATGTATGGATTTTCAGAAGGTATACTTGGCCTTTTGGGTGAATGTACATCAATGTCATTGCAATTGTATTTAACTGCAAAATAGCAGTCAAATAAAAAAATGTTTTAAAGTTGATGTGTGTGTGTGTATCTGTATGTGTGTGCTTGTTTATCATGACATACTTTCTGGTCTTGTATAGATCATTTAGTTAAAATAACCAACATTTATTTTTGTTGTTACAACACTTATTTGGCACTTACTGGTTTTGTGGACCTCCCACCCAGGCAAGAGAGGTAGAGCGAAGGGAGAACTTTGCTCGGCTGGTCATGATGGACGGTCAGGATCTGGTCCTGAATCCGGAGGCTGTGGACTGCAGGATCTGCTATCTGGACCTGCAGCCTGGGGAGGGCGTCCTGCTCAGGGAGTGTCTCCACTGCTTCTGCAGGTAAAACACCAAGTCTGCATCTCAAAAGCCTAAAGTGACTTCCTCTCCATGTCTACTTTTCTCCACCTTAAACAGTATGGCAGAAATTCCTCTCAGGTGACCAGAGAGTTAGGTGCCGATATCATCATATTTCACTCACACATCCAGTCCTTTCTAAACTAAGGGGTTGACTCGATTTCAGAGAGAGCGATTGACAGACAGACAGAGATGTCTAATGCAAAAGCCTGTGTGTGGTTTCTACAGAGATTGCCTGCACTCAGTAATCCTTCTGTGTGAGGACCCTGAGGTGTCCTGTCCATACCGTGACGATACATATGCCTGCGACTGCACTCTGCAGGAGAGGGAGATCAGAGCTGTGAGTGAAGACTTCCTTGCCTTCTTATTTATAATCATACTAGCTTCACAATGGACACTAATGTAGTTATATTAACGTAGACTATTGGAGGAACCTTTTCATTTTATTCTGCTCTACAGAAGATTGTTACGTTCTACACTGGTTAATGTAGACCAGGCATTGCATGCGTAACATAACAATACTAGTCATCTAATATTGTCTTGCTCTCCCCACCACTCTTTTACCTTCAGTTGGTGTCAGGAGAGGAGTATGAGCGCTGGCTGCAGAGAGGCTTGTCTGTGGCAGAGTCTCGCTGTGAGGGCAGTTACCACTGTGCCAGCCCAGACTGCTCTGGCTGGTGTGTGTACGAGGACACGGTCAACGTCTTCCACTGCCCCGTCTGTGGCAAACAAAACTGCCTGCTCTGCAAGGTACCCTCACACTTATCTCCTGATTGAGATTCTGGGGCCGTAGGAAGTCAACACTGGGGACGGGAAGTTGTCAGCAAGTCTCCACCCCCCTTTTTTGGTTTTTGCCTGATCTGCTCGCGATCCCCCTCCTGTTCTACCCTGCCTTGCCTAATGAAATCATGGAGGAGTTAGCTGAATATGTTTTCAATGCCATCATTTCACAGGTGAGCAGTGTGCATTAAGTTCTCTCTCTCTCTCTCTCTCTCTCTCTCTCTCTCAGGCGATTCATGAGGGGATGAACTGTAAGCAGTATCAAGATGATCTGACAGCCCGTGCTGTGAATGACTCTGCAGCCCGGAGAACCAGAGATCTGCTGAAGGTGACCTACAATAAGACACCTTTACGCACAAGTGCTTTGATTCCAGGAAGCATTTAAGTGTTTGTGTCTGAGCCCACAGTCTAGAGAGCAGGAATTTGTGAAATTGAAATTCATGTGCAAATTCATGTGCATGTGAAATTCACATCTCTGAGCCCTCTCACAGGCCAACCATGAAATCTAATGCTTAACTTTACTAAATACAGTGCTTATTCATGTGTTAGGTACTATTCATATCATATTAACAGATGATAACTTGTCTCTTCCCCACAGACTCTAGTCCGGTCTGGGGAGGCCATGCATTGCCCGCAGTGTGGCATTATCGTGCAGAAAAAGGAGGGTTGTGATTGGTTGCGGTGCACGGTCTGTCACACTGAGATCTGCTGGGTCACCAGAGGGTCACGCTGGGGGCCAGGGGTAAGAGCCTGACCCTTTTTCTGTCTCTCTCCCACTCAAACCTGGTCTAAGCAACCCCTAGGCCATACCCCCACTTAATGTAGATCTGAAAGGATTGGATAGGTATAAGCAATATGTGGTAGCTCCACCATGCTCTCTAACTTTCTCCATATTGCTTATGACGTGAAATGCAGTGATTTGGTGCCTGTCTGACATCTCTAATATTCTCCCCCAGGGTCCAGGGGACACCAGTGGAGGCTGTCGCTGCAATGTCAACAAGCAAAAATGTCACCCAAAGTGTCAGAACTGCCACTGAGATGTATGGGGTGTGAAAGAGCGAGTGAGTGTGTCAAAGTTACAACTGGAAGAGAGAGTAAGAATCAGAGGATAGAGAACCATAAGCCAAAGTTGATCATGCAGGACAAATGAGTGTGCCGCTACTTAAATGATTAATCATTGCACTGCACATTTAGCTATGCATGTTTTGGGTTTAGTTTTTCCTCCCTGAGAGTCATGCAATACTGCTCAGGGAAGCATTAGAATAAGTGTCCTTAACCTTTCAATGCTCAAAGCTAAAGTCTGCTAATGAGCATTGCGGGGGTAATAACAGAGAACACTGTGTTCTGTAAATAATGCAATTTTCTGCATGAAAATAGAACAAACATATCTTTATTTAAACCAACATTGGATTGCGTTGCCGGAGAGTACCAGCGCCATCATGGAAGTTCATGAGAGTTTGTGTCAAATGAATACTGCCTCTTCTGCCACATTCTATATTTCTATAGCACCTCAGAATGAATGCCAGGCTCTGCCATCTAGATCTGATGCTAAGTGTTCTGTTCTATTTATGACTCACATGCTCTGATATGTTATATATCTGATTGAAAGTGTCTGTAGACCTTGCTGTTTACCAATGTTTTTCTGTCTGTGTGAAAGAATCAGTGGATTTGCTCAGGGGCTGCTGGTGTTCCATTGTGCCTTAACAGTACGTCAATAAAGCCACTCTAAACACAGAGTCAGTGTATTTGTCTAAACATGCCGGTTAAATTAATTACCCATGTTTGTCAGAGCCTATAATTGTCAATTGTACATTTCATATAGAGTTTACTTACTTAAAGTAATAAAGCATCATATGGTTTTGGATACATTAATCCATCTATAAAAATGTGTCACCCCACTTTGAAGTAAACAAAAAAAAAGAAGAAGAATATTGCACTTCAAGTGAAAACTTTGGCAATGTTCAAAACTTGACACTAGATGGCATAGCATATGTCTGAATTTCTGACTGGAGTGCCAGAGAGAACTAAAGGAGGTGTAGGCGTCTACGGAGAGCGTAGTGAGAAAAAAGAATGAATGTGCCATCATTAATCACCATGCAATCGATGTCCAAACTAAGTTTTACAAATATGTGTTACATTACTTTGTATAAATGAACGCTAGAGTTCCTGCAGTTTTTTTTTACTAATACTTGCGAATTAGGCATATTTAGCCTTTTTTCCTCTTCCCATAACCATGTGTTAAAATGTTCAAGAATTCAAGAAGTGTATGAGGGGCAACAATACAGGGACCTGAAAAAATGTGATGGGCCGTGGGATGGTGGGCAATCCTCGCGCAAGTCAATGATTCCGAGCGATCAGACAGTAACCTCGTCCTTTCAGGCGGAAGTGTCTGGGAACGAGACTAATCAGACAGAGACATTTGGTGCGCGCGCGATCATACGTTGTGACTGCTGATCCTACTATTTGGGTCTGTTCTTCTCCGGTGCAGCTTGCAGCGCTGACCACCAACCTATAGTTGAGTTGAGAGAGAGTGAGAGACCGATAAAGGACAGCCGAATTAGTAGTCTATGCAGCTGACAGGGCGAGGATTTGCAACACATCGGTTAATCATCGATCAACTCAGCAAGTGCAATAATACCTGTAAGTAAAGGATCAATTACCATCTCAACAAAACAAAACAAAAGTCGATATAGCCTGCAAACCGTTTGGAAATGCTGTCCCAAAAGGTCGTAGCATATGAGCCTATATGCAGCGAATAGCAATCGAACTGAATGTGTCGGACCACATACATGAGAATTACAATGTTTTACAATTACAACTGATAGGTTGTGATCCAATGCAGGCGATTGATATTTGTGCACAACATTGTATCTTTTCTATTACTAGTATCAAATATTGTCGATTGGATCGAAGAAAGGTGCATGCTTGGAGACTGCGTGTGTATTTATTCCCTTTGCAAACTTCGCTGTCCAGCTTAATGACGTCAATCGTGTCCCCCGGGCAGCACTGACGCCTTGTTGTTAAACTAGAACAATCGAATGAGTTCCATAGCTTCAATTAGGTCTGCTGAAAATGTATGGGTGGAAGAGCTCCCTCACAGTCAAGTCAGCCACGCTGCAATGCTTATCACAGTTATTTACAGGTTGATTGGTTCTACCTGCCTGCCTGTACTCCTGCTGGTGGGAGAGATAATGCACGTTATTGTACACAGCTCGGTAGCACTTATTGTGCTGTGTTTGTAATTGAATTCTGTTTAATATCATGCACCTAAATGAAAGTTAAACAAAAAGTGAATTAACAAGTATGCAGTAAACATCTTGTCCCCCACGAATGATGTAGCGCCCCTCTATAGGTCTACTGCATTAGGCTACACTCCTGCAGCTGCATTCATAGCCAGAATGAAAAGTCTCTGTGGCAAGACATCTTTCAGGTAGTTTCTGAAAAATTGGGCCAATCTGTATAATTTCGTAAATGTCACATCTCTATGGCAAGACCCATCATTCACCCAAGTTTCATAGAAATTGCCCCAGTGATGTCGAAACATAGGAACAGACAGAGACTGAATTATACCCCCTTCTCCGATTTCATCAGTGGGGCACAATAATTAACTAACACATAGCAGGACTTTTCAGGATCTTTCTGTGGAGTCACTCATTTTACAGTTCAATCAGTATTGGCAAATAAGCTTATCCATATTGATTTGATCATCATGTGTCTTCAAGTGACCACACACTCCTTTTCCCCTCCCTGTTGGTCACAGGACAAGATACATTATAGCAACTCAAGAATGAAATGTGTATTTTTTGGGATTTCAGGAGCAGCACCCTCCTTCACTTGGTATCTTCACTATGGCTGAGACTACGGGGAAATTTGACTTCGCCATTGACCGTGGTGGCACCTTTACGGATGTCTTTGCCAGATTGCCTGATGGTCAGGAGAGGGTCCTTAAACTGCTGTCCCATGACCCCCAGAACTACAAAGACGCACCGACCGAGGGGATTCGCAGGGTCTTGGAGGAGGTGAGATGGACCGAGGATGGTGGAAGAGAAGGACTTGAGCAATAGTTAACTTAGCAGATACAAAGAATAGATAAGAGCAACAATTGACTTATTTGGAGAAGAATATTTAAAGATAAGCGTGAATAGTAAGTGGTTTTACTGTAGGTTAGGCTTGTGACAAGGGATGAACAAGATGAGATCAGACAGAGAGCGTCAAGTCCCCGATGTGTGTGTGTGTGTGTGTGTGTGTGGGGGGGGGGGGGGGGGGGGGGGCCCTGTCTAACCCTGTCTGAGTGGGTTTGTGTGTAGTGATCCTCTCTTAACCTCCTGACCCCCTGCTATGTCCTCTGTGTTTACAGGAAACTGGCCTGGCCTTTCCTAGGCAGCAGCCTGTGGACACCTCTCTGATTGGCTGGATCAGGATGGGCACCACGGTGGCGACCAATGCATTGCTTGAAAGGCAGGGAGAGAGGACTGCTCTTTTGGTCACAAAGGGGTTTCGGGATCTCCTGTACATTGGCACCCAGGCCAGGCCAAATCTCTTTGATTTGGTTAGTGCTGTCTTTAGCAGCGGTTTTTGGGTGGAGGGGGGCAGGGGGTGATGCTGGAGCACAATAGAGGTTACTGTAAAGGCCTTTTGTTTGGGGTAGTTGAGGCAGGGGCCCTTCACCCTGTCCTTGTTGGAGACTGATACTGATGAATAAATGAATACACTATTGAATAACGACATAACAAGCTTGTTATATAGCTAACTGAGCACTCATGAAGGGGCCATATTGTTACTGGACAAGAGTGAATATACATTAACCCTATAAGTGTTTAGTTTCTATGTAATTGGAGTGTAATGCACATCTGGACTGTATCACGGCCCACCAGTAGGTATTTGTGTGTGTGTGTGAGAGCTTAGGGAAACACAGCTGCACTTTCCCATATCTTATACTGGGTGTGTACACACACACACACACACACACACACACACACACACATATAGACACACACAGGAGTATAGAGGGAGGTTACACTTGGAGTTTGAATGGTTTTAGTGAACATTTATTAATCTGACCCCGGCCTTTCTCGGGGAGGTGTCACAGGTGAAGAACAGTGACAAAACACTGTCAATAGTAATGCAATGAGAGCAGAGGCGTCATGCCAATAGAAATCACAAGGGTACGTGCCCCGTCAGATTTGTCCTGTGTTTAATTCTTCAGATGTTGCATTAATTACTATACTCTAAAGTTTATGCCCATGTTTTATCCTAATTCTTTTCTTTCTTTTTTAATATCTGGGAGGGAGCACGTTGGACTGGTCATATAAAATAGCTTTAATTCTTAGGTTATTATATAAGTTCTACAAGTGGGACAGTAATGTGTATTACTCATTGAAATGACCATTGACTAGCTAAACGGCGATGCTTGGATAACCTATGCAAAAAAAAAGGTGCATTTTCATGATAATGACAAAACACATGTGCCTCCACATGTATGTCTTAGAAACTCCAAATTCCATTAACACAGTTTGTGCCACAGTAACTTTTAGGATCCGGGAGGGATAGGCTAAGGGTTAGGCTAACCCTTACCCTGAGGGACATCATGTTTTCTCATATCTGTTCGGTGTTCTTACTAGTGACAGACACTAACCGTATCTATAAGACTGGAAGATTGGACAGAAATATGATCTATTGACCTTTTAAAACGCTATGCCTGCACCTTTTGGACCAACCTCTGATAAGACTATTGTCTACTGGTTTACAGCTTACAGAGACTTGCCAATTTAAGTGTGTGTGTGTGCATGTGTGTGTACGTTTACAGGAGGTGTCCGTGCCTGAGGTGCTTTATGAGGAGGTTATAGAAGTGGATGAGAGAGTTGTCCTCAGACAAGATGGCTGCCAGCTACCCAGGAAAGAGCCCAAGCGGATTGTCACCGGTAATATCAGTATACATGAGTAATGCAACAACATAACCAGCTACTCAAACAGCTCATAACAACAGCACATTCTATTCACCCCTCAATAGTACACAAGGTGAAAACACAGACACATCTACATTTGACATCTGTTAGATAGTTGTGTCATTTCTTCCGCAGCAACACAATAGTTTTCAGATTTGCAATGAGATGAAATAAAGAGATCTGAAGATCGACGTCTTTTGGAGACGGTACTTTATTCGATGTTACAAAGAAATTATGTTTCAGGCTAGCAGGTTATCTGTCTCTCTCTGGGAGTCTCATCTCCCAGAGAAAATATATAGACTTGCAATGGAATTTGACCTTGGAGGCCACAGATCCTAGGCCCCCTTTTCCCCTTTCCCTGGCATCTAGTGTTATTTAGTCTCTCTGTGTTGTGTTGAACTGGTAGGTGCTACTAAGTGAAAGGCGAGGGGCACATAGAATATTGTACAATTCCAACAGTCCAATTCCAGTTATTTTAATCAAAGTATAATAATCAAGAATTATGACAACTACATATAAACTGAAACATCTATTACCACTAGGATTATACTATGAACCATCTATTACACTACTCTTACCCTACAGTATTCCTATAAACTATACATACTGTATCCTCACTTGTACACACTGCTCTTACTACATACCACTGCTCTTCTGTACCTATCTGTCTATACTGTTCATAATCTGTCTATACTGTTCATAATGCACATATCCTTATATTTTTCTTTTAATACTACTGTTAATACACTGCACATATCTGTACATACTGTACATACCTGTTTATACTGTTCATACGGCATTCCATATTTATTCTGCTATTTACTCTAATGTTACTGTTAATACATATATACTGCTTATACCGCATTGCCTATACAGCTCATATGCTGCTTACACTGTTCATACTGCATTCTATTTATTCTGCTTATAATGCTACTGCTAATTCATATACTGCTTACACTGCACTACTTATACTATACTGCACTACTATACTGCCCCTATACTGCACTACCTGTATATACTGTTCACACTGCACTTTTCTGCTTTTTTGCACTTCTGGTTAGACGCTAACTGCATTTCGTTGTCTCTGTACTTGTACTCTGCACAATGACAATAATGTTGAATCTAATCTAATCTAATTACCACTGTTTGACATATCAAGGACATTGCCACAGTACGCTACCACCCACTGACACAGTAAGCTACCACCCACATTGGCAGTAATTGCAGTATCGGCTACGAATAGCTTAGAACTTTAGCACCTCCACTCAGCCTCTAGCCCTGACAGGACCAAGAGAGCTGTTCAACATTTTCTTCAGACTCAAAATCCCTCAGAGGACTGTTGCCTCCTGTTTATCAAGTTTATGATTGGGTTAGGTGGTAACTGCTTGGGTTAACCATTTGCATCCCTTTACACATAAACACACACAGACACACACAAACACAGCCTGATCTCTTATAACCTTACTCCTTGATGTTCTTCTTTTCCTTCCCTCAGGCAGTACGGGGGACTCTCTGGAGGTGTGGCGTGAGTTGGACCTTCAGGGCGTGGAGAGGAACCTGAAAGGAGTCTTGTCACGTGGGATCACCAGCCTGGCTGTGCTGCTGCTGCACTCCTACACGTCAGTTTACAGTACTAGTAAATAACATCCACTCCATCAGTGGTGATTGAATCACATAATGATTAGTGCAAAAGGCATTGATTCTGTACCTCACAGAATGGTTTTATACATTGCAAGGCATGACTCTGGGCCTCTGACCTGACTAAACTTTTCAGAAGTGGCCTAGTTTGACACATTCTTGGCTAAACTTTACTTGGCTGTAATGTGACACACACACAAACGTACTCGTTTGCTTATAGTCACATGACACACACACACACACACACACACACACACACACACACACACAGGGTCCTCACTCTCCTCCCCTTCATGTTTGTGTTTGGTGGCTGGTGTCGGATAGCCTTGTTTTTTATGGTGTGGGATCACTGTGGTGTGTGTCTGTGGCCTAGTCTACTGTGTGGACGTTCATGGACAGCCTGTCGGACAATGGAAAAGGAAGACAAACTGTTCTTCTCCTCAATCCCTGGGCAGTTCCTGCCAGAGTTCAAGGCCCTTTTTTTGCTTCAAATCACTTCACTCATTTCAACAATCACTACTGATTGTTGACTTTATGTTTTTCTTTTTCTTCTCTCTGTTTCAAGTAGTAATCAAAGTCACTGAAGCACATTGAAAAGGCACCTTCAAAACTCTTTGGCTTACTGTCATGTATGAAAACCAAAGGGCGGGAGTGCACAGGCGGACTGAAAATAGAGACAAAATACAGTCCTGCCATTACAGTGTGCCTCACACTACTAGGGCTGATGTGTGTTCTCTCTGTATGCCAGGTGGTCAGCCCATGAGAAGGCTGTTGGCTCACTGGCACGCAGGCTGGGCTTTACCCAGGTGTCCCTGTCCAGTGAGGTCATGCCTATGGTGAGGGCAGTGCCACGTGGGTACACAGTCTGCGCTGACGCCTACCTCACCCCCAAAATCTGCCAGTACTTGAAGGGCTTCACCTCCGGCTTCAGGGGCAACCTGAAGGTCAGTTTGTAATAAGTGTGTCTGTTTAATTGAGTGTGTTATAACAGTGTATTTCCATGGCATTCAGTATTCAACCGTACACTTATATACACACGTCACAATATACATGTATAGAGAGTTTTCCCTCTTCTCCTGTAGGATGTAGATGTGCTCTTCATGCAATCGGACGGTGGGCTCACTCCCATGGACCAGTTCTATGGATCGCGGGCAGTTCTGTCTGGGCCAGCAGGGGGCGTGGTGGGCTATGCCATCACCTCTTACAGCCAGACAGAGAAGAAGCCTGTTATCGGGTTCGACATGGGGGGTGAGGAGCAGCACAGGGAGGGCTGAGTCCCTACACTCCAAAAGTTTAGATTTTAAATCAATTACTATGAGGTTAAAGTAGAGATTCCCAGATTTTATTTGATGGTATTTGAAAAAAAGAAAAAAATGCTTCACTATGCCATTACTTACGCAGGGCACTGTAGTTCCCCTTTACAACCTTGAGGCTCCTTACTCCTACAGTGTGTCCCACCAGGCACATCTACGGACGTGAGTCGCTACGCTGGCCAGTATGAGCATGTGTTTGAGGCCACTACGGCTGGTGTCACCCTGCAGGCTCCTCAGCTGGACATCAACACAGTGGCGGCCGGGGGCGGCTCTCGCCTCTTCTTCAGGTCAGTCAGGACATGGGGGGTCCCAGGGACATGCATGGCTCAAACATAGTTCATATAGAAACACAGTAGGTGTGGTTTCCCAATGGAATGACTCTATGGGCAAGGTTTGGTTTGACCTTGAGTGTTGTGTTTTGATACAGCTTCAATGAAAGTATTTCATTTGCATTGTTTCAGTCTGCTAATTGAAGGTGTTTGAAGTTTTAAATGTATGCACACAGTTGCTGTCCTTTCCTAACTAAACCATTAATTAACTATGACACTTGTAGACAAACCTTGGATAGCAATGCATAACTTACACTGAGATTGACTATGGGCCGAATCATAATGTGAGAAACATGTTTGAAACTTTTAGTAAAATATCCAATGCATGGTTTATGGGAAACTCAAGTTAGGATTTAGTCCTGTGAGTGGAAGTCCTTCCAGCCAGGCTGCATATACATTCTTGTCCTGAGGCCGTGTATCCACTTTTCTCTCCCCAGGTCAGGGATGTTTGTAGTGGGGCCGGAGTCTGCTGGGGCCCACCCAGGACCAGTCTGCTACAGAAAGGGTAAGAATACTGCCCCCCTCTCTTTCTCACGCTCTCCTCTTCTCCTCCCACTCCGTCTCAATGTTGGTATAGTGCTGTTAGATAAATCACCTCTATCACTTTCCCCTGCTCTTTCTCCCTCCCTCTTTTCCCCTGAATCCTCTCTTTCTCACCATCGTTCTCTATTTTGTCCAACCCCCCAACTTTTTACCCTCTTCTCGTACCCTCTTACCCGTTTCTCCCGGATATACTGTTCTGTTCTTAATCTTTTCCACTCTGTCAAATGGAAATGTGCTGACATTAAATATCTGTACTGCTAATGCTCTTTCCCCCTTCTGTCCCTTTCCTCTGTCCCTTCCCTTAAGCCTCTAACTGGCATAACTCCAAGTTCTAGCTGAAATTGTAGAGGACATAGCTGTGCTCTACTACACAGCTGTGGTGGAGTTATAACTTGCACCTACAGTATAAAACTATTATACTGGACCGGGGTTTTTGTATAGATCCCAGAAGCAGTGAAATATAAGCGTTTTGTGTCATAGGAGCCTGCCCTGGCTACACGTATTCTTGGGCAGCAACACTGCACAAAGAGCACAGAAATATGGTATGTTATGGTAATGTTGATGTTTTAATATATAGTGATTCCCATATGATTTCCGTAGGTGGGCCCCTGACGGTAACGGATGCTAACTTGGCTCTTGGCCGCCTGATCCCCTCCTTCTTCCCTCGGATCTTCGGGCCCGGCGAGAATGAGCCTCTGTCCAGCGAGGAGACCATGAGGCATTTCCACAAGTTCACCCGTGAGATTAACAACTTCCTGTCCACCAACCAATCCCAGAGCAGCGCCAATGGGGGAGTCCAGGGTGGCAAATCAGAGATGAGCGTGGATGAAGTTGCCATGGGCTTCATCCGCGTGGCCAATGAGGCCATGTGTCGCCCAATCAGAGCATTGACACAGGTAGTGAGGTGTATTTTTGAATGTAGCAATGTGCTAGTTTAAATGGGTTGAAAATAGTATTCAAAATGAGCAGTGAATTAGCTAGCTTTGTAGATAATCAAGTTGAATGGTAGTCTCGGATACACTCCATAGACACCAATATTTCTCTGTCTCTCTCTCCCTCTGCAGGCCAAAGGGCATGACACATCCCAACATGTGTTGGCATGTTTTGGCGGGGCAGGCGGACAACATGCGTGTGCTATCGCACGATCCTTGGGAATGAAGACTGTCTTCATACATAAGTGAGCCTATGGCATGAATGTACACATGTTTGTGTGTCAGTACATGTCTGTTTGGCATCCATGAGGAGGGGAGACAGACAGGGGTGTAAGTGAGAGAAGGGGCAGATAGTTTGAAAGATTGGCATGTGAAACGGGAAAAAGGGCTGCCATGTGTGAGTGCTGGTGACATGTGAGTCTCTCAGCGGTCGTGTAGGAGATGTATTTTTGCTCTTGTCCAGTGATTTGTATGATTCACGAGGGAAAACAGGTGCTTAGAATGTTCTGCGCCTTACGTTATATCATTTATGACAGTTTTTACTCATACTTTTAAGCGTGTCAGTGCATGTTCTGTATATGTTGTTTGTACTGTAAGCATGTGTGAGAGCTAGGAGGTTGGTTTTAAAAAAACTCTACTGTCTCCTCCAGGCTTGAGAGGATTTTCTGAATGCCCATATTCAAGTGGGATTTTGAGTAGACTACAGTGAGTTGTATTGCCTAAGCAGAAACAGACTGACACCTAGACTATCCTCTCACCCTCCCCTGATGAACTCAGTACTCCATTGAAAACAACTCTCCTGTCTCGCTCCATCTACCTCTGGCTCCTTCCCCTTGTGTCTCAGGTACAGTGGTGTGTTGTCGGCCTATGGACTGGCTCTGGCTGATGTTGTGGAGGAGGTCCAGGAGCCCAGCTCTCTACAGTACGAACCTCGCTCCTTCTCTGAGCTGGACGGCCGTGTGGACCAGCTGATCCAACGCTGTCATGAGACCCTGAAAGCCCGCGGCTTCAGCAGGTCAGAGCCATCCATCACTGACTCACTGACTCACTCACTCACTCACTCACTCACTCACTCACTCGCCTGCCATACACCAGAATGATAAATTAACCAATGTTTTATCTCTTTCCCTCTCAGCACTCAAATCAGCACTGAGGTTTTCCTCCACCTGCGTTATGAGAAAACTGACTGTGCGCTTATGGTTACGGCCACTGGTTACCCCGGCAACTCTCAATCCTGCCGATCCGGGGACTTCCGCAGTGCCTTCACTAAGCGGTAAGATCAGTAATTTCTCCCCTCACTCCTAGCATTATTTTGTACCCTTCATCTGGATAACAGTAGACTTATTGGAGTCAATGTTACAATGGCTTTCGCTCTTTCCCAGCTATCTAAAGGAGTTTGGCTTCACCATCCCTGAGCGGCCTATCATGGTTGATGACATCAGAGTCAGGGGTTCTGGCAAATCAGGCATTAAATCAGTGACCATGGCCAAGTCTGGACATGGACATCCTAAACCCACCACGGTACAGAGTTGAAAACAAGGATAGGGTTTTAATCAAGAGACGTTTTATAGTGTATTATCTTATCTATTATTTATATCTATTTTCTCAGTTGTTTTGACATGGATGGGAATAGGCCTTGGCTGGAAAAGCTCTGCAGCAGGTGTAGATGAATAGGAATACAGGATGAATGGTGGTTCATTATAATGCTAATTCAATGATGTAAAAAAGGAGAAGAGGCTGCAGCAGGTGCGTTGAGAGAGCTAAAATAGTCCAAGGGCTTTTTACAAGTAATTTAATTTGTTTTGCGGTGACAGTCCCAAAGTCCACAGGTGCAGTATTTGATGCATTAGTCTCAAGTAGGTGGAACTCACACAAAGGGCTCAAGGTGAAGTATGTTCTCTTCTCCATCACTAAGATGACCAAGTGTTACTTTGAGGATGGTTACCTGGACACCAGTGTTTACCTGTGGGAGGAGCTGCTATGCGACTACAGTATAGAGGGTCCAGCCATCATCATCGACAAGAACAGGTGAGTGTTTCCCCTGCAGTGCACCTGGGCTGAAATGTTTATCAAGCGTCACTGTGTCAGTGATGAAAGGCTACCATTGACTCCTTCGACAAATAATGATGTTATGATGAATATTTAACTATTGTTCGAATAACCGCCAGGCTGTTAAAGGTTGTTAAACTGGGATATGTATGTCAAAGGACTTTGTGCTTGTTTGTCTCAGCACCATCCTGGTGGAACCAAGCTGTGTGGCTCAGCTCACAGCAGGGGGCGACGTGTGTATCGCTGTGGGCTCGGATCCCAACTGTGCCATGGGCACAGAGCTCAACACTGTACAGCTCTCCATCTTCTCCCATCGCTTCATGAGCATCGCAGGTCAGCAACTAGTGAAGAGGGAGGGATGGAAGAGGGAGGGCAGGAGGAAGGAAGTGAGGGATGAACAGAAGGGTACAAGCCCTGTTGTGAAATGTTGCCATTGTCTCCCCCACCCACAGAGCAGATGGGCCGAGTGCTCCAGCGTACCTCCATCTCCACCAACATCAAGGAGCGTCTAGACTTCTCTTGTGCCGTGTTTGGGCCTGATGGAGGACTGGTGTCCAATGCTCCCCACATCCCTGTCCATCTGGGGGCCATGCAGGAGACTGTCCAGTACCAGGTGTGTGTGTGTGTGTGTGTGTGTGTGTGTGTGTGTGTGTGTGTGTGTGTGTGTGTGTGTGTGTGTGTGTGTGTGTGTGTTACCTAGTGATTTTTAACTCAGTGAGAGGTTACCACATGCTTGCTCTTACTACTGTGCTATATCACTCTCACCATTGAGATATTTATATAATACTTTACTACGATCCCAGGCACAATCACACTCTGCAGTCACATGAAAAGTTATCCTGACATTTTGGTAAATTCTCAAAATGGTCTAATACCAGAATAGTTTTAAGGAATGTTGATAGTGCCTTGATTACATTGTTACACAGAATGACGAGGGAAGTCTCATCCACAGTATCTGTTTTTGTCTTGTTTTCTATTTCTTCTGTCTCTTCCAGATCAAAGCACTGGAGAACAGTCTAAGAGAGGGGGATGTGATTCTGAGTAACCACCCGTCTGCAGGGGGCAGTCACCTCCCTGATCTCACAGTCATCACCCCAGTCAGTTTCACTCACCAGTTTTACAATGTCACTCCCTTTTAACAGATTTGTATTCATCCATATTCATA
The DNA here is from genome assembly GCF_951799395.1 of Argentina silus. Lineage (NCBI taxonomy): Eukaryota > Metazoa > Chordata > Actinopteri > Argentiniformes > Argentinidae > Argentina > Argentina silus. The sequence continues at coordinate 9,659,600 of NC_139655.1, read as the reverse complement.
CCATATCTTGCTCTCTGACCATTCCTTTGTTCTATCTCTCTCTCCTCCACTACTCAGGTGTTCAGGAAAGGTGTGAGCGGACCTGTGTTCTTCGTGGCCAGTAGGGGGCACCATGCTGACATCGGGGGGATCACCCCGGGGTCCATGCCCCCCCATTCCACCTCCCTGCAGCAGGAGGGGGCCGTCTTTACCTCTTTCAAACTCGTCACTGGGGGAGTCTTCCAGGAAGAAGGTGAGGAAAGGAAGCGAGGGAGAAGAGAATGATGAGAGAGGCAGAGGAGATAAATGTTACTGTACTACTGTATCTGGTTGGCATAGGGATTGTTTGTGTTATATTGTTTTCAGTTGGCTCACACTGCAGTGTTACAGTCAAAAGGTGTTGGTAGAGTGAAAGATATGGATGTCCTTTAGTAACTTTAGTAAGTTCCAGTCACAAAGCAGGAGACCTGTCTGGCTGGTTTAAATCCCAAGAATTCAAAGCATTCCATGAATCTATCATGGTGTACCTTGCATAACGTTGCCCCCGCCCCCCACCGCCTCCTTTTCTTATCAGCTGTAACTGAAGCCCTCATGGCTCCGGCTCAATACCCCGACTGCTCTGGGACTCGCAATCTCCATGACAACCTGTCCGATCTGCGAGCTCAAGTAGCAGCCAATCAGAGGGGAAGTATACTGGTGGGAGAGTTGATTGACAGCTATGGGCTGGCTGTGGTGCAGGCCTACATGGGTTACATACAGGTGAGGAGAGCTATATCTGTTTAGAAGGGACCGGCTAGCACAACACTGTGAGATGCTCAGTTTAGCTGGCCAGGATGGATTTTGTGTGTATTCTTAGTACATATCACATTACAAACGGACTGGTTCTGGCATTAGTGTAGAGAGGCGTTTGAGTCTTTGTGTAATCTGACCTGTGTGTGTGTGTGTGTGTGTGTCTCTCTCTCTCTCAGAGTAACGCAGAACTGGCAGTGAGGGACATGCTGAAAGAGTTTGCCCAGCGCCGTCGCCAACAGACGGGCTCCCTAGATGTGGAGGCAGAGGATTTCATGGACGATGGAACACCAATCAGACTGCGGGTCCAGATCAATGAAGAGGAGGTGTGCTATGACTGCCAATGAGAATAATGAACTTCGTTTGATTAGCTTCAACTTGTCATACAATTGATATCACATTGTGGGGAAATGATGATACACTGTTAAAAGGATCAATATTGAAAGTCCATCCAAAAGGATCTTGGATCTTGTATCCATCAGGACAGGAAGTGTGCGGGAAGTGATGTTTATATGGAGTTGACATTAGTCCTCCTTTTCTCTCTTTCTCTCCCTCCTCCCTCCCAGGGCAGTGCAGTGTTTGATTTCACAGGGACGGGGACAGAGGTGTGGGGAAACTGCAACGCCCCCCGTGCCATCACCTTCTCTGCCCTCATCTACTGCCTGCGCTGCATGGTGGGCCAGGATATCCCTCTCAACCAGGTGAGATGGGGCTAAAACACTGAATTTGTTTACAGTGGTAACTGGTGAAATTACCACAGCGCTGAAGCACTGTCTCGTCTGCACTCAGGTGGGTGGAGTAGCGGTAATAGAGGTGTGTTCATTGACAGTGTGAAGGTCAAGAGCCATCAGATGCAGGCTAACATTAACACCCCCTAGCACCACTGTTGCGCTAAGACTGACTTTTACGCCGTTAAAATACACTACAATACAATAACGAACCACCATTGTCATTGGGTACTGCAATGTTGAGGTTTGGATACAGTGCAGCTGACTGTAGTTTGATTTATGAAGAACGATGACACTATGTTTCGTGATGTGCTATAAGATTCTATACAGTGATAACTTGCATTAAAACCACTTGTGTCTCTTTTAGGGCTGTCTTACTCCAATCAAAGTCATCATTCCTGCCGGCTCCATTCTTCAGCCATCTGAGAATGCTGCTGTGGTGGGCGGGAATGTGCTGACATCACAAAGAGTGGTCGATGTCATCTTCCGGGCGTTCGAGGTTTGCGCGGCCTCACAGGTAGGAGAAAGAGGAATTACTGTAGGGTCCTTCCAAATATTGTACAAACAAGCCTTAGGAAAAACAATAGTGTTTATTCTCATTCATAAGTGTGTGTCCATCCCTCACTCTCTCATTTATTGTTCCTCTCTCTCTCTCTCTCTCTGTCAGGGTTGCATGAACAACGTGTCCTTCGGCAGTGAGAACAGCGGTTACTATGAGACGGTTGCTGGGGGAGCGGGGGCGGGGCCATGCTGGAATGGGCGGAGTGGTGTTCACAGTCACATGACGAACACACGCATCACTGACCCTGAGATTCTGGAGAAGAGGTGGGGGAAGGAGGTTTAACTTTTAACACATCACATTTCCACAATGACAGAGAGAACAAATGAGTTCCATTGTGGTTGAGGTGATACTTCACATTAAACTACTTTTTAAGTTTGAAATCAGTGGACTGACATTGTTTTTGAGGTGACGTATCCCACTTCGCTATTTAGTCCTCTTGGGTCCTGTTGAGCTGACCCCTGATGTGTTCTCCTTCTCAGGTACCCTGTGGTTCTGGAACAGTTCTCCCTCCGTACCGGCTCTGGGGGTGCAGGGGAGTACCAAGGGGGTGACGGGGTGGTCCGGAAGCTCCTGTTCCGGAACAAAGTGGTCCTGTCCGTACTGACAGAGAGGCGCTCCACCCGTCCCTATGGCATGCACGGTAACGTATGACCTCTCACCTCTCCTCCATTGATCTGAGGAGTTTTGAGCTATTGATTGTTTTGTTCTGCTATGTCTTCTAGTTACTGGTCCCATTACCTCAAATTGTCACTGTTTCCTTCCAACCATCTTACATGATTTGATCAATATTTCCACATGTACCCCAGGGGGTGAGTGTGGGGCGGCAGGGTTGAACGAGCTCCACAGAGCAGATGGGAGAGTGCTCAACCTGGGGGCCAAGACCAGCGTGAAACTAGATCCAGGGGTAAGAATGACAGGGAAGTCTAGCTCTCTCTCATTGTATTATTGTATGGCTCTTATACTTAAGTATGGTGCTCATATCAACCAAATGTAAAGGTGTGCGTAAAAGTGATTCTCCACCTGACCCTCTCTGTGTGTTTGTTGACAGGACATGTTTTGGCTGTACACCCCTGGCGGGGGGGGGTATGGAAGTGAAGAGGAGGGGCAGGAGGCTGGGAACGGGAGACCTCCAACCAAGCGCAGACGCTTCAATGAGAGCTTCCCAGAGAGGGGCAGTGTGTTTGAGTACCGCAGGGCACAGGAGAGTGTATGAGAGTGGGTGGAGACAGAGGCAAGCCAGGGGAGTAGAGGGAAGTAACCTGAAAATGTGTTTTGACCTCATACAGTAAGAAAAGTATGACTTCAGGTGTGCTGTGGCACTCTGCCAATGATGAAGATATAACGGAGACTGGAGAGAACTGTTTAATCCCAAATGCAATTCCTTCGGTTCATCCATAGGCAATATAGGGTATATCCTATTGTAGAGTAAATAGAGATAGAGTAGAGAAAAATAAAAGGAATTAGAGATACTACTTCAAATGTGACAACTTACACAATACAGTTCCTCAGAATGAACCTGAACAGAAACACACGCGTGGAAATCATGTCACCAGGGTAGCTGAATTATGATGGGAACGATATTAAGCTTCTCGGTACAAAAGACAGGAAGGAGACTTATCCATCGGAGAGAGACCTTTTAGTAAACTGTAACTCACTACAGCCTTAGTTCTCACTTGCTCAAGTCTCAGAAGTCTCTACCCTGCCCAAATAAAGCAGAAATATATCCACTGTAAGGGAAACATTTGTAGACAAGGGACACACCACAAATGCACATCTACTACAATGGTGCTAGATATTGAAACTTGAAACACTGAATATTATTCACTCCAGTTATACCTCATACACATTTTAATCAAACCAATTATAAGATTTATGTAATTGGCTTGCCAATTATCTGCAATTATAAGCTGAGGTGTAACAGACGTATTGCATAAGTTAGAGAGTACAATAAACTGAATTTGATTTGTTCTGTGATGTTTGTGGAGATGTCAGTCACTCCATTACTCGTACAACTATAGTTGTGTTTCTGCTGTTTTTTAAATGCCATTATAATTGAGTAGATTTATAAAAACTACCCAGTGTTTGCAGTTTGTTTTATGTCAAAAATTGTTTTCATATATTGCACTGCCACCCTGTGTTCAGAGTACCACACAACATACCAATACCTCAGAAATATCTAAGAGCTTTGGGAATTACAATAATCCAGTTCACTGCACACGGTTACCCTTAACACAACACCAACCCTGTTTATAGTTTCATCCATTCTTAATCACTTCAAGCTTTTGAAATAAAGGCAAACCAGCCCCCAAAATGAATTCCAGGGAGTCAGAGGGCATTGAGAGAGATAAGGACATCAGCAGGAGGGTTGGGGTGTGGGGGGTTAAAGGGCCTGGTTCCTACAGGGGGAGGGGTGTGGTGTAAGTGGTAGGGATGATGGGGGAAGGAGCAACGGGAGTGCAGGCATGCATGGGTGGCTGATTGTGAGATAGTGGACATGGCTGTTACAGCAGCAGGAGGTTGAGTGATGTAAATCAGGTGCCTGGGTTATGTAATGGTGAGGGACTGTGGATCAAAGGCAGAATAGCTAAATTTATGAATCACAATTCCAGTGGTAAAAATGACTATCAGACCAAGTCTGAGATTTAGTCCCTCCCCTTTTCACCACTTGAGCTCTCCATCCTATTGTATTAACTGATAGTGGGCTTGACGTTTTCCACACTGAGAGAGGGGATTTGTGACTGACCTGGTAAAGAACTCTGATTATACAGGATGTACTGCAACCACTTAGAATTAAACTTTTCACAAATAGTTGCTCATTTTGAACAAAATAAACCATATCTTAAAGTGATGGTACAGAATAATTTGTATAATTTCTGCCTATAGTTATGAAGTTGAGCGCTCAAGAGCAAAAACGGGTCCTTGTGTGTCGTCTGTGCATGTCACCTGTGCATGTCGGTGCGTGTGTGCGTTCATTGAGCCAAGCCACTGGCACACCAAGCTCGAAAGTGAAAGTAAAAATGGTGTGTTCTTGCACTAGGAAAGACAATTAATAATTCACTTTGAACCATTAACTTTAAATTAAAGGACAACAAAAATCCAGTCAGGGGCAAAAAACCATCTGAATAAACACAGTAAAACCCACTTGGAGGGATTGATACACTGAGGTCTAAAGCCAAGAGACCCTTAAACACACAAACACACACAGGAAAACAAACAGCTCGTTCTTGACTTAGATGAGGCTCAAATGTACAGTGCCTTCGGAAAGTATTCAGACCCCTTAACTTTTTCCACATTTTGTTATGTTACAGCCTTATTCTAAAATGGATTCAATTCATTTTTTCCTCATCAAGCTACACATAATACCCCATAAAGACAAAGCAAAAACAGGTTTTTAGAAATGTTTGGTAATTTATTAAAAATAAAAAAACTGAAATATCACATTTACATAAGTATTTAGACTCTTTGCTATGACACTCGAAATTGAGCTCAGGTGCATTCTATTTCCATTGATCATCCTTGATGTTGCTACGACTTGATTGGAGTCCACCTGTGGTAAATTCAATTGATTGGACATGATTTGGAACGGCACACACCTGTCTATATAAGGTACCACAGTTGACAGTGCATGTCAGAGCGAAAACCAGGCCATGAGGTCGAAGGAATTGTCTGTAAACCTCCGAGACAGGATTGTGTCAAGGCACAGATCTAGGGATGGGTACAAAAGAATGTCTGCAGTATTGAAGGTCCCTAAGAACACAGTAGCCTCCATCATTCTTAAATGGAAGAATGGAAGCACCAAGACTCTTCCAAGAGCCGCCCGGCCAAACTGAGCAATAGGGGGAGAAGAGCCATCATCAGGGAGGTGACCAAGAACCCAATGGTCACTCTGACAAAGCTCCAGAGTTCCTCTGTGGAGATGAGAGAACCTTCCAGAAGGACAACCATCTCTGCAGCACTCCACCAATCAGGCCTTTATGGTACAGTGGTCAGACGGAAGTCACTCCTCAGTAAAAAGCATGACAGCTCGCTTAGAGCACCTAAAGGACTCTCAGACCATGAGTAACAATATTGTCTGGTCTGATGAAACCAAGATTGAACTCTTTGGTCTGAATGCCAAGCGTCACGTCTGGAGGAAACCAGGCACCGCTCATCACCTGGCCAATACCATCCCTAAAGCATGGTGGTGGCAGCATCATGCTGTGGGGATGTTTTTTAGCGTCAGGGACTGGGAGACTAGTCAGGATTGAGGGAAAGATGGACGGAGCAAAGTACAGAGAGATCCTTGATGAAGTCCTGAGTCCTCTGGAGTAGGTTCTCAGACGCAAGCGAAGGTTCACCTTCCAACAGGACAACGACCCTAAGCACACAGCCAAGACAAGGCAGGAGTGGTTTCGGGTTTTCAGAAGTCTCTGAATGTCCTTGAGTGGCCCAGCCAGAGCCCAGGCTTGAACCCAATCAAACATCTCTGGAGAGACCTGAAAATAGCTCCCCATCCAACCTGACAGAGCTCGAGAGGATCTACAGAGGAGAATGGGAGAAACTCCCCAAATACAGGTGTCAAGTTTGTAGCGTCTTACCAAGAAGACTTGAGGCTGTAATCGCTGCCAAAGGTGCTTCAACAAAGTATTGAGTAAAGGGTCTGAATACTTATGTAAATGTGTAATCAGTTTTTTTATTTTTAATAAATTAGCAAACATTTCTAAACCTGTTTTGGCATTATGCGGTATTATGTGTAGATTGAGGGAAAAAATGAATGTAATCCATTTTAGAATAAAGCTGTAACATAACAAAATGTGGAAAAAATACTTTCCGAATGCACTGTACTTCCATTGCTGTTTTCCTACTTGGAGGTTTTCTGCACTGCTTTTCCATTAATACCTTGTCAAAACCAACAGATCATGATCGAGAAGAAAACATGTTTATTTCATACCCTGTGAGGCACTACAAACCTCTTTCAATACTGATTTCCCTGTAACCTGGCTTCATGTGCAGTTTTAAAATTCATTTTAAAAATACTGTACAAGCTTTTCAAAAGACAACCATAAAAACAAGACGGCAGAAAATGACATTCTCTGAAAAAAACATTCAATAGTCGAGGTAGGCAACATTCAAAAAGATATCTCAAAGAAAAGTTAATCATAGAGACAATAAAATAGTGCAAACAACACTGGCAGTGCAAAGTCCCTGTATAGACTGATTTGTGCTGTATGATAATAGACTTGAGGTAGATAGTTGAATTACTGGTTGATTTGGATTAGTTCTCCTGTATTTCCTGTGAACATTTAATACCATGACCTGTCAATTACAAATGACAGGAATTGTGAATTGTCTTTTTAAATCTCTTGTTTACAGCAACTATGTTTAATAGGTAAATATCTCTGCATTACTAATATATTTGGTGCTGGTTTGAGCCAGCAGGTCAGAGTCAATACTGAGGATACCTGCTGAGAGGGGGGCCACTCTGCAAGGTATACTGACCAGGGGGCTGGTGTGATGACTGGTTGGCTGGACAAAGGACGTCAAACACACTCTTATTCGGAGGCACTGATTGGAGCATACTGTCCAGGTCCATTATGAGGGGAGGAGCCTGGAGTGAAACACGCCCACTCGGAATAAGAGGCCAGTAGGCGTGGCCTACAAAATGGCTGGGTGTGACAGAGGACCCTCCGTAGCCATAAAGAGGTAGCCCCCCCAGTGGCATCAAAGGGCCACTATTGAAACGCATGCTGGGTGGGGCCACAGCATTAGGCGGGGTGTACTTTGCATATGAGGTAGGCAGCTCCCATGGAGGGGCGGAGCCTCTTCTGGCAGACTTGTGTGGAGGGGGCCGGCAGTCCTCGTAGCCGTCTGAGCCCGCTTCCCCATCAGGTACGCACTTCTTGCCCTTCGACACCCCCCTCCAGTCTTCGTCAGAGGAGGAGGAGGCAGGGCTGGCTGAGCTGGCCGAGGCACTGCGGGCGGACGAAGAGTAGTGGTGGCGTGGTGGAGGGGAGGGTCGAGTGTGCTCCACCCCCCAGCAGTCCCTGCCCCTATCAGGGTCCCCTGCAGCGCTGGTGGGCCTCAGGCTGTGTAGTAGGGAGTCGATGGCGAAGGACGAATCCAGCTTAGGGCGGAACAGATCCTCTTGCGGGGGCGAAGGGTGTCTGGTAGGCATGGGGGAAAGAGTGGTGACAGTGATGGGGGGCTCTGTGTCTGGCTTGGGAGGGTGGCCATGAAAGATGTAAGGGGCCAGGTCCTGGGCGAAGATAGTCTCATCCTGGCGTGACACAGCAGTGTTCTGCCTCTTGAGCAGCTCCAAGGGGACACGGCTCACCTCCACGGCCCAGAAGTTCCCCTTCCCCTGAGGCTTCCCAGGGTCCTTCAACACCTACAGGGACAGGCAGGGACAGCAGTGAGATCAACATAACACCCTTCAGACCTGTCAGACAGGATCGTCCCAGTTTCACTCACTTAGAAAGGATTAGCTGTTCCATCTTAAGCAGTGACTGATTTAAATTAACATAAATGGTTTGATCCTAAAGTCAAGTCTGCATGTTTTGTGTGATGGTGACGTACACATCCAAACACTGCTGTTGGGACTAATAACAAACTATACAATAGAGAAAAAAAAGGCCTGCACATGCTAAATGCTGCTCCCAAGTGCTGTCATTGATCTTGGACCACAAATGAACAACCTCTGGATGTTTCAAAATAGCCTGTACTGATGATGGTGGTTCATATTGAACACATGCACACACTCACCTTAACAAAGCAGTCATAGGAAGAGAGGTTGTGTCGCACAGAGTCCCGCCAGCCCTTGTAGTTCCCTTTAAAGAACGGAAACAGTGTACTTATCTCCTTCAGAATCTGAGGAGAGAGGAGAGAAGGAAAGTTAATTGCAACTTCAGCAGTGAATGCCTACATGAACACAGCCTTTGGAGAAAAAGAGTCAGTGATTTCTGAAAAATGTTGACGTTACATAACATTAGGATCACACAGCTGCCTCCACACATACTACCATGGGGTGAATTTATACTGGCCTCTTATGCCGTTTTAGACTACATAGGCCTACATTACTGTCTACTTATGCTGTATTAGGCAACATACAGTAGGCCTGCATTACAATGAAGTCTCTGTCATTTTAATTATTAAACAATCATTAATTAAGAGGCCGTCATGCATGAGCAGACTTAATTTCACATTTAGATGTACATTTTCCATTTGGCTGGAAATAATTGTGGTTGAGAGCTGATGTTAGGACATTCTTAGACAGACAGCAATCCTTGGTTATCAATTTTATCAACCCAACCCACTCCACTCCAGGTGATACAAATCAGTGTCTGGTTTCACTGGATGCTATCCTTATCAAAACAAACCAAGAAAGGCATGGCAGTCACTGAAGTGTCACAAAGAGGAGACTGTTTAATGTCAAATGACTGTAGACTATGGACAGCAATCGGAGGGTCTAGCCCTCAAAACAATATAATGGCAACTGAAAGTAGTCTGATGATGCAGTTAAGTTGTCAATCGCTACCCCTGTTCATATGTTTAGCCTGCCATGCGTAAAACATTACCATGAAGTAAAAGACAATCGAAATGTCTTACATGTTCATCGACACACAAGGGTAAAACATAAACTCAATTTACCTCGGATAGAGTAAGCTTCTTTTCTGGTGAGTTTTGGATGACCATGGCGATCATTGCGAGGTATGAGTATGGTGGTTTGGGGTAGCGCTGATAGTTCTTTTTCCTGCCAGCGTTGGCAGTTTTGTCGTGGTTCCAGGATTCACGCGTAGCAGATTCCTCCTTTACCGGTGCATCTTTGTTGAGATGGCGCGGCGGGTTAGATGACCCGGGCGGTCCACGATGGTCTTGCTGCATTGCTTTATCCATGGGCGCCGTCGCCCTGATGAACTGGGCCGGGGCAGACTTTTCCTGGCGTGGAGGCTGTTGGACTGGCACCTGGGTTGAATAGTAAGGCCAGTGTTGGGCTGGAGAGTTCCGCGTTATGTTGCTCTGGGGATGGGTCTGGTAGACATTGCCGGCTAAGTCAAGTTGATGGTCGTGGTGGGTTCCCAAGCTGGGAGAGCACAGGTAGGAGAGGGCGGGTGGTGCCAACAGGCTCTGTCCCCCCCAGTGCTTTGTCATGCTGATCACCCAGGGGGCAGATCGGGCTGCACGGTCGGACAGGAGGACGGAGAGGGGGAGGGAGGGAGTCGGTCCTTAACCTCTGGCAGACTGCTGGCTCCAGGCTGACTCTATTTGAAGAGCAAACAATTAACAGTCTCATGTAAATCCCGCTGCGTAATCGAGGACAGAATGGAGCGCTATCTGCGGGCAGAATGACTGATCGCCCCAGGGGTTGGGGAGGGTCTCTGTGTGAGAGAAAGACAGTAAATCTGTAAATAACCCCTCTGACAAATATCCACACTTTCCGCACACCGCTGGCTTTGGAAACGGTGCTCCATAAACTTTACGCATCTGCTGCGCATAAGAGTGCATGGCCCCCTTAAATGCGCACGACAGTATCCAACCGTTGCTATATGTATTATCACGAATATAATTAGTGAGCCTTGCTTGAATCATTTGCACGTATAAAACGTTTGTGGTGGTTATACCCTACACCCACCCAATTGCTTTGTTGGAACTTGCTTACAGTAAGTACAGATCGTTTTGTGATGTTCCAATGTCACTATAGAATCGTCGCCAACGTGATCCACAAAGGGGGCGGAAAGAGAATTGGAAAGTAAAAATGTTACTGTGGGGGAGGGAGGGAAATTAACAAGATGAGAGGGGGAAAATAAACGAGAGGAATTTTGGGTGAGGCTTTCATTCAATCAACAACTTATGGCTAGCAATATACAAACAGCTAATAAACAAACATAAAAAGAATAACACTTTCGGCCAAATACATAGGCCACTTTCAGTGGATATTGAGATAGGTCTAATATCAATTAAATATAGCTTATATGGTTCTGATTATCAATTGTTGCTGATAAAGGTCAAATAGCAAATTAGGTGGGCTCAACTATAGCCTAATAGTGATTGCCTTGCATGGAAAGAAAAAAACAAGCCGGAAAAAAGTGTGTGGACGAGGACATAAAAACGTAATTATTCAAATAGGCCAACCCGGCCTATGCTTTGTAATTTTGGCTGCATTGGCCTATAACGCTAAGCAGTAGCCTGTGTCAGTATATACAGTACCAGTCAAAAGTTTGGACACAAACTTGCCAAGAGTGTGTAAAGCTGTCATCAAAGCAAAAGGTGGCTACTTTGAAGAATCTAAAATATAAAACAAATTCTGGTTTGTTTAACACTTTTTTGTTTACTACATAATTCCATGTGTTCCTTCATAGTTTTGATGTCTTCAATATTAATCTACAATAATAAATAATAATAAAAAATAAAGAAAAACCATTGAATGAGAAGGTGTGTCCAAACTTTTGACTGGTACTGTATATTCAAATTCAAAACAGAACTGAGAAACACATTAATAGTGCTCAAAAAACATGCCCCTCGTGGTGCGCAACAGTTGGGGGTGTATTTGCGCACCGTATGGTTTCCCTGGAACTATGCTGTGGTGTGTCCAGCGTAAAAGAATAGTTTCGGGAATGCTTGTCGCTTTTGTTCAAGTTAATGTAGTGCTAATGCCCAAGCCCTTAGCCTACCTCTCAGCAAGACAGTGAAAACAAGTTGGATTAGAAGGGTTTTCATTGACAATCTGACGACGCGGTTTACTATTTAGCATGTGAGCAGATACAATGGACGATTCAACACCATCCAGGTTACTTATTGGCTGCCGAGTGGTGGGGACATTCACACCTTGTAAACACAGCCATCAACTCTTTCCGATTTGTGCATCTGGCACAGTTATGAAGACCAATAGATGAAGAATGTTGTGAAATTATAACGAAGGATGCGAAATTCTGTAAATGTGAATTACAATTAGGTATATGACTCTTGTAAGCTTCAATTAAGGTACAGTTCAGCTCCGCCCTGTTAATTGCCAATTTGAGGGGATAGTCTAAATTGTCAATACGGTAGGCTAGTAGGTGAGGAAATTACACTGGTACATATTTATATTAGGCCAATAAAACTTAAAATAACAACATAAGAAAAGTTTTTATATATATATACAGTCTAGGTCTTCATGTAAAAGCATTCACAAAACAGACTTCAAACTTGCAGTTGCCAGTTTCCTTGAGTGTTCATGTGTTTTCTATCTTACCGTACATAAATGTTGTTGGCAGTCAAATGTTTCCAAATAAACAGCGAGAAGAAACGGGAAAAGTATGTTTTGAACCATAGGTTTTTGACAAATACAGGTGACCCTCGCGCACTCTCTGTCCTCTTCCTCACCTGGCCTGTGGCCCATAGTTTGATTGCGCCAATGTGACTATCTAATTTCTGATTGGCTGGAATTAATTAAACCGTCTTCCTTTTATGAGTCATGTTTTCAAACCAAACACTACTCTATTCACTTCATGGTATTGAAATATAGAATAGAATGCCCTTAGGTCAACTGTAACGGCCCATATAAAGTAAGGCATTGCCTCACCCTAAGTAATTTGAGCTATTTGGCTTGAAAAAGCAAGAAAATATTTTCTTTCGCTGTTGTAGGCTTATTAGAAATGTGTTAGGGCATGTAGAGTTGACTAGAAACATGTCCAGGGCTTAATGACCCTTAGTGGACCCTTAAATGGCCATGATGAGAATGACGGAAAAATCTCATAGCATCTAATAACTGTGAGGCAAAGGTACTCCTGATAGCCTATTTGGTCAAAATGGTTTGTGCAAAATAGGTGACACTTCTTAACATGGTATGAAAAGTGAATACAAGCTGCAATCACCTCTAGGCTGCTGCAGAGACAATAGGTTTTGGTGGGATAGTGAGTCAGGGATGTCACATGAATAGAGGTGCCATACAGGATTGGGGTGTACCGCTAGATTATGTCTGGTTAAATCCCTCTAAGCTTCCCTGAGATACTACCCGAAACTGAGATAGACTAAAGAGGGTAAATTTAGTGCTGCTGAAAGAGAGGGGTCACTTTCTTTGTCCCCCCCAAAGAGGCTTTAGAATGAAGAACAAATTCCATGTCTGAATCATCTGCAGATCCATCAAAGACATTCCCAATCAGGATGCACAAGCCTCCGCTTTAGAAAAGACAAAGACAAAGCTTTAAGAATGAGGACACTGAAATGAAGGGCAACACAGCGTGGATGATCCAAGAACAACAAACATGCAATCCTTCAAATATCCTAATTAAATAGTTGCCTTGAATAGGTGGACTCCAGATAAAAGCAGGATGTGATATTTTCTCACCCACCAAACTCTCACAAGTGATCTATAAAACAGTTTTTTAAGTATCAACATGAATATTGATTGCAATGGTTATCACCAAACATTTGTGTCTGCTTTTGAACCTCCACAATACAACAGGAGGACGAATGCACAGGTGACTATACTTAAGGACATATTATTCCTAACAGTGGCTGCCTCACAGTGAAAAACAAATAAACACCCTATATGCTGTGTTGGACTTGGACTCTGCATAATGTCATTCTAGGCTGTGTTCCAATCCACAGGGATAATCCTGATTCCATACACACTGCACAGGGTAATGTATTTCAGTCACCCACACAACAGAGAAGTAAACAAAGGATCTTCGACAGACAGTTATACTAATTAACTCCAGACAGCATTTTTTGTTCATGTTACACACCTATCTAGTACATTAGCTGCTACTGTACTAAGTTATGTTGTTTTAACCCTATTATGTAAGTCACCTAATATTATAACTTTACTGGCAAAAAAATGTCATAGGTAGGATTTGACAAATAGCTATAGTGTTGTAAAATATTGTTGTAAAATATGACAATTTATTGTTTTATTTTCCTGCAATCCTCGCACAGCTCTAAGAATGACTGTTGGGAAGACTTGCTCCACTTCTTGTATAATATACACCTGTTGTTCCGTACGATTACACCCAGGTTGCAGGTCACTTGGAACAGAACATTTTCATTTCCTATGGATTGCAATCTCCCTTAAAATGTGTGAATGCCCTGTGCAGTGCCATGCACAATAACGCACCCCTAGTTACTGTCATCAGTGTCTCTGGGTTTTTGGCAGTTGATTGTCCTTAACGCCCTTTCTAAAACTGTCGACCAAGAGGACAATACCTACTTGTGATTATCATAAACAGTCAAACATATTCCCTGTCTGTCTGGATTTCGTTCTATGGAACTGAGGGAGCCCTTGGATGCTGGATGTTGGCTGACTTATCAGAGGGGATAGCATTAGATTAGATTAGATTCAACTTTATTGTCATTGTGCAGAGTACAAGTACAGAGACAACGAAATGCAGTTAGCGTCTAACCAGAAGTGCAAAAAAGCAGAAAAGTGCAGTGTGAACAGCATATACAGGTAGTGCAGTATATGAGTAGTATAGTAGTGCAGTATAGTACAAGTAGTGCAGTGTAAGCAGTATATGAATTAGCAGTAGCATTATAAGCAGAATAAATAGAATGCAGTATGAACAGTGTAAGCAGCATATGAATTAGCAGTAGCATTATAAGCAGAATAAATAGAATGCAGTATGAACAGTGTAAGCAGCATATGAGCTGTATAGACAATGCAGTATAGGCAGTATATATGTATTAACAGTACAGAGTAAATAGCAGAATAAATATGGAGTGCCGTATGAACAGTATAAACAGGTATGTACAGATATGTGCAGTGTATTAAAAGTAGTATTAAAATAAAAATATAAGGATATGTGCATTATGAACAGTATAGACAGATTATGAACAGTATAGACAGATATGTACAGAAGAGCAGTGGTAGCATTCCACCCCAACCCCCTTACAATAGTACAAAAGCAACCCCAGACCCCCCTAACATACTCTTTATGTCTGTGCACGGATAGGTTAACCTTTCTCTATATGATAGTCTTTACGCATGTTTCACTTGAATTAGTTTGCCATAAGTCTGTAATATCATAAGGGACATCTTATGCTCTTAATTATAAACTGATTCTCCAGATGTGTAGATGGGTATTACCGTCACAATAGTACAATACATTCTTTAGAATGACTTTTGTGTTAGGCAATATGTGTTTATTGTTGCTAAAACAGCTCACACATGATTTTGAATGTGCACAAAATAAACACATAAAAATCATTTGTATTTTTTTCACTCACCCAGAACCATAGCCTACTACGATCGTCATCATTATTCGTGCTAGGAGCTTCTCATTATGCTATCTTTGATCTGTCTTTGGCTCTGCAATTTCCTACACAATATCGCCCTCTAGTGGGGAATTGTCTGGTCATGGCGAAGCGGTTGTTATGGAGAAGCATTTCCCCTGAGGGCTGGCGTTGGGGACACCAGAAAGCTGCAGCTGATCAGTTTCAGACGAGCCGTGAAGAGTGTCAGACTCAGAGGCTGCTGTCACTCACTAAACCACTCCACAGGTAAGACACGAGCCACTTACATTATGCCTTAATTGTCCTTCAACTTCAGCGAATATTTGAATGGCGACATTTAAGCCACATAAAGAACAACTTTACCGGGCTGAATGGGGACAGGTAGCTACCGTACTCGGCGGGCTGTTTGTGTAGGCTACCTCTGCTTAGCTTGCGAATTAATGAACATGCTAGCTAGCTAACTACGCATTAGAAAATACTGAATGAATAGATGACAGATTTCAGGACTGGAGATCGGGCATGTTGGATGTCAGCAACAAATAGGTTATGATTCGAAATATAGGCAAGGTGCAGACAAGTTATAGGTGCCTATAGTATCATACCATACAGCTAGCAACAGAGCTCTGAATGTATGCATACTTGCCCCTGGCTGGAGGTGAAACCTGCATCAAGATAGTAGTAGTGCTCTAGCTAATCTCTCCTACCAACTAACATACAGATGCAGCAGGTTATACATTATCCAGCTTACTTGTTATTAAAACTCAAAGTCATTCATGGGTTGATCGTCAATTGTTAACATGTTAACTATTTTGTTAACCAGTGCGATACGATTGCATGGCATGCATGCAACAGGTGAGCCTACCTATGAGCACATTGCTCTAACAATCAGTCAGTGCCGCTAGTTTGTAAGGGCTACTTATTATGACCAAAAGAAATGGTGTCTGTTGTTGTATTAATAGGTTGTGTGTTGTAATGTAATATTATGTTTGCCAACCAACAGGACCCATAGACACAATCTAAATGAGAACACACTCTGACAGCTCCTACATAAGGGTCCATGGTGTGCATGCAGTCCTTACAGCACAACAAACTTTTTTAAAGACACTTTCACAGAACAAAATGGTTTTCAACTAGTATTTTATTTAATATCAATAAGTTGCAATATATTGAAAAAAGGGAACAGGTCACATTTTGTAATGTAGGTCTACACAATTCGATCAAACAGAAGAGATAGGTTATCTAAGATTCAGGAGATTACCACAACAGCCTAGGCTACATTGCGACATGGCACACACTTTGTAGTGTGAACCATGTAACCCTCTCTGATGTTATATAGACAAAGCGTTTATTGATAAGGGTTTGCTACATGATGAGACTGCTTATTTGCTGCTCAACTCAACTTTTGAGTACAAGATGTTTATTGGCCCTTCTTCTGCTCCTTGATTTAACTGCAATGCACAGATTTTGATCATAGCTGCATTGTGTTAAGCAAGAGCAAATAGTAGATTGTAGGAAACATTCAGAAACCCCCCAAAAAAGCCTACCCTCTCAGTTTCACATCATTTCCTCCTGTTTTGTGACTGAACTCGACCTGGCTTCCTGGGTTATCACAGTCTGTCTCCTCCCCACCCCCCCTCCTCCCATATCTGCGTTTATCTCAATCACTCTCTTTCCTCCCCTTTTGCCTTCTGATTTCTCTCCCCTCTATTCCACCTCTATTCCACCTCTCTAACTTCTCTCTCTGTAGTCGCAGACATTGCTGAGTTGTTAAGGCTAAAGCTCACATGACGGGACTTATGAAGCTCACACCTCCTCCACCAGATCGCTTTCTCTCCCTCTCCCCCCAGGGATTTGTGTTTTAATTGCCCACTAAAACCTTTTTAAACTGGGGGAATATTCAACAGTAGATTAGACTACTGGGCAGTGGTTCAAGTGGCAGGATAATTCCAGAACAGCACTGCTACATAACAGCATTGAATCAGAATGTACTCAGCATTGTTAGCCTACATAAAAGCAGTGGTCACATTGAGAATTGGCTTCGTCCTCTGAAGGGATAAGGTCACCATGCTGATTTTCAAAAATTAGTCCTGACCAGGAATGAATAGGAAATGTATATAGTCAAACATAGCAGAATATAGGATACTGTACCAGCATTTTATTGCATAAATCATTATCATAACCTTTTGCATATAATAATATATAACATTGGTTTAGGCCAATTCATTAAGCAACCTATTTTTTTAAATTTTATTTAGTCATTTTCTTTTTTACCTGGGGACTATACCAGACCATACAAATGCTGAATGTATGTGAGTATTCATGAAAAAGGCTAGCCTGGCAGTTGAATGATATGTTCCACTGCACGAACAGCCCTTCCTGCTGAGTCAATGACTCATTGACACAGGTCGCTCTTGTTAACAGTTCCAAGTTTTCAAGACCAAACTCAAAGTACACTGTTGATGAGTCAAGACTGCTGATGTTGACCAAATGGGGCAAACGGTACAGTAGCACCTATAACAGCAGTATACCAAACCTAGTGAACTTTGCCATGTTGCCAGTGGTGCTTTCATTAAGGTGATTAACCATAACATTCTTATCCAGCTTTATGTTTGGTTGGGTTGGGGCTTAGGGGAGATGTGTGAAAAGTAAAGCACCTTGTGTCACCTATTGAAAATATTGTAATTGTTTTCTGCTTAATTATGACATTTGCAATGTTTTTTTGTAATCTGGAAAGAGCCTACATGAACTGAGAATCTTAAGAGAATTGTCATGGTGAATTATCGCATTTCTTTCATCTTCTCTTCACCCCCACTACCCCCCTGTACAAGTTTCTCTCCTGTTAATAAATGGCCCCTGGTCCGAGCATTGATTACTTTATCTTATGATGACTGATGGATAGATAATTCATTTACTTAAACAAATGTATTTGTTGTAAGTCGCCTTGGATAAAGGTGTCTGCTAAATGCCATAAATGTAAATATAAATGTCTTCCCATTAGTCATTCTATTTATAGGCATCATCCACCCAGCCCTGACATTCCTCTCTGTTCTGAAGATGTAATTATTGAGAGGTGCAGCTTTGGGGGTGGGATGACTCATGGATAGTGTTAGGCAAAGCTCAACCCTGAAGTGTCAATTTAAAGGGTGGGGGTTCAGGTGCTGGATGGAGTAAGGTATTGCACAGCTGAGGAGTGTGTGTGCTCTTTGTGTGCTCTGGGTTGGGGCACAGTGCCTGTTATTGTATGTATGAGCCAATACTAGGCTAAAGAACACTTTCACACAGTCCTTTGCTGGCTGTGGCCTTACTGCTACTTGGTTTGCCAAATCACGACAGACAGGCAATGATAAGTGCACTTGGTCTCACTCAATGGCTGTGTGACTATTGGAATACAAGCTCCTCTGCCTCCAGCTAGAGTCTGTGTCTGTGTCTGTGTCCCCCTTATAGTGTTGATGAGGCATGATGGATGGGAGGTGATGATTGTCTCAATGGGGAATGCATTTGTGAACTACAAACTGTAATGCATGGGTAGATTGGAGAGGTTAGGTGTGGTATGAGACCAGTCACTATAGGCCTAGTTGGTTTATTACTTCCACACTATAGAGATGCATCATTCACACACACCACATTGGTTATCACAGAGGATGACCTAAACCTGCTGAAACAGGTCAAATATGTCCATTAGGCCCACAGCTAGAAACACAGCGATTAGGCCCCTGTTAGTCACATGGAGTACCTGTTCCAAGAGAAGAATGCAAACATAGTAAACCTGTTTTATAACCACTGATTTGTGACTCAGAGATGGCAAACAAACACAGACCAGAGAGGACCATACGATAGACTATAGGTTATCTAGGCCTACTAGCCTACAACCTCAATATATTGTGGCCATAGTGATAAAAGCCTCATACTTGTTTTATGGTAGGCTACTCACAGTTGTAAGCTATGTCCTTATGTGTCTGATTGTGTTTTATATTGAGCCATTATCGTTTGGATCCATTGTGGGAGTTATATCACTTGTTCCAGCAGTAAAGTTCCTAAAGGGATTGTGAGGATAGCCCCCCCTCCACTCCCCCTCCAAATCTTTTTGGCTTAAATCATGTTTCTCCTCTTGCTTGTTCACTGTGGAAAAGCAGGCCTAGAGAGAGGTAGGCTACCATTACTGTGCATGTGACATTTATCCTCCACTGTGATTATTAGCCAGCTGTTGTGTTCTGTTGCTCAGTGGAGAACTAGTTTGTTGACATGTGAACATTAAATTGACTCTCTATAGGGTGAACAGGATTTGCATCTCCATCTCTTGTTTAAGGAAGTTCAGTTCCGTTTGGTGGGTGATTAAGGTGTGTCATGGCCCAGTCATATTTATAAATGTCTCTGGTGTGGCGTTATGTTGTCATGTGAATAACCTATGCTGTGAGTTGGTACATGCCCTTTCTCTGTTTGTGTGGGAGTAGCTTAACACTTTAGGAGTTAGTGCAGGTTTGTAAACTTTTTGACTGAATGTAAGGAAATCCTTACATTGTGGGCACTGACAAAAGAAAGGTCATCCTAAATATAGTCCGAAGCCATGGTGACACAAGTGTCTTTTCATAAAGCAGGCTCAATTAAAAGTTTGGAACAAAAGCTCTAGGAAGAGGTTGTGCTGTCAGAAGGTCAAAGCACTGTGTAGTGTCTGCACATGGGCATAGCTAAAAGTCTAAAAGTGTTCTTGACTTTTCCTCTACTCTGGTTTGCCACCATATTGCCAAATAGTTGATGTCCCAGTCCTAGCCTCCCACTCAAGTTAGGCCATTGTGTGGAGTAGTCTGTTTTTGCGCTGGGCCTACCTGTACTGGGCTCACTCTCCCTATCTCTCTGAGTGCGTCTAGTTGACCTTCCTCTCAGCGCTCACAGGCCTGGGGCTAAATAATGGATGAGGTGCCTGGAAAGAGAGGCTGGTATGAGATATAGCCTACCAGGAGAAGAGTGGAGGGAGAGAGGGCTTGGTGACTGAGATGCCACGCTTAGCACTAAGCACAAAAACAAGTGTCTACAACTTAACTAACCACTACCATACAACATCAACCCCATTCCTGCCTAATACACTAACCATACAGTCTGGTCTGGTCTGCTGCAGCCGAGGAGCTGTGCAGGGGGTGTCAATCATTAATGAAAGCCGTCCCATCTCCGGTTTCCTCAGGGAGAGGAGTGGGAGTGGAGGGAGCAGGGGAAGGAGCTCAGGGGTTAAAGATAACAGGATTAGGAGAGCGGGTTGTGTACATTACTGTAACCGTGCACTCTCTCTCTGCCTGTCTGTCTCTTTCTCTCTCTGCCTGTCTGTCTCTTTCTCTCTCTGCCTGTCTGTCTCTTTCCCTCTCTTACACTCTCTCTATTTCTCTATCTGCAGGTGCCAGGGGAGGATAATGTTGTGCCTTCAGCACAATGGATCTGTAAGAAACCTCAATGCCTAGCTCCTGGTGAGTCTTGATCTCCTGAAGTCCCTGCATTAGAAGTGCCTGAAAACTGCCTCAGTATAGCCCTCACCTCCACCTAAGGCTGGTCCTTCTTGAATACTGTCCCACCATGGCACTCTGAAACAAGCTCAGTGCACTATTGAATTACTACTTTTGTCCTTATTGCATGACAGTATATCAAGTGCGTGAGTGCAACTGTGACCTGGTTCCTCTTGGCTGCTGAGTTTGTACTCTTTCAACCCACATCCTCTTCACCTCAAGTCTTGCAGAGCTATGACGTTTACCTCTGAAATCTTCTCACTATGGACTCCCATCTAGGAATTTCTCTGTTGGGTCCATCACCAGGGGCTGGAGATACTGCATCTGACTTGGACAGGAGAGAACTAGTGACTTTTTCTTAGTCCCAGAAGAATACAGAGCTGAGATGGATGTAAGGACTGAGAAACGGGTCAAAGTCATGATTTGGATGGTTCAGTATTGGCAGTGTCTCCTAAGCGAGATGTTCCATAGAAATCAGAAATAATAAACTGTATGATACCTGGCGATTTGTTTTCCACCATTGTTCCTCATTGTTTAGCCCATATATAAGCAAAGACCCATGGATGATGGGAAAGAGACGTTTATGCTCTGCTTCCCATCCAAACATTATCTGCTTGGACCTTTTGGCCATGGATGTATCCACCACCCAACCATCTATTGACATACCTGGGTCTGTTTGACACTTGGATTGTCCTGCAGCTCAAAGCAGCTTTGATTCTTTTTTGTGCTGACTTTCCACTGTTTAAACCCCTCTGTAACGTGACTTTTGCCGCGCTAGAGCCTCCATTTCACTGCCTCTGTTAGACCTTTTTTCTTTTCCTCAAAGGTGGATCCTGACCTAGAGGAATCCATTTTGGGGACAGGAGGGCATGTTTGAGTGATTCAAGGCTTAAACCAGGAATCGAAACAAAATCAGATCAGAGAGATTATCGACTGAAGAAAGAGAAAGAGAGGGAGGGGTCGGAGGTTCAAGGAGGGTGGCAGTGGCGTGGAATGGCGGATCACGCTGAGCTGCTTGGCGAGATGGCCACCGTGGGCCGGCTGAGCGCCACAGAGCGTCTGAAGCATGCTCAGAAGCGACGCACCCAGCAGCTGAAAGGCTGGGCCCAGATGGAGAAAGACACGGCCCGTGGCAAGACTGCTCACAAGGATGACAAGAAGAAGGGGCGCACGCGCAGGGTAGTCTTTCCCAACAACATCACCCTGCTGGAGGCTGCAGCTCGCAACGACCTGGAGGAGGGTGAGTCAGTCCCACAAACACAGACTCTTATACACTATGAGAGCAGATACATCATCGTTGGAGTCACCCTTGGGGACGTGTATTGCTAATCAAGGAAAAGTCACTCATTTAAAATGTTGAAAAGAGTATTTTTAAGAGTATCACTCAACTCTGTCAAGGCAGCTGCTTAGGACTAGTGCTTTATAAGCACAAGTTACAGAGGAAATGATTCATACATATTTTATGTTGGACACGTCACACTCTAGCTTATCAGACCAGGCATTTGTTTTCAATAGTGTTATTGTTAGCTCTGGGGATTACGGCTAATTATAGAGGTCACTTGTAATTTAGACCTTCACGTAAACCATAGATTGCCAGTGTGTATCTCAAGTTAGGATACAGCCCATATAATAATGAGTCATTGTGAATAACATTCATGTTGTGAATGGATTTCCCTACAGTGAGGGAGCTGCTGAACAGTGGAGTCAGCCCAGACCTATTCAATGAGGACGGGCTCACTGCCCTGCACCAGGTACACACACACACACACACACACACACACACACACACACACTGCTACCGTTCTAATAGCCCTCACCAACAGAGATCAGTGTGTGTGTGACTGTGTTTATGTTTTGCGTGGTCACGGCGAAAGTACTGTTTGTCTGTGTTGTGTCTGAGTCTACTGTCTAAAGTCACAGTTTGTATAAACATGTTAGAGTGTCTTCACATTGTTCCAGATGTTGTTACTGCTGGTCTGGACCAGTTCTCTTGCTTACATTCCTAGACAATCGAGGACTGATTTAGTGATCCCCCTACAGTACATGGTGCTGCTGTGTTGTGTTTGGGAAGGTTTGCAAGCACACCACCAAAAAAATACACTGTTAGAACGACACAGTGCTCTCTTTATACAGTAAGCATCAGAATTCTTCTTGGAAAAAGTCATATGTTTACTTAGCAGAGGGCTGGAACATGTAGCCTATGCAAATTCTGTTTACATTGCAGTTGGCAGAGTGGTTGTGTGGTTGTGTGTGTGTGTGTGCATGCGCCCCCCTGCGCTTACATGTGTGAATTTGTGTCTTCCCTCACGGCAGTGTTGCATTGATGACTTTGTGGAGGTGGTGCAGTGCCTGCTGGACGCGGGTGCAAGTGTGAACGCCTGCGACAGTGAGCTGTGGACGCCTCTCCATGCTGCTGCCACCTGTGGACACACAGGCCTAGTACAGCTTCTGGTGCAGTCGTGAGTCTGCTTTTTTTTCAACAGAACACACTGACTATACTGCTCTCAGTGCAGAAATTATGATATGCACATCTGCTGAATTACAGCATAGTGTATAGCACACACTGATGGGTGATTGAGTCTTGTTCACTAAAACTGTAGCCAACCCTTCTTGAAAGCTAAGCACCTTGTTTACATGCATAAACAATTCAAATCAGGCTGCTGCACTGAGGTAAATAAGTACTTTGGGTGTGTGAACGTCCTTCAGCAGTGCAGTGCAGCTGTGATTAGATTAGATTTATATCTAACCCTAACTTTATTGTCATACACTAGTACAAGTACTGGGACAACGAAATGTAGCTGTGGTGTGATAGCGATGAGTGTGTGTCACTGATGTAACATTCTCCTTGTGTGTGTGTCCAGTGGAGCAGACCTGCTGGCTGTCAACGCTGATGGGAACATGCCCTATGACCTTTGTGAGGATGACGCCACACTGGAGCTTCTGGAGATGGTCATGGCAGAACAAGGTCAGTAGAGAGACCAACACCTAACCCAAACTGAACTTTACCCCATTCTCCTTCCAACGTTATCTTCTAATCAAATCCCAAAAAATCCCACACCTATCTTGAATTTATGCTGTAACTCCGGCCATTATCCCTAGCCCCAAGCTGTCCCTGTCCCAGCCCTAACCCTAACCATATTCAATGCCATACCTACAGTAGGCTATTTGCTATTTCTAATCTAAACAATAAGAATAGTCTGTGAGAAGATGTACTTATTAGACTGTGTGCGTGCGTGTGCAGGTATAACTCAGGACCGTATAGATCAGTGTCGCGGGGCTAAGGAGATGGAGATGCTGACTGACATCCGAGCGCTGGTCCAGAGTGGGGCAGAACTGAACGCTCAGGATGACCATGGAGCCACCCTGGTGAGATACATTAGAACTCTGAACACATCAGAACTTTTAGACTATATCACTTTACAATGGCAATGGGGTTTGATCTGCAGCTGAAGGTAACCACTATGATCAATATTTTAAACTCACTCGTAACTCTGCATTGGGCCAAATGGTTGTGTATTGAACAGCTTGTCTGTCCCCTGTCTCTACCTTCCAGCTTCACATTGCTGCTGCTAACGGCTACCTGTCAGTGGGGGAGCTGTTGCTGGAGCACAGGGCTGAGGTGGAGGAGAAGGACTCTGATGGCTGGACGCCACTCCATGCTGCCTCCTGCTGGGGACAGGTCAGTACTGCACAGAATTAATCAAGGACCCCTTTAATCAGCTATCATGATTTAACATGACAATGTCATTGGTCTTATTTTCTTCCAGATCCAGATGGTGGAGCTTCTGGTGGCTCATGGGGCCAGTCTCAACACCAAGTCTGTTCTGGAGGAGACGCCACTGGGTAAGACCAAGAGACCTGACAGTCAATGCCCAAACTGTGTGCTAAAGGGTACCTGTGTGACAGAGACCAAGAAGTTGACGATAACAAATGTGAGATGATTGTTTTTTTGTGTGTGTGCTGTGTCCATGGCAGATGTGTGCGCTGACGAGGAGGTGAGAGCTAAGCTGATGGAGCTGAAGCACAAACACGACGCCATCATGAAGAGTCAGGACCGACACAAGGGCACCCTGCAGAGACGAGCGTCCAGCACCGGCAGCAGGGGGTGAGTTCAAGTCGAAGTGGAAGACGTTTTCTTTTGACACGTGAATGGTGTTTTTTGTCCAGCTTTTTGTTATTTTATTCACTGTATCTGTGTCTTTTGGCCCTCTGTCTATGCAGTAAGGTGGTGCGGCGGGTGAGCGTTAACGAGCGTTCTAGTTTGTACCGACGGGAGCACCACAAGGAAGCAATCGTGTGGCAGGAGCGCGGCCGGCAGGCTGAGCCGCAGGACGAAGACGAGGACAGACAGACGGACAATGAGCTTCACCAGCAGGCTGCTATGGTAAGTGGCCCTGTTCTGCTGATGATAGCATCAACACCTTGACAACAAGGATAGTCAAGGATCATTGCCCAAATCAACCCTTACCCATGAAGCACGTGGTTAGAAAATATGGGTAATATACTGGATATGGTGGAAATTCATTCTTTTTTTTGTTTATCTGTACACATATTGCTTTTGGCTTGGGGCTAGGGTTTGTTTTGAAATTGAACTACTAAGAGTAGAGGTTATGATTTAGAATAAGCTGGTGTTGAATTAGTTCTGGTCACTCTCCGACCCAGGCTGCAGCTGCAGGTGCCATGCCAAGGGCTGAGGATGAGGAGGGAGTGGCGAGGAAGAGGGAGTCCAGCCTGGGGAATGGGGGGCCGCCCCTGACCCTGTCCTCGTCTGTCCCAGGGGAGCAGTGGGGCGGTGGGGGTCTGATGGAGCGCAGTGCCTCCTACCAGCTGAACCCTGCCTCAGGGTCTGGGGAGGGAGAGGGCGGGGACAACATGACCCGGGAGAAATCCCATCAGACTCTAGCGGACCTGAAGCGCCAGCGGGCTGCAGCCAAGCTCCACAAGCACCCTGCGCCCCCCCCACCTCTACTCCCTACCTCAGAAGAGGAGACCCCCACACCTCCTCCTGAGGTGTCCTCCCCAGCCCCCCAGGAGCCCCCCAGCACAGAGGAGGTAGCTGACCCCAGCGCCATTTACTTCACCCCAGCCAGCGGGGACCCACCCCTCCTCAAACTCCGAGCCCCAGAGGAGGACACCTCCAACACCAAGGAGCCCTGCTGTGGACTCATGTAGAGACTGCCTGACTAGAAATTAAAGTGAGGGATGTATAACACTCCTATGTGGCATAACTTTCAGAGGATTGTTTTCAGGTTGATTTATCAAATTGTTAGCTATTTGAAATTCTGTCCAACCTCCATCAATGACATGCCATTTAATATTTGGTCTACGCTGCATTTCTCAACTATAAGTACATTCCTCCTGCACGATTTAGCCATCAACTCTCCCTTCTTCAGCTTTAGAACAGTACAGTATATACTGTATATTGTGGAGAGAATGTACCCTATATAATAAGAGTACTTAACATCAAAGCTCCTGATATTCCTCATTGCCTCTCTTTAACGGAGGGCATGGATCTCATTGGACCTGAGATGGCAACCTGGTGGCTTTTAAGAGTACTTCACTGTTTCATTCTACGGTTTCACCAACTACATTTACATGCACAATATATGAAAATACTACATGACCCAAATGAATATGATTGCTTATACATAAAGCAAATAGGGTCTAGAGCAGAGTGAATGTTAATGAACCAAAGCTGATTATTATTCTATTGTTAAAATGATAATCAGACCAAGTGAATGCTAATTTCGCACTCATGATTGACTGAGTTTGATCGAATATGTGCACTGTAACTGAATTAGTTGATTTTTAGAGATGGACAGGTTGTGATTGAGAGGAGGAGTTGCTTTTTTCTAAATGATTAATATTAATGATACATCATAATCTGCATTTATTTATCTTATTTATTGTGTTCCATCCAGACACACCAGTTTATTGACAAAGCACAGTAGTGAGTGTGTTTGTAGATGATGGTTTCTGTTTCCTGTTGGTTTGAATTTGCATCACATTTACACATGATTGTAAACTAGTGCAATTTCCCTGCCTTTACTCCTGATCATCAGCACTGTTCTTAAAATATAAACCAATCTACTGTTCCAGTGCACTAAGAAACGGCTACATTTTGATACTTTGATGGTGCAATTTGTAAACAAAGATTTTTTTTGTTTAAATGATTGTAAGAGATTTATATGTAAATTAATGTAATGAAGGTGTTTGTTAAATGTTCCCCCACAGGATAAGGGCCTCAAGGCATTTCTATTGAACATTTTTCTATGCTCTGGACAGGACAGTATTTTCTTATCTCTTTGCTTGTCTCACTCAAGGTATCGAGTATGGCCTCCACAATTCCCCTACATAAAATCATTCCTACCTTGAAACCCAGGATCTATATAACTGTCTTAATGAAATGAAGGTGTCATCAGATCAATTGAAAAAAAAAAAAATATCAATTTGTCAATGTCTTAAGCAAGGTGTTCTCAATGTAATGGTTTGTTTAAGATAAGTGCCTTCTGTAGGGTTGGCAAATGAAACATGGTTTGCGATGCTTGCACAAAGTTCCAAAAATCATATACTACTTCAACCCAGGTCAGGTGGAACTTTGATTGGGTTGCAGTCTGTATGAAGTGAAGTATGGAACAGAAAGCCTCTACCAGTGACTGTTTCCATCCTCCGATGGATCTCAGTCCTTAGTTACACGTTTCAGTTTTTGTTTGTCGTAGTCCATGATTTGTACTGTTGTACTGTCTGTTCAAAAAGTTTGTCATGTTTTCACAGATTTTTGTATTGATTTGTTTTTTGTAATGCTACATGGGCTTTGAGCACTTGTGTTGGAGAGGGAGTCAAGCTGACAAAAATGTTTGCTCTCTAAGGACAGACTCTTAACTCATAAGTCACTTTTATATAAGTGCTCATATAGGTAACTTTTTTGCGCAACATTTCTCTCTGGTATTGCATGTTTTACTAGTTTAGTAGTCGCGATAGATGGACTTGATTAATCGAGTTACGCGCACAGATCTCAAGTTAGAATATGGTTATGGTGTTGGTCAGTGTGCCCCCCAACTGCCACATCTTTCAAACCAACAAAGTTGCCTTTAATCCACAGAGAAAGTTAACCATGCTGCTCAACAGTGAACCTGTTTAGACTCCTTTCTATCGTACATAAAGTAGGTAGCTGCACTGACTCAAGTTATGGTTGAAGTATTGAGGGTGCAGAGAGTGAAATGGCTTTTCAGTCCAGCTAGCCTCTTCTCACAGCTGCTGTGTGTGTGCGGAGCGCCCTGAGTTTGTCGAGAGAGACTAGTGTCCAGCTGATGTGAGTGCTGTACTGTAAAGGGGTTACTCCCTTCATTCCATAGGAGGGGAGGGAGAGGGGGAGGGACTCCAGGCAACTCTGACGAATCAAGGACCTGCAGTACCTGTCACTATTTTTGTACCTTTTTTCTTTGCTCCTTTTTATTTTGGATCACCTTACAACAAATCTAGAACCCTTGTAAATATTTTAGAATAAATATATTATATAATGTCAAACTGCATTGGGTGTTTTTTTGTTCATGTATTTATACAGTATGTGTGGTTATCTGAAGTTCAAGCTGAAAATGTCACCCCCCTGTGGAGAAAATGTGCAGTTACCTAGCACAGCAGCGTTGCTCTATGCCACACACACACACACACACACACACACACACACACACAGAGCTGACCGCCACGGTGCATTCCTGTAATGATGGGCCCAAGTGCCCAGCACATGCCCCCAACCCCCCACAGATCAAGGGCAAGGCTTTCCCCCAGACCCACCTGTTCCCCCAGACCCAAGACTGTTGACACGGGGAGGAGTTAATAATGATATACGACCACATGGTGAAAGACAACGATGTACCCTGGGGACCTCTAGTAATAGACACATCGCCAGTCCCTTGCACACCATAACCTTTTTTCCTTTTCGGTAACTATAGAAGAAGCCCAAATTGATTGAATATGTATGTTCTGAAATAATCAGACTGTTTAAGGGTTCATTTTGATGTTTTTCTTTTATTACAGGATGCTTATTATAAATGTGACTTCCCTGATGTTCCATGACATGCTCACTGTGGCCTTGACAACACTTCAAGCTTGGGTGAGACCCCTAGTAAGGTAAAAAAAATAAATAAAAAGAAACAAAGTTTCCCAGCTCACCCATTCTCACTCTTTGCATGCTTGAGTGACAGGTTGCCCCTCCAAGGCAAAGGGCAGGCAGAGTAGTTCTTATTTCACTCCTTAAGAGACACTCCTTGAAAAGAACAATATCATAAGGGCAGGGAGAAAGGTGTGGCATCATCAGTGACTAATGCTATCCCATGCTGTGTCCTGGCTGTCAGGGTAAAGTGAAGACAACTGCCAAAGAAAGACTTACAGGGATATACTCAGAAGCCGTGTGCTGCTGCTGATCACTGACCACAGAGGGTACGTCTCCCTGTGATTTACCTGTAGGAGTGATTAATCTCATTGGAAAGCATAAAGGGTATCAAAGTGTGAATGCAAACATGGAGTTAAAGACAAACCTCTGTGCAATGGCTGTACCCTCTTATATTCTGCTGTGTACTGTTTTATAGGACAATAGCACTTTTAGGTATGTTGAAAATGTTATCTGGTTTCACCTAGGCAACAGAGGACTCTGTATCGACTTGCCAAACTGGATGGTTTGTTATTTGAGTATTTGAGTGTTGAAAACTCAAATTCTGTCACTATCTCAAACTTTCCTGTTATGCTAATAACATTAACTGTATCCCTTCCTTACATTACTTTGTTTTAAAACCTCTCTCTCTCTTATAGTAACATGTCATTTGTAATACAACAATTTGTCTTGATAAAGTTAATAAATGGTGCAAGCTATCATATAATAGTCATATGAAAATTCCCAATTGGCCTGACTTGATTGTCAGTATCTTGTATTGGGTGCATATCACCCACAATCTGTCCCAAACTTAGACATACCGTAGACCTTAAAATGTGTTTACTGTGAATGTGGAGTACCTCCATGTTGATTGGCCTTACATCAAAGTAACTACAGTACCAGTACAATAATCGTTATTACTCTGTAGGCTAATAACTACTACAGTTATGGAGTGCTTACTACGATTATGTTCACATTTCTGTAGTATTCTGTAGGCAACTGGGGCTCTTCACATAACTTTGATTGCATCATAAAATGTCCCACTATATTAATCACATAAGTGGTTGGTTAAAGGTTTATAGTAAATAGTATTTTCTTTTTAGTTGTGTTGCGCTCACAAAACCACCAATAAAAGCCATACATGCCCAAGCCGTAACACCCCCTCCACCATATTTCACAGATGAGGTAGTATGCTGTGGATATAGGTCAGTTCCTTCTTTCCTCCACACTTTACTCTTGCCATCACTCTGGTACATATTTGACTCATCTGTCTAAAATACCTTTTTCCAGAAATCTGCAGGCTCTTTTAGTTACTTTTTTAGCAAACTGTAACCTGGCCATCCTGTTTTTTGCAGCTAACTAGTGGTTTGCAGCTTTCAGTGTATCCTCTGTAGTTCTGCTGGTGAAGTTGTTTGTGATTTCTGAGCTCACCAGTGCTTTCTTTCCTTTTAATAATGTTCCAATCTGTTGATTTTGGTAGGTTTAAGGTTTCTTATTGATTTGTTTCTGATATTTCAACCTCATAATGGCTTCCCCGACTTTCACTGACGTCTCTTTGGTCGTCATGTTGACACCAATAGCAGACCACAAAGGCAAACGCAAAGCCTAAAATCAATACTAGACATTGAGAGCTCTCTCATGACTGCACAAATGATGTGACGGAACACACCTAATGAACACAGGAACACCTAGGGGAAATAGGGGGACTATGCATAAAAAGTGTTGTAATTTCTGAATGGTGAAACCAATATGTACACAAATACCATCAAATAAAAGCTGAGATTCTGTACCTCATAGTTATTGAATAACAAATGATAAACTTGAACTTGAACTATTGTTTGATTTATATCGTTAGCCAAAAGAAGAAAAAATGCTTCACTGTCCCATTACTTACGGAGGGCACTGTAGATCAGTGGGTAGCACCCTCTGGAACGGGGCCATGACCTCTGGATAGGGGTGCAGCTTATGTTGCCTGGTAGTAACACAACACCCTTGGTTGGGACGGTACACAACGTTCAGTACCACAGAGATTTTTTTGGGTGTTCAGAAATTGCAGCAAGAGCTTAGATAAAAATAGAATGTCTGCCAAAAAACTTCTTGCGTTTTTCAGTCCAAGTTAAAAGAAAGTATATATTTGCTGTAGTATTTCTAAGCTTGTATATATTAGACATATGACAAATGTGTGTTACTTCAGTTGAGGATGAAGATAAACGTGCGATTCGCGGAAAGGTAAGCTTGGCAGATAACTTACTTACTTATAACGTACATCTTACTTATAACGTACATCTTCCAATTACCTAGCAAGCTAAAGATAACTAGCTAGTCATTGAAGTTCTCAGTCATAACAACAAGGCCTACAATACATGCATGTTAGTTGGATGTCAATTTGTCTCTAAATGCTTGCTTTCCAGACGCACACAAATTGAATGGTTGGGGTTTAAATCAAAGAAGTCTTAGGTTCAGTTTTAAACCAACCAAGCTAGTGATGCTTTACACTTCATGCAGGAGGCGTGACACCCATAGTCAGTAATAGCAAAGCCCATATTATGACATATGACACTGGACTGTGGGGGGAGTTTGAAAGTTGGCTTGCTTCTGGTAAGAAAGCAAGGGAGACCAGAAAGCTCACGCAGCTGGACTGAAGGGCACTATCTATCACACGACGGTTTGGTGGTAAGAACTGTTGTGTTTCTTGCTTAAATAGATTATCATTATTATAACTGATGTGTTACATAGTGTGTAGTAGTCAGCGCGACCGAACAGAGGAAACAAAATTGACCATGCTGGATGCTTGCTTACATGTGCACAGATTTTCTTACGATGGTGACTGAAATTCAAACACCGCACGTATTTTTCTTCAAGCAATACAGGCGACCTAAGATTGGTGTGATCACCAGTGTTTATGTAACTAGATATAATGCGCTCACCACTGTCAATCTCTCATTACTTCCATTAATCGTTCCCCTTCTGCTTTCTCATAGGTTTCACAGATTATTTTGTGGACAATTATTAGGACGTTCTGAGGCTCAGAAACTGAAAATGACGGAGAACGGAGTCGCGCACCGGGAGAAGGTGCTGAATACAGACACTATGAACCCGAATGTAAAGCGGGTTGAATATGCAGTCCGCGGTCCAATTGTGCAACGGGCGTTGCAAATTGAAAAAGAGCTCAAAGAGGTAAGTGCATAACAATGTTTCAGTTATTGCACATATACAATTACTGTCATTTGCGCAAACAGTGGTACACTGTCAGTTTTACCTTTTCTCTAAAATACTCATTAGATTCCCACACCTTCCAGCTCAAATGCCCAATTTGGATTCACGTTTGCATTACAGTTGCATGCCACTACATAGGTATTTAGTCGACAGTCTCACAGTCTATTGTAGATAACCATTATTAGATAGATGAAAAAGAGGGTCAGTGTATGGTTTACTGGATGTAAATTGCCCATGTGTAGCCTTAATGTATGGGCACTGGAGAGTTAGATTGGAGTAGAAGAGATGATACACACCACTCGATTCCCCAGAATCTTTAGCAGAGTTCCTTAATTACACAACCCTGAGTGGGGACACAGACTATAGATCAGTCCATTGGCTGACACTTTCCATGCGAAATGTGTGCACATACAAACAAGACAGAGAGAGCTTTACCATGGAGGTAAACTGTTGGTATTAGTGATGCTGATTAGTGTCAGAATTTCCTTTGGAAAGGAGACCACAAAAGAGTGAACAAAGCAGTGACCATTGTGGAGGTTGTGATGTCATCCTTGGCTGTGCTGAAACTAATGCCCAGTCTGTAAAGAAACAGACCCCCACTATAGAAGCAGTGTCTCTGAAGGCACTGCTTGCCTAAGGGATTTGCACTAATGGAGTCACATACCAATACAGTGTAATCAACTGAAAGGAGTGGCGCCATGTCACCCACTCCTATTGCCTGAGGTGGCAGTAGGAACCGGACTAGAGTGGATAGATTCAGCGTAGACATTTAATAGCCTACACACAGTCCGTCCCTCCCTCCTTCCCTCCCGCCCTACCATGTGTACCAGTCTGTGCAGTGGACCCTGTGCCAGTAAACAACTGAACCCTGCAGAGCGGGTGCCCCTTTGTGACATATCCACCCCATGGCTTCCCAGATTCCACCAGAGTATTCCAGTCTCTCTCTCTCTCTAACAATAAATCATGTGCAATTTAAGACAATGTTTATGTTTTTAGAGGGTTCAAAGAATGGACAATGATGGCACAAAGAAAGTTCAAATAATGTGTAGTGATATTGCTCTAGATATATAGATATTATATACAGTGCTGCTTGAAATTTTGTGAATCCTACAGAGATGGTCATTATTTTTGTATAAAATATTAAAATGAACTTATAAAATCTTTTATCTGAACTCCAATTCGTTATATATATATATATATATATATATATATATATATATACGTTATATATTTTCATTGTTTATTTAACAAAAGTGGTTTATTTAACAAAAACTGATTTCATGTGTGCAAAAATATGTGAACCTCTTCAGTCAATAGCTCTTGGACCTCCATTAGATAGATAGATAGGTACTTTATTGATCCCTGAGGGGAAATTAAGGCGTTACAGCAGCTCACATCACAAACAACAACAACAAAATAAAGTGACAATAGAATAATAGAATAAAAATAAAATAGACATCTGAAACATTATAAACAGTAAGAACAGTCCAGTTTAATTTAACATCCCCCAGCCTGATCTTTTCTGACGCAGGCAGAAAAGATCTCCTATAGCGCTCCTTAGTGCAACATGGTTGTAATAATCTGTTGCTAAAGGAGCTTCTCTGCTCTGCCACAGTGTCATGTAGGGGATGGGAGGGATTGTCCATGATGGCCAGGAGTTTGGTCCTCATCTTCCTATTGGCCACCTCCTCCACAGTGTCCAGGGTGACACAGAGGACAGAACCAGCTTTCCTAATAAGCTTGTTCAGCCTCTTGGTGTTACCTTCCTTGATGCTGTCCCAGCATACCACCGCGTATAGCACTGCACTGGCCACCACTGACTGGTAGAACATGTTCAGCAGAGTCCTGCATATGCCAAAGGACCTGAGCCTCCTCAGGAAATAAAGCTGGCTCTGGCCCCTCTTGTACAGGACATCTGTGTTACCAGTCCAGTTTATTGTCCAGGTGCACCCCCAGCTACTTGTAGCTCTGGACCACCTCCACGTCCTCTCCCTGGATACAAACAGGAGACAGGGGGAACCCTAGTCTTCCTAAAGTCCACCGCCATCTCCTTTGTCTTGCTGATGTTGAGTAGCTGGTGGTTCTGCTCACACCACTCAACAAAACTGTCCACCAGTCCTCTGTACTCGGTTTCCTGGCCTCCACTGACACATCCCACAATCACAGAATCGTCCGAGAACTTCTGCAGATGGCAAGTATCTGTGTTGTAGAGGGTGAAGAGGAAGGGAGACAGAACTGTCCCCTGGGGGGCGCCAGTGCTGCTTACCACCCAGTCTGGCACACATCCCTGCAGCCGTACAAACTGTGGCCTGTTGGCCAGGTAGTTTGTTATCCAGGAAACAATGGGGGAGTCCACCTGCATCCTCAGAAGCTTATCCGCAAGTAGTAAGGGCTGTATGGTGTTAAATGCACTGGAGAAGTCAAAGAACATGACCCTCACAGTGCTGCCAGCCTTATCTAAATGGGAGTGAGCTCTGCATAGCAGGTAGATGATGACATCATCCACACCAATGTCTGCCTGGTAGGCAAACTGCAGGAGGTCCAATGGGCCTCATGTGTGTGTGCAGCGATAACTTGGAGTAAACGTCTTGTATAGCCACTAATCAGTCTCTGACATCTGTTTTGAGGGATTTTTGCCCACTCGTCCTTACAGATCTCAGCCAATTGAGTGAGGTTTGAGGGGTGTCTGGCATGAATTGCCCGCTTCAGGTCCTGCCACAGCATCTCGATTGGATTTTTTGACTTGGCCAATCCAAAACACAAATCTTCTTTCTCCATTCTTTGGTAGGTGTGCTTGAATGCTTTGTGTCGTCTTGTTGGAAAACCCATTTTCAGCCCAGCTTTAGCATCATGACTGATGGCTTGACGTTCTGTTTAAGAATCTCCTGGTATACACTCACCAAACACTTTATTAGGAACACCTGTACACCTTCACATGGTGGATGTGGTGTAATGGTGTGGGGAATGTTTTCTATTTCCATTAATACCAATAAATCATTGCTTGAATGCCACAGCCTATTTCAGTATTGTTGCTGACCATGTGCATCCCTTCATGGCCACAATTTACCCATCTTCTAATGGCTACTTCCAGCATGATAATGCACCATGTCACAAAGCAAAAGTCGTCTCAAACTGGTTTCATGAACATGACTTGAAAGTGCACCTGAAAAATCTGCAGGAATTGCGTGATGCAACATGTCATCATGGACCAGAATCTCAAAGGAATGTTTCCAACATCTTGTGGAATCAATGCCACGAACAATTGAGGCTGTTTTGAGAGCAAAGGGAGGCCCTACCCAGTATTTGTATAGTATTTGTATAGTGAGTGTACCTCAGAATTTATGGTTCCCTTAATGATGTAGAGTCGTCCAAGTCCAGAGGAAGAAAAGCAGCCCCAGATCTTGACATTCCCACCACTATGCTTGACTGTTGGGATAAGGTTCTTTTGGTATTAGGCAGTGTTGGGTTTTCGCCAAACATAGTGGTTTTGATTGTGACCAAAAAGGTAAATTTTGGACTCATCTGTCCAGAGAACGGACTTCCAGAAACCTTCAGGCTTGTCCAGGTGGTCTCTGGCAAAGTTAAGATGGGCAGTTTGGTTCTTTTTTGACAGCAGAGGCTTCTTCCTAGCAACCCTCCCATGAATGCCATTTCGATTCAGTGTTCTTATTGTTGAAGCATGCACAGTTACCTGAGATGCAGCAAGGGAGGTATGCAAATTTCTAGATGTTATGTTTGGGTTGGGGTTTACCTGATTTATTATTTTTGTTGTGGCTCTTGGGGATATTTTGGAAGGGTGTCCACTTCTAGGCCGAGTTGTTGTCATGTTAAATGCTCTCCATTTGTAAATTATTTGCCTCACAGTGGACTGATGGAGCTCAAATCTTGTTGAGATGATTTTATAGCCTACCCCAGACTGATGTCCTCTCACTACCCTCTTCCTGATGTCCTCTGACATCTCCTTTCCTCTCGGCATGGTGTGTTTTGCATTCAACTGTATGGGTAACGCAAAACTGACCAGGTTTCTTATCTCATAAGTCTCATTGGTCCCACCCAAACTCTTTCCTAAAGATCTCTCCTTTTTTTTTTTTTATATATGTTTTTTAGGGCATTTCTGCTTTATTGGGATAGAGACAGTAGAGATTGACAGGAAGGATGGGAAAGAGAGGAGGGATGACATGCAAGATAGGTCGAGGGTCGGAATCGAACCAGGAACCTTGCGATTACGTGGTAAGCGCATCTCTCCTTTGATTGGTTCATTTGGTACCCAATTATTTACCCACCTGATTCTACTTACCTACTTGATTTAACCAATGCAACTTGGGGTCACTTATTTTTGCACCTGCACTAATTTCTTTATAATTTAGTTGTTCTACTACACGTATGATTTCCTCTAAACCAACATATGGAATTGGTAAATATAAACCTGCTATGTCAGATAAAAAAAGACTGGTTCTGATTAAATAAAGATTTCATGGTAAAAACTAAAAAGAAATCTATAATTGCACAAGGGGTTCACATACTTTCAAGCAGCACTGTATACATCTTATGCAACAGCAATCTAGAGATCAAAGGCTGTAGTGAAGGGTGTGGGAGGTGCTCATGACAGGTCAGCTGAGAGACCTGCATGACAGGTCAGACACTTACAACTCAGCAGAATAGATAGGATACAGGTCAGACTCGATTATTGTTGGCTGACACACCCACACCTCAGACTAGTCTTTTATTGTCGTCACCACTGGGATTAGCTTGCTAAGACTGGGTGATGCTTATTTTTTTAATTTATTTTTCTATTGTAGCTATTTAAAAAGAAACTCAGTGATATTATTGGCCAATTATTTTAGGAGAGAGCTCTGTTTATTTGGCATGGTTGGCACCCTGAGGGTCTTTTCATAAGCAATGAGTGAGTGTTGTGTAGTTCCGTGTAAAGGGACCCATGTGAACCAAAATGTGAAATTCATCAGAACATATAAAATTGGGTGTTAAATGAAAGCTAAAAGTATATATTTTGGGGAAATTAAGTAAATACATTTCGGCAATCATTTGCATGCAATAACTGCCTGAAGTCTGCGACTAGAGCCTGACAGAAACTGGAGTTTTGGTCCGACACTGTAGAAAATGTGTGTGTGTGTGTGTGTGTGTGTGTGTGTGTGTGTGTGTGTGTGTGTGTGTGTGTATATATATATATATATATATATATATATATATATATATATATATATATATATATATATATATATATATATATATATATATATATATATATATATATATATATATTTATTTATTTATTTATTTATTTATTTATTTATTTATTTATTTATTTATTTATTTATTTATTTATTTATTTATTTATTTATTTATTTATTTATTTTCTTTGGGACATAATTCCTTTTTAGCACAGTTTTCATAAGAAAAAAAATGGCAAAAAGATGCTCTTAATGCTGATTAGGTGAAAATCCATATCAATAATGACCTGAAATTATGTCCATTGGTAAATAGAGCAGCCAAATAAGAATTTCACATGTTCAGTGCACTGTATATTGTTATCAGTGGTTTACACAGATTTTCTATAATTTAGGAATGTGAGGCTGACACACATCTCAGTCTACATTAAGTAAACACTCTTATGCAGAATTACTTGTAGTAAGTGCTTGCATCACGAGGCTGACCGACTCATCATAAAAACAAGTCACATGAAACCCCTTAAAAAGTGATGCTGGTCTCTCTCGTCCAGATCAGTGTCATCAATGCCTGGTGCTGAAGAGAAGAACACTGGGCTGACCAAGGACGAGGATAGGCAGTTCTCACACAGTGAACAGCAGACTCTTTGTTGGACCCAAACGAGGGCCTAGAACAAGAAAGTGAGAGCTGTGCACCCTTCCCCAGACTTCAGAAACTCACAGACATAGCCTACATATGAACACCCACAACAAATGCACATATTGACATGATAGATGCATATGTAATGTATGCTCAACTAAGAGCTGGTTGTCCTGATATTTTACTGTGTATTTCATTCTATATTATATAATCCAATCAGAAAAGCTTCAATGGCCTTTTTGTCATGGTTTATTACTTGGAAAATATCTGGGCTGCGTTTCTCTCCATAGCAGTGTGACCCTGTAAGCTAGGAAAGGACACTTGAATAAGGGATTTGGCAACTATTTGATTCTTTATTTGAACCTTTATCCCTGTTAAAGGCTAGTGTCATTGAGATCTTAAGAAAGACCTGTTCCAAGACGGCATTCTTCTTCTTGACTGAAAAAATTAAATTGTAGCTCAAACAGAAAGGTCAGGCTGATAAGTGACATTTAATAACACTCATAAAGTGTCCCCCTGGGGACCTGGGGATGAAAGTCACAGTGGCTGAATCAGGACCCTTATCCCAGATGACTGGGGCTGAATGAAGTATGGAGCACAAATGTCATGTCGGCTGATTTAATTGTAGCAGTAACAGGTGAAGCATATTACCAACACATCCAGAGGCACCAGACCAGACAAGACCTACCATGAAGATTAAATGAAGCGCAAACACGAGAGGTAAAGGGTGACTCACTAAACAGATATGCTCTGGAAAATCTATATAATAGGCTGTAGAAAAAAACTGTTTCTGATGTTACACAACTTAACAAAAGTACTAAAGGAACTCAACCTTTTATATGCCACCATTAGCATAACAGTGGACAACTTCACACTGCACCATTAATTCTGAGTATACCCCCTCGCCATCGCCAAAACAGTGAAGTGTCTGTCCCTTTCCTGTCCTTTGCCCCGGCCCGAATAGCCCTACCCCACCAGTGTGTTCTCTCCCCCCCATATCCCCTGTGCCAGGCTGACTCTATGCCAGGCTCGGTCTTTACAGGTCCACTGGACCACAGGGCACAAGGCTGCTAATGAGAGGGGAGGCCTGGGGGATATTTGCTGTGTGTGATGATGAATGAACAAACACATCTCATACAATTTGAGAATAGTATACATCAAGAGAGGAGAGAGAGCCAACCTTTAGTCATATGTATGTGTCATCTGTCTCTGTGAGTCCTAGCTAAGTGTTTTGGGTTATGTTGAACTCATGTTATTCTATGGTTATTACCGGTAAATGGTTTTGGGGTCTCTGGATTGAGGTTGTTGTGGTAGACCAGCGCTGTTCTCTTGCTCTGTGTTTGTAGAATGAAATCCTCTCTGTCCCTGCCTGAGCACACTGCTGTCCCAGTACAAACACACAAGCCAGGGTCACCCTCTACCTCTTCCATTTTGATTGGCGGATACTAGAGACGCCCCCTGATGTTGACCAATGGGAGACGAGCAGGAAGGTCTCCTGTCAGTTAAGTTTTCAGTTGGAAAAGAAAAAAACTGATGGCGTGTCTAGCCTTGGAGAGGAGAGTTGTCACGCAGCCTAGGGCTCTGCACAAGGCATTATCAGAGCTTCTCACAGCATCCTGCCATATGCACCATCTACCTTATCTTTTTATTGGTGACTGTATGTAGATTACACTTGCTTCACAGCTACTAGAGAATAAAAACATATGCTGTCAACTATGTGCTACTGCACTGTGCTATGTCCAAGTTTTGTCCCTTTATGTACAAGGCAAAATGTTCTTTAGTGAGCCACTGAAGCAAATTGTTTCCTTTTCTAAGCTGTTTTCTGATACTTCTCCAGTGTCACCGGTTAGAATGAAATGATGGTTATGAGATAACC
Organism: Argentina silus; assembly: GCF_951799395.1. NCBI lineage: Eukaryota > Metazoa > Chordata > Actinopteri > Argentiniformes > Argentinidae > Argentina > Argentina silus. The sequence goes on along the minus strand of NC_139655.1, from coordinate 9,619,804 downwards.
ACCAGAGAGGGAAAATGGTGACTGTCTTGAACAAGACAGACAGCAAGAGAGGGAGAAAGGCAAAAAAATAGCTGAATTGGCACAAGAGCTGCATTGTTGTTCATCTGTCCTTCCATTCCGCATAGTGGAGGATAACAGCTGTGTCCTGGCTCTCCCTCTCTCTGACATCCTGTTGGTGTCAGGGATGAGTACCCTCCTTGTTATGCTGTCCAATATTTGAATGAGCATACATTCTTAACCAATAAGGTGCACTGTAGAAGTGTAATATGTTTTTTTTTTTATTATGTAGAACTTTGAAGTTGTTGAAACCAACTGGAATTTCCAAATGTCATTCATACCTGTGTAAATAAACTCTCTCTCTCTCTTTCTTTTTCTCCATCTGCAGGGAGTTAAGAAGCCTTTCACAGAGGTCATAAAGGCCAACATTGGCGACGCCCATGCCATGGGCCAGCGACCAATCACATTTCTCAGACAGGTGGGTTTTTTCATCTCTCAAAGCTGTGGTGTTTTGTGAGTTTTAAGTGTTCCATTATTACACATGGCTAAAACCTTTCTATGTGTGTCCTCCTGTCAGGTTTTAGCGCTGTGCTCCTACCCAGAACTCCTAGATGACAACAAGTTTCCAGAGGACGCTAAGAACAGAGCACAACGGATCCTTCAGGCCTGCGGAGGGGGCAGCTTAGGTGAAAGAACTCTCTGCTCACCATGTGCGTGTGTTCATCTTTCAAATGTGATAATCCATAGAACTCATTATTTATTTTTGATATTTCCAGGGGCATACAGTGCAAGTCAGGGCATCGAGTGCATACGGCAGGATGTGGCTCGTTACATTGAGAAGCGGGATGGTGGAATCCCTTCTAATCCTGACAACATCTACCTCTCCACCGGGGCGAGCGATGCCATTGTGGTAAGAAGGATGTTGATATAGAACAGCTGAGAACCTATTCCTATCTGCTTCTATCCTCCCAATGCCAAATTGGATCTTCCTTCCTCCTCTCATCCCCTACTCTCCCCTCCTCTCCCCTCCTCTCTCCTGTAGACAATGCTGAAGTTGTTGGTGTCTGGTGAGGGGAGAACGCGTACAGGGGTAATGATATCCATTCCTCAGTATCCTCTCTACTCTGCTGCTCTGGCTGAGTTGGCAGCTGTGCAGATCAGCTACTACCTGGACGAGGACAAGTGCTGGAGCCTTGATGTCAGTGAGCTGCGGCGCGCTGTGAAGGCAGCCAGGGAGCACTGCATCCCCCGTGCCCTCTGCATCATCAACCCTGGAAACCCCACCGGTACTCACTAACACAGTGGGCATCATTTCAGATCTGCCTTTTGATTGTTTAACCATCCACCATGCATGACTAATATGCCACAATGTTAGAATTTAGACTCTGAATCAACTATTTTATGTATTTATAATGACCATCAATGAAGTCAAGATGGGACAACACTTTTGCAACATTGTAGAGTTTTAGTAGTACCACAACATACTTACTCTAGCTGATGTCTAGAAAACATTGTCAACCTTGCAACCATAGAACAACTGAAAATGCCCAGGGGGGAATTTTCATTCCTGAAACACCAGATTGGTGGTGAGTCTTTTTTGCCAATGCCTATCCTATTGAGCAGACTCTTGTACTCTCTATCCTTTAATAGGTCAGGTCCAGAACAGGCAGTGCATTGAAGATGTGATCCGATTTGCTGCTGAGGAGCACCTTTTCCTCATGGCTGATGAGGTAACTCTTCAATACAGTCCCTCTTTTATTCTCATGTTTTCCTCACTCTGTATTGTAATGTGTATTCATCCCTCCCTCTGTGTCTGTCAGGTGTATCAGGATAACGTGTATGCAGACGGCTGCAAGTTCCACTCCTTTAAGAAGGTGCTTTTTGAGATGGGACCAAAGTACTCCAGCACTGTGGAGCTGGCCTCCTTTCACTCCACCTCTAAATGTTACATGGGAGAGTAAGTCTGTGGCTACATGCACAATTGCACACACACACATACATACATTCTCACAAAAGATGACTGAAGCCATACAAACACACCATAACCCTAACCCTTAAAGTATGATCATACTGATTGTACTTAACAGTTTATTTCCTGATAACTGCCTGGCAGGTGTGGCTTCAGGGGGGGCTACATGGAGGTGATCAATCTGGATCCTGATGTGAAGGTCCAGCTCACTAAGCTGGTGTCAGTGCGCCTGTGCCCCCCAGTCCCTGGCCAGGCTCTCCTAGACCTGGTGGTCAACCCCCCTCAGCCTGATGAGCCGTCCTACGCAACCTTCATCAAGGTCAGAACACTGTCACACACTGTCACTGAGTGTGATAGACAGAGTGACAGTTTACTTCAAAATCAAAGATCCCAATCTTTCTGGATTAAGGCATACAGCTGGATCAACCTGACCTCCTTCTACAACCCTTCTACAGGAGCGTACAGCCGTCCTGGCTGATCTGGCTGAGAAGGCCAAGCTTACAGAGCAGATCCTCAACACAGTCCCCGGGATCAGCTGTAACCCGGTACAGGGAGCCATGTACACTTTCCCCCGCATCATACTGCCAGAGCACGCCATAAAAGAGGCCAAGGTCTCACTATACCCCACTGTGTTTCGCTCTTTCTCTTTTTGTATCTCTCCTTTTCTTGTTGCTGGTGTTTTTTTCGGTAGCCTGTTTCTGTCTATTTGTAAAACTATGTGCCCTAACATACAATATATATATCTCCATTGCCCTAGTTACTTTCTTGATTTAGAAAATATGGTCAGATAAAAGACAGGGCCTTTCCAATCAAAATAGCATGATGCGACTTGGTCCAATGCAGCACCATGATGTGGTTTGTCCCATGGCCCTACTCTTTCTGTGCTTGTGTAGGAGAAGGGCCAGGCCCCAGACATGTTCTACTGTATGCAGCTGCTGGAGGAGACCGGCATCTGCTTGGTCCCAGGGAGTGGATTCGGACAGAGGGATGGAACCTATCACTTCAGGTTAGCCCTGCCTGCTGCTACCATACAATGTCAGAACCATTATTCCCAAGATATGGTGCATGCTTAGATAACTCCTCTCTCTCTCTCGCTCTTCCTCTAGGATGACCATCTTGCCCCCTACTGAAAAGCTGAAGGTGGTATTGGACAAAGTCAGGGAGTTCCATCAGCGTTTTACAGAGCAGTACTCCTAACCCCCTCTCCTTGATCCTCCCCTTCCTAGTTTACCTGGTCTGTTTGTACACAGGACCCTAGCTGCCCTTAGAACCTGTGAAAATCTATATTATCCACTCTAACTGACTGTGTGCCAGTATCTCATGAAGTGCCTTTGTGTGACTGGTACAGCCCCCACAACAACACACCTCCTGTATGACTTTCTCAGTGTCCCAGAGTTCACATTTCGAGGGGTAAAACAAAATGCACTTTTTTTACCTTGGTACCTGGATTGCAGTAATGTTTTTAGCCAAATTTGTAGTTGTCTGTAAGCATCTGTGTAATCTTCAAGTCATGATCATACCAGTTCAGGGTTTAGCTACTGTTCTGACAATGTTTCAAATGTTTGAATAGCCCTAATATTTTTGCAGTTCATACATCAACTCTATGGTCCAAAATGGGGAGTAAATAGTTTGCGTAGATGTAGACCAGCAGAGGGCGTACAATTGATGTCACATTGAAAAAGGGTACTGTTTGGGAGAACAGGTGTTTGTAATGTGTGTGATGAACACTCAGAATGTAGACATTTGTAATAATTAATGTTGATTTTATTGTCTGTGAAAATATAAATAAAAGTTCAATTTCTACATTAAGTCTTGTGCCAAGTTAGAAGCTGAAAGTCACAGACCACTAATCTAGAGTTTATCACGTGTACAAGTGGCATTGATGTTGATGTTATCCTGATGAAGACCTAGTTGGGGTCGAAACGTCCTTGTTAATAAAGTAACACATTTTTAGGAGCAGTTAAACCTTACCAACAAGGCTCAATACCCACACACTACAATAAAAAGGGGTCTGACAAATAATAACATATCCATCTGTGAAATAAACAGCTGAAAATGTTGAGTATAACGCATTGTATGTTCTCTATTTTCAAATTCTATAAGCCTTCCTCTTCAAGGTTCCCTGAGAAGAAGAAATGAATGAAAAAACATTACGTTTGGACTGGGTCCCGCATCTTCATCTAGTTTTTGGCTGCAATGCAAAATTACAAATAGCTGCACATGTAGACAATAGCAGCCTATTGTCTATAAATAATGCTTTCCTACTACAAACATTTTTTCCCAAAGAAAATCTTGAAAAAGCATGTCGCGTGCATACTGCATGTACAGTAAAACAGGCAAGTGCAAACTCCATCCACTGGCGTCAGAAACGGGTTATGTGTTCTGCAGAACGCGACCAGCAGACCACAGAAGAAAATAAGAGACTCAAGTGATTGACATAATGAGACACCAATTGACTTTTAGAAGCTCTGTATTGTAACCAATCCAAATACAGATTGGGCATGAACAGGAAGTATGCACTACATCTAGCTTGTAGCAATTTTTTGCAGCGCAAGTCGCATGTCAGATTCAACGTTTAGCTCAGTAGATAATTATATCGTGAATATGCACTATTAGATATTTCAGTACTATAACATTAACGTTTATTTTACAGGACTTTCACTTCTGACATCTAATCCCAGCAAATACTCCTTCAACGGTAAGTTATCATTGGAGTAGGTGCCCGACGTGCTTCGCTAGCTAGCTAGCTAATCCATTCATGTTTTGCTTTTGTTAACCACAAAACATTCCTTACCATGTCACTGTCACTGATGGTCTCGTCTCCTTCATATGTTTGTATATCACCATCAAACTCAAATCAATGGAATTCAAACATAAAATGTAACTACCTAGATAGTGATGAGACGAATTACTGTAGACGGACCGCAATCTGCTTCCAAAGAAAAGTGGTGGGGTGACCGCTTTTATGTTGAATCCCAGAGATTCCCAACAATATGTGTCGTTCACAGCGATGGGGGAGGTTGAGCTGTCCTGTCTCGCCTATGTGAAGATGTATCTGCACGCCTGTCTGTTTCCACGGTGCAGTGTCAATGGGCTGCTGTTGTCGTCCAGCCCGGCAGGTGGGGCAGTGTGCGTAACAGACTGTGTCCCCTTGCTCCACTCTCACCTGCCTCTAGCCCCCATCACTCAGCTGGCCCTCACACAGGTACTAGGTATTGTCTTTTCAGCCCAGCATAATGTCTCTGAGATGGTCAAATACATGTGCCTGTGAGTTGTGGTTCAAATTGTTGTTATTCACTACAATGTACTTCGCTTCAGGTGGATGTGTGGTGTGCACAGACCCAGCAGAGGATTGTAGGATACTACCAAGCCAATGCCTGTGTGTCAGACAGCAGGTGGGTCCCCTGTAGTAGTGGTCCAGCAGCATCTTCAAGATGTCTTTGTCTCTCTCTCTCTCTCTCTCTCTCTTGTGCATTGACATTTCCTATCATGTTTTTCTGGCACAGCTGAATCTGGTTTATTCTGGGTTTCTTTTATGTTTAGTATCCTCTCAACTATGTTTTTAACCCTATCCACTCTCTCGTTCTCTTTCCCACCGGTTAGCCCTACACCATGTGCGCTGAAGATAGCAGACAAGATTGCTGAGCAATGTAACAACGCAGTATTGTTAATGGTATGGACTTCGTTCTTGTGGTGGATGTGGGTGGGTGGGTGGGTGGGTGTGTTGGTGTGTGGGTATATGTATGTCTGTACGGCTGTAGTGCCTGCATGGACGCAGGACATTTTTTGTTCATTTTATTTTGTATGTTGTCAGCTCCACTCCAACTGTCTGTTTCCTGTGTCTGGGTGCCTTTTCAGATTGACGGTGGGAAGATGTCTCCTGACTACAGGGTTCCCCCCATTGTAATGTATGAGCGTAAAGACACTAGATGGACCCTCAAAGACAAACACACGTAAGAGCTGACCTGACTGGTCTTCCATCTCTGCATGCTGTATACCCTTCTGTCTAGAATCAAGATTTATAACCACTGTTTGCTTTTCTGTTGGTACACCTCCATAGTGCTTTTAGAGTCCATCGGGTTGAGGTTGGCACTCAAATTCTAATGCTCTGAGTCAGTACCTTTTAAGAGACATTAAAAGTTTGTCAAATGCTTTGTCAGACTTAGTGATCTAATGTCAAGTTGGGTCCATGCCCCTGTAGCAGGCATCACGCTACTGCAAACAGTATTGCTTCCTCGCACTCCCAAGCTCACACGAGTCTCGGACCTGCGTCCTCTGTATTGCCAACACGTGATCATCACCGAAATACCCAATGGAAACCAGCTACACTACCGAAAAGCTAGCAATTCGATGGCACGAGTTTACCATCTCAGCTCGGTTACACCCCATGCCATTTGTTGTGTAGATCCAACTATATGCCACAATTTCAAATGAATGGAAAATACCAACACCACTTAGTTCCCTGGTTTTATTTGGTGCTTATCTTTCCCATTAATTTGGTTATTGAGGCATTTAGCTGCATCAACACATCCAATGGCATGGGACATGGACATCTCTACATTGGACCTCTTAAAATCTGAAAAACGTATGTCAAATTTAGATTTTTGGAGTGAACTAAAGGAGTAATGTTTATGCTGCTGTTGTTTTTCTTCCAGGATAATGCTACGGCAGTGGGAGGAGACTCGGTCTATAGCGAGTCAGATACTGGATTCTGGAGATCACACGTTGTTAGTGGATTTTGACAGCCATTTGGATGACATAACAAAGGACTGGACGAATCAGAAACTCAATGCCAAGATAGCAGAGCTTGCCTCACCTGCCAATGGCAATATCTAAAATATGGTCATGGTGTTCAGAATATTGGAATATTTATGTATTCACCTACTGAAAGTAAACATATTTTGTCCGAAATATTGTTTTCAAGCATCGTTTAATGCAGTAACACAGGACAATGACATGTAATATAGGACATAGATGAATAACATATTTACATCTAGAAAAATCTGTGCAGTCTTCCACCTTCCATCGGTGTGTCAGTCCAGAGTGCCTTGTGTTATAAACCCAACAGTCACGTTAACCTGCTTACAACCACAATCTGAGTAGTTCACTGTGTGCCAATGAATTTACAACAGATATGTGCAACATGCTGTCCCACTGCTTTCAGAGTGTAACTTTGTATTAATTAAACTACATCTACAAACATTTAGAGTATTTGTGTATATGTAAACATTGATTCATAAGAAAGGAGTATCTTTTCTGATTTAATCCCTTTTTAATAAAAAAAGTGATAATATGTTCCCTGCCCCCCCCATTCTAGAAAGGTTGTGCTCATCACTACTGTTATAAACCAATACCACAGACAAGTTTGTCCTGCAACTAGTGATTGGTTTGATGAAACCAGACTGCAGCTTAATAGCCCATCATGGTTGTTATGGTGTTTCTTCATATAATGCTTACAAAACTTGGAATAAAGTAAATAGTCAACAACTGTGTTATCATAAACAATGTGAGGCAAGTAAAAATGTATGGATTTTCAAATGGAGTCATGACATGACAGTAAGCATTAATAACAAATGAACTAAGTTGATTCCATCAAAGAGTGCCAGCTTGAATTCAGAACAATAATGTGTCATCACATGTTGAGGTTCATTAACAGTAAAGACAGCAGAAGACTGAACCAATGTGATGGCTTCCATGTACATGATGGCTTTTCTAAAGGACTCTTTGGATAATTATATGAGAAGTCCATTCAGGTGCCTGTGATTGAATGTTCACTGGGCACTGGCACTAGGCTGAGGGTGACTTCTCCCAGTGGTGATCGGCTGGCCAGCTGCTGGAGGAGGGTCATGGACTCCCTAAAGGCCTGTGCTTCTTTGACTTGCTGTTTAGCCCAGGGAAAGGAAATCTGAGAAAGGAAGGGAGGGACGAAATGTCACTCTATTTTTCAGTTGTCCTGTGTATACATATATCTTGTAAGTCAAATGTGTTAACTTCCCATAGAGATGTTCCAACATGTAATTTCACATGCACATTTTCAAATCAACACAACAACAATATTGAATGCTAAGAAATGCACATCAAGTAATATAAGTTATACTACTTATATAACATCAATAGGACATCACTAATAGTCAGATTGTAGAGATGATCAACAAAAAGTATGCTGTTGTAGAAATTTCACCCTTGTGAAATAAGATGTCTTTCAGTTCCAAAAAGCATTTAGTCAACTGTTTATTGTTCAAGCAAAATAGTATTGTATGGTACACCGAGTATACCAGGTAAATTAAAGGCAGTCCAAATACAACTACATGTTTGAGACACACATTTTATACAATACTATTCAAGTGGCAGATAGTAGTTTCAGAGGTGTCACTGAGGCCCCTTATTCATTCTTCCCATATGGTGACTAGACAGACGTGTTTGATTCGATTAATTGCTAACACTTTCTTACACTGTGCAGAGAGGAGTGGTGAAGAATGAACCATTTGTAACTCAGTAGGAGTTAGTGGGGAACTGTTGGGGCCACTGTACCTCTGTGATGATGAGTTTGCTGGACGGATCCTCTTTGTCACTGAATTCCTCTCCAAAACACAGGGTGATGCCACACTGAGGGGGGTCGCCTCCATAACTGCGGAACATGTCCAGCTCTACGGACACGGACACGGACACACACATCAGACAATCAAACCGACATACAGTATTAATATCAAATCAAAGTCTGCTAAATAGGGACAGGAAAACACAGGGCCCTAGTTATAAAGCCTATTGAGAGATCCTCGGCAACAGCCAGTGACCAGCCCCATGTCACTCACTCTGTCTGAACACCTCTCTGTTGAAGAGCATTACAGGATCCACAGCACGGTCCATCTTGTTGGGCTTTTGTGTGGGGGTGTGGGGCCCAGTCCAGAACACCCGGCCCTGGCAAAAGCGCTTGCCGTAGATCCCTCCCCCCGTGGTGGTCAGCATCATGCCTTTCTCCATGAAGGGAAGCAGGGTGGACAGGGCCTGGAGCCGTGGGCCGAGGCCAGGCATGGAGGTCAGGGTGGACGGGGGCTCTGGGAGGGGAATGCGTGGGAACGCCCCAACCATCATGGAGGAAGAGGTGGGGGGAACAGGGGCAGAGGGCAGGAACGTGATTCTGATATCACTTCCAATGATCTCACGTCTGAGCACTTCCTGTCCAATGTACTTCACCAAGACAAGGAAAGAGTCCTGGGCTGAGAAGAGAGAGAGGGAGAGAGAGAGAGAGAGACAGAGTAGGGAGTAGTTAACACAACATGCATGGAGTAGACAGTATGTGAATCCAAAGCAGATCTGACATACTCTGTTAAGCCATGAGGGCTCATGCATCTGTGTTATTACCTCCAAGCGGGACAGTCTCGATCGTGAAGTTCACCTGGATCTCATCAACCGCTACAGACAAGACGAGAGCATTTCAAAAGCATGTCAATTAACCAACATGTCATTGCAACTCGGGAGTGCAAAGGTAAGGCTGAGAATGTCAGCTTTAACAAACATACTGAAGATGGGGTTTTGAGAGACATTATGGGCCGGTTTCCCAGTTTCTGGTATAAATCACACTTGTAATGGAAGTTCTCAATTAGTTTTTGTTTAGGATTAGTTTTAAAATGTGTCTGGTAAACCAGCCCTTCAAGAACAAAGACAAAATCAGTTTGATTTACTACCATCGCTTTTCAGGATGACTGTCGACTGGCCGACCTCATCTAGCTGGACTGTAACACAGTTTTCCTCCTCCATCTCCTGGACAGACTGAAAAAACACAGATACAACACACACATATATATTAATAATATTGAGAAAAACATTCTTGAGCCATCATCATTTTCTCCTTCTGAATGACATACCATGCTGATTGGTATAGAGGTGACAACCTCCTCTTTCATCTGCTTTGCTTGGATCTCCTCCTCACTGTCTGATTCGCTGCTCCTTCTTTTCCTCCTCCTTGTTCTGCCTTGGCCCTTCATGTCTCTGCACACTAATCCTGTCAAGAGTTATACAACAGTCAAATAACATTGATTTTCTCACAAGAATTTCAGGTGTGGAGGTTGGATTAGACAGTACAATAATAAATACAGAACAGCACAATTCACACAATATATGGCAAATACAATTACAGAGTATGAGTGTAAGTAGGGACTATTAGGTCAGAATTTGTCAGGACTGCACTTTAACATCATCCCCATGGATACAAACTAGCATACATTCGTATACTGTTATACATTCGATAAGATATTAAGATATTAGGGTATAAGGGTCCCTAGACCTCTGGTGTACAACACATAGCATTGTAGAAATGTTCTAATCAGTATTCAACCTTGTTGTCAACCACCAGTGTGGGTGTGTGTGGACCACTTATGTCATGGACACTGTCACCTTGGACTACTTATCAACTCAAGAATGCAGATGCAATGACCTATGATGAGGTTGATGTGGTTATGGATTTGTGCATGGGGACACATGTTCCTCTAAGAAGTTCCTCTATTGGGTTAGTAACAAAGGAAAAAACAAAACAAATCATGTTGCAAGTGAGTGGTGAGTGTTTCCATTGCAATTAGTATAAAGGAGTGCCTGTGAGTGTGTGTTTTGTATCTCACCCTGTTCATTGATGGGCACAAGGAGGTACACTTTGTATGGCTCTGAAATGTCAAGCTGTGACCTATCGCCAACTTCTCTGAACTCTGTGCTCTTGTTGAGGGCGCAGCGCAGCCGGGTCTTCCATGAAGCCGGGTCAGCACGATCCCCATCTGACAGCTTCCCCTTAAAGGCCGCCCAAGCCTGTGAGGTAGGGTGGGGTATCTTTATTCTTATGAAACAATTAAAATATGTATTGTTTTGCTGATTTCGGACCTTCAATTCAAAATTTCAGTTTTCTGTGCTGGAAACACATTTAATTTTACATGATGAAAAGCTGTCACAACAATAAAATTAGTCACTGAACTAGTGAAATGCTCATTGTGTTAGTACCTTGAAGATGGCAGCGTCCTCTTCGCTGCGGAAGTCTTGTTTTCCAGCGTGTTTCCAGGGGATCCGGAACATGGTTTTGGCACCATTATCCCATTCAAGCCCGGGGTACTTCCTACTGTTGACCTGCAGCCCAACATTCAACAGGACACAAAAAGTGAGAGAGAAACACTCACCCATGCCCACGTTCCCTGCACCTCTAACCACCCCCAGACCAACTAATACACTCAAACACCCACATCAACTATTACAGTAGGCTATTCTAAGTGTACATGAACAGTATATTTGCATATACTGAGCTCATAGTCCACATCCCTCCTGCCACCTCACACTAACCTGTTCTACCATCCATGAGCGTAGTTTGCGTGTAGAGCGAGTTCTTCTAGGTGCCATGGCTGTGAAGACAGTCACTTAATTTCAGTCTAAAGTTAAACTGCAATTCAGACACATTATGGTAGCTAGTAGTATATGTATCCATGATAGAATGAGGAAATCTCTTTCTGCTTTCACAAGATTCTTTATTTGTCACGTGCATACAAGTATACAGTGAAATGCAAAAGTGACAGTGCCACAGAGTAGTGCAACAATAAGTTTTAAAATAGAATAAAATAAAATAAAATAGAAGTAGTAAAAAATATAAACAGTATAACGGCCAGCACGCGCGCGCGCGCACACACACACACACAATTAATGTCTATTGTTCTCGTTTTGCTACTGCTAAGAACATTCATTATCTAGTAGAATAGATAGAATTAGAAGAATATTCTGATTCGTGACTTGTTACTAGTGGTTTAAAACCAATTAATTAAGCTGTATCGGTTTCCTAGGTAATGTAATGAAATAAAATAAAGAAACAAGCAGCTGTCAAAATACCTTTCGTAAAACCACAATTGCTAATTCATAGAGTTCACACTTTTCCAGAGGTGATATCCATGTAAATTCCGATGACAGAAAGCACTTAAGTTTCACTTACCTTAGGTTGCGTTTCGTCAGTACAGCTGAGAGGCGCACTTCACTTAGAACGGAAAATCTCTTTCCTGACAAACCCAGAAGCCTGCCTCGCTCTGAGTTGCACCTTTTCCCAGAAATCACGTGACTTATGATAAGACTACTAGTGTGGCACTAGGGGGCGACATTACACCGGTTAAATTAAACAGCTGAAGGAGAAACACAAAACAATACCAACAAACAGGAAAACAACAACAAACAACAGCATTTAAGACGAGTAAGTAATGTCCAATCAAATAAACCATATTTTTTACCGAAGCATTCAGACCCGGAGGTTCTTCTTCTCCTTCTCCCCCCCCCACACACACAACGATGTTTACATTTTATACTTATTACACTGTATTGTTGATGTTGATTGATGTTGTAGAGTTGCTCTGCCTTAAGTATTTCGTTGCATTGTATACTTGTATATGATGTAATGACAAATAAACTTGAACTTGAGTAGTGGCCAGTAGCCTACTTTTATGTGTGCTATTTTGCAGAAGACATCAGAGACAGAGAAACTTTACATGACAAAATGTGAGCTAAATACATTAAGCAGCAGTTTAATGCAGTATACCACAGAGATATCTTCAGATTAAAAGTATAAATACATCAAAAAGACAGTAATTGCTATAAAAGGGGATCATGTCAATGCAGCTTATCCATATACAGAAGTGGGAGACACTGTCACCAGTTAATGAGTAACTGAGTACAAACCAAGTTCAACAGCCATAAAAAAATCAACAAAATGGCTTGAATGAGATATGATATATGTCTGGCTTGAATGAGATATGATATATGTTTGAGAAATGTAGGTTTTAAACATGACTTGTCTTGATGCTGATTGCAAAGGCAAAACATCAACAAAATCATGAAACGTAATCTTCATTTCCCCCGAGGAACCTTTTCTCCAAGTGGAACTTCCATCAGTTTCTGTGAAAAATAGTAACAAATAAATAAATAAAAATACTTTGACGTGGACTGAATTGCAACATACAGACCCTACATAGGGAAGCACCCAACATTCAAACGATGTAAAGGAAATTTCTGGTATGCTCACATTAGTGATAAGGATAACTGACCTTCAACAATCGAGCATGGTACTCTTCCTCAGCCTCCCCCTCTTGCAGGTCCACCTGGTATCTCCTGCAGGCAACAATCACTTCGTTGTCTTCGTAGAGCAGGGCGGGGTCCAAAGTGTGTCCATTGATGAGACTAACCAGATACTCTCTGTAATGTTTGCTAAAATACACAGATAGGACCCCCATGAATGTACAATAAATTAATTGAAATTAATTATCTACTGTATGTCACCACAGTGGCAGTACAAATACCACCAACCATGGTTGGGTGGCAATAAAGTATCTTATATATTGTGTCAACACTCACTCGCATAGTCCAGCTTGCCCTGGCTGAGTTTGGACCCCACAGGGAGAGTCGGTCTGCTGACCCCCCTCGTCCTTCTGCTCCATCACTCCACATGAGTCTAGGACGGGGGGGGGAGGGGGAGAAGAGAATCAAATAAGCTAAACATTTGGGATAGAGAAAGGTATATGAGAGAAAGGGAGCGGATCATAGATGGGTGTACATAAGAGGAGATATGATGAAAAGGGAGTATATGAGATAAGCAACAGTTGGATACTAACAAGAGAGGACAAACAGAATGTTGTCCTACCAGTCAATGTTCCATTAGGGGGGTCAGTGTCGAACTCGACAGCATTCCTCTGTGGAAAAATCCCCAAAGAATGAACAACAATGAAACACTTCAGCTCTGAAACACAGAAAAGGAACATCCAGTGCTCGAGTAATTTCATTTTGAACATCAACAGCCCACCCACTTCTGACTGCTCAGTTATCATTGAACAAGCTATGTTTGACAGACTTTAGAGTGTGGAGTGTGCAGAGCGCTCTGAGTCTGTCGTCGAGAGACTACTTTACCTGCAACAGGGCCTGTAGTCTGGCAGGCTCCCAATCCCTGAGGTAGAAGAGGCAGTCACGTGGGTGATGAGCATGCAGACCTGTGATCTTACACTGGGCTGTCTTACATGCCGTCTAAGGGAATGAGGGAGAGAGAGAGATAGACAGGTGAGAGATAGACAAAACATAAACAGAGAGGGATGAGAGAGAGAGAGAGTGACGGGAAGACAGTTCAAAACTCCAGTAAAATACCAGTTTAAAAATACTGTGAGGGGCGACTCACTGTGTGGAAGGGATTGTTGCAGCCGCTACAGAACTGGTATCTGCACTGGGAGCAGTTGAAGTGCATGCAGCCCCCTTTGTTCAGGGCATACTGGAACTTACAATTAGGACAGGCTGGAGAGAGAGAGGCAGGGGCCAACAGAGATCAACAATGACACGAGGTTACAAATGATGATGATAATGATGACAAGTTGCCATAGTGTGTTTTAACAGGGTGACTGAGGTGTATAAGTGAACTCACTGATGCCGTTGTCACGCAGGTATCCAGCCAGACCCTGTCTCTGGTAGTCTGGGTCATTCTCCCTCTTCCACAATTGGAACTGCTCACATGACAGATTCTGGTGCTGAGGTTCCCACTGAGAGAGAGGGATGAAAGACGGAATTTATGAGGTCTCCTGTACAGTAGCTATCAAACTTCACACAGAATTGATATGCAGCAGCAAAGATTTCCTTGTACAGTATACTCACAGGCTTCTTGCATTGAGCGCAAAAGCTTTTAATGCAGTCTGGACAGGTGACTTTGAGCTGGTCCCCATCATAGATGAACCCAAAGGTGCACTGGAAAAGAAAGAGTAGGTGGTTGAAAAGGGTTTAGCAAGAATGAAATGTGATTGAGTTAAAAATCCGCTCACGTGACAGCACCACCGGAACATGGGGTCCTTCATCAGTGCATGCTCCATAAGCTTCTTGTGGAAGAGGTCATACACATCCTGCTCCAGACAGTCCCTCAGCTAAACAAAATAACAAATATAAAATCAACATGAAACATTCTAAATGATTCAGTTTAAAAATAAAGAAATAATAAAAAAAAAAAAAAATTCACACACACACAAATCTTGAATTCATCAGCACACATGACTGACCGACTCCCTTCTCCCCACATCCTTCCCTCCTTCCCTCTCTGTACCTGAATAATCAGGTTGGAGAAGTAGCTGTCCAGGTGCTCTGGGTCGTTGATGTCGGGACCTGCACAGACCGGACACACCATGTCTCTGATGTGCTTGTCTCGCACAGCGATGGTGAAGTGCTGCTTAAAACACTCATGGCACACTGAGCACTGGCATGAGGTCAAGGACTGCATCTGAGAGAGGTGGAGAGGGAATCATACTTATACTGTATAATAAGCTTGGGGCCAGTTTTTCCTGGTCAGGTATCATCGGAGATAGGGGAGGTTCTTGATTGAGAGAAAACCATATCTAGATTACACTGAAAGTCCATAGTACACAAAGATACAAACAGATGCCCAGTACCCCACCTTGCTCTGAGGGTAGATGCTGAGACAGCAGGGGCATTCGTTGTTGAGCAGCCGGCGGATGAATTCCCGGTCCTGAGACTCTCGGACAGCCTGGATCACGTCCTCCAGGGAGTACTGGGCCTCGGGCTCCTGGAGCAGGGACAGGGCAAGCTCACATCGCCCCCAACTGGGCAGATCGTACAGTGCAAGCAGGCGCCTGCACATCCGCTGAGAGAGCAGTGATGTTTAATAAAACGTTATTGTCCCACGCTTGGTCTTAAACGATAATGCATTGTTTGTGTAATATGTGGCATTGATGACTGACACACACACACACACACACACACACACACACACACACACACACACACACACACACACACACACACACACACACACACACACACACACACACAGTCAGAGAAGTACATCTTCTCACACACTATTCTTATTGTTTGGATTAGAAATAGCAAATAGCCTACTGTAGGTATGGGGGGCTAGGGATAATGTTTGGAGTTACAGTATAAGTTCAAGATAGGTGTGGGATTTAGGACCTTTAGTACCTGCTTGTCGGGATCTTTGGCATCAATGGGGGCCTCTGGCTGGTCACTCCAGAGTCGCTGGTGGAAGGGCTCCAGTAGAGGGCGCTGGAGCAGGGACAGAGCCCCCCGCACCTCTCCTCCACTCAGCCGCAGAGCCTGCTCACACTGGGCCGCCTCCCGGAAGCCCAACGAATGCAGTTCTCTCATCTACAGACATGCCCATACACATATCAATTGCTATACATTTACTTCACAGGGTTGACCATGAGACAGTGTACGGCAGTCAACTGTAAGCTCTGGGTAAAATGTTTGGATAATCAACCCTTGTGGTCAAATGGCTCCTTCTTACCTTAGCCTGTCTGTCTCTAAGCAGCTGTTGTACTGCTCTCTCAGAGTCACCCCCTGCTGCCAACCAGGCCAGCTTGGCCTCAGCCCTGGACAGCTGGATCCCTTCACCCAGAAGCACCTTGGGACTAGGCTGCTCAGGCGACACCCCATCCCTCTCTGTGTTATGCAGCATCCTAGAGTTTTGCTGAACCGAAGCTGCCATGGCACAGATTTCATCAAGTAGGTGGGGCAACTCTGATGTCAGCCAATCGCAGGCATTTATGTTACTGCCCTCAGAAACACAGAGGGCTGCGTACACCTCCTCAGGGCTGACTCCCGTCTTCTCTGCCTCCTAAGGAAGAGATTAAAGTGTAATTGATCTTGATGAATAACTACCTGATCCTGTTTCATTTCAACAGTCTACAGTGGCTTGCTGTTCTTGTCTCCGGTCTAACATTTGCACTGATTTAAAAACACAGGTTAAAGAAAAAGGGTGTATGCCTACTGGGAATTTGCTCTCACCTGCCTTGTTCTACCACACCCAATGATCACATCAGTGCAGATGAGGTACAGGGAGTCAAATTAGATTATTGAGGCACTAATAGTTTCCCTTGGGAACTAAACCTACCCGTATTTGACAGACAAGCTTTAGCCCCTCGTCCCTCATCAACTGCTGTCTCTTTATGTCCATGTTCACCCTGGGTTGGGGTTGGGGTCTCACAGGAGGGGGAGTTTGGTCTTGACTGGCAATCAGGAGGAGGGACTTTGGGCTTGTGACAGCTGGATCTTTGCCTGGCAAACTGCACACCTCACACACCACAGCAGGCTTGGAGTTCACATAGGTGCAGAACTGACACATCCACTACACAGAGATAGATAGATAGATAGATAGATAGATAGAGAGAGAGGAGATAAACTGAAGGTGCTGGACTGATTGGATGTCAGTGGGTATTTCCAAACTGAATTAAACATCAACAGCAGCAGAGAGTGCCAGAAATCCATTGAAAAGCAAACCTCTGTTTCTGTGTCCGCCGGGGGGCCTGGTGTCGATGGGGCTGATAGTACAGGTGTGACAGGGGCAGGAGTGGCCAGGCGGGGGCGCTCACAAACCTCACACAGGACACCGCTGCCTGGGTTCAAAACTGTGCAGCTCCTACACTGCCACTCTAAAAGAAAAATACAGCTATTTACTGACTTCTCTCAGCTACTGACTCTTCATGACTGTTACTGTAGCGGCTTCAAGCTTCACATGAACCACCTCTAACTGTCAGTCAAGGCAAGGTGATTGATATGTTGTCTGAATGTATATCATGCCAAGCCAAGTAGTCTGACCTATGTTGGATGGTGACTGCTCTGGATCCTCCTGTCCAACAGAGGCAGCAGTGGCCAGGCGGGGACGTTCACAGGTCACACACAGCACTACCTGGACCTCGTTGACTGTAGTGCATTGAGCACACACCCATGAGGACAGAGAGTGGCTAAGACAAACACACAGAAGAAACATGTGAGAAAGAGGTGATTATGTGTGATCCTGATTGTGTGTGTATTGAGTCAGTTATGACAATTCCCCATTTCTAACCTTAAGGCTCTTGGTTTGGCTGGAGTAATGACTGTTATGTTGTGACCCCCGCAGTCAGGGTGAGAATGGTAGAGTCTGTCACATTCCAAGCAAAGCTTCTTCACACAGGTGATGCAGTAGGCGGAGACAGGGGACACGCCACAGATGCAACAGGTCTCTGCAGGGGGTGTTAAAAATGTTAAATGTCACTTCACATATTCTTAAAATATCAAAATAAATTGTGGATTATTAAAACTGCTATTTTTATCAGGATTGGTCATTTCAACAAAATTTACACACTATTGCATAAGCTGTGATGATGACCCAAAGCTTACCCTGTATTTTTTCTCTCTTGTGATTGGCTCTGGATGGGTTGTGGTGAAAGAGAAGGTCACATGACTCACAGAACCATAGAGTACCACAGGAGGGGCAAAGGAGAGAGGGAGGGCCACCGCACATATGACATGACCAAGCTGAAAAGGGTAGAGAGACAAAGGGCAAGAGAATGCTTGTTGGGGTTGGTTTGATTAACATCCAAAAACAGTGTCAAGCAGGTTGTCAGATAGCACAGCCAACCGGGTAGGGAGTTCCCAGGTATTGGGTATACCTGTTAAGGGAGTGGCTGTCTCACCTGTGGGAGTTTTAGGGGGGGTTCCATGTGCAGGACTGTTGCTAGGTTTGGGTGTGGGAGGTAGGGGCTGGGAGTCTTTCACCCTCTCCCCACTCTCCTCTCCAGGAGGGATAACCACAGCATCTGTCACCAGCTCCAGGTCATCCTGCTGAAACCAGCACAACAGCATGACAACACGAATCACATGAGGAAGTAGAGGAGGACAAAAATAGAGATAGTGAGAGAAGATTGCAGTGGAGAGAGAATCCACCACCACCATTGAATTTGATTGAACTGCTGCACAGACCTGTAGGCCGAGGCATGGGATAATATCTTTGAAGATTTCTGGGTGAGGATGTATGTCCTAACAAACAATAAAAAGGAGTTAGTGAGAGACCTAACATGGAAACATCCTGGCAAAAGAATCAAGATGAGAATTACTCAAATAAATGTTTGTTTTTTTTAAATTATAAATCTACCGTAGTAGCTCTTCAATTTCTCCACTGAACATTCACCTTAATGAGCATGTCCAGCTCAGAGCGCAGGGTCATGATCTCAATGGTCACTGCAGCAACCTTCCCAATATCTGGATCAGTGACATCATCAGGGAAGCTGAGACCATCCGGCTGCTGATTGGAATAACCATAGAGAGACAGGACTGCCCTTCCACCCTGTGGGCAGGTAAACAGAGCAGACAACAGTTGAAACCTTTACTCTTAAAATGAGCCCAAATAAAACTCTCCCCTTTAACATCACTGGGTGGCACTGTCAACCTTCCTTATGTAAACTACTCCCTCTCCTTTTAACCATCTTAGAATGTGTAATGAAATCAATTTATGATGTGACCTTTAGACTCTTTAATCTGCAATATGCA
Source organism: Argentina silus (assembly GCF_951799395.1). Classification (NCBI taxonomy): domain Eukaryota; kingdom Metazoa; phylum Chordata; class Actinopteri; order Argentiniformes; family Argentinidae; genus Argentina; species Argentina silus. Next base: position 9,600,522 of record NC_139655.1, on the reverse strand, counting down.
CCAGAAAGTAAACCATTACATATAATAACAAAAATCGGGCTGAGAATGCCTTGCAGGGTTAGTAGAGGCCTCTCTCCCTACCTCCTCACCTTGATGGCGTCCACAGTGGCCCTGAAGACTGGGTTGTTGTGCTTGACACTGCGCCAGTACTTGGGCCTGCTGGGGCTGGTAAGGTTGCAGCCATACTTCTCCAGGATGCTCAAGGCTTTGAATAGCCTACCCAGTTGCTCTCGTATCTGGCAGGGAGGTAGGGGAGATTCAAGATTCAAGATTCTTTATTTGTCACATGCATACAAGTATACAGTGAAATGCAAAAGTGACAGTGCCACAGAGTAGTGCAACAATAAGTTTTAAAATAGAATAAAATAAAATAAAATAGAAGTACTAAAAAAAATATCAACAGTATGAACAGTATGAACAGTATGAACAGTATGAACAGTATAAGCAGAGAGGGGGGTTGAGTGGGGGGTTAAGAGACTTTGTTGACCAAGTCCACTGTTTCAAAATATACAGTAATATAATGCCCTGTTGTGTGCGATATGAAACACCATTACTTCTACTACACTTATACATGAGAAAATAATGTATGTCAGGGGCAGCCGGCAGCCACAGGATGTGAGGAATTATATGACATGGTACAGGGTCACATGAAACGTACCACTGGGATGGAGAGAACTGCTCACCTCATGTCTGCTGTGCCCTTCTGCAGCATTGTCTCTCACCATGGTCTCGGCTGTGATGTGACGATACTTCTCTGATAGGGACAGGGGGATATGTGCCATGACATGGACATCTGCCGTCACTTCCTGAGCAGATCCTGACAAGGACAGATGGGACTCCGCTCTCTTCCTCACCTCCTCAAGTTGGGCTGACTGGGAGCTCATCATTCAGATTCTGAGGGACAGAGAACCATGGTGACAATACATATAAACTGAGACAGAGATAGAGGTGAGGAACAGAATGTATAATTAATTATGCTCTTACATCAATTTCACAGCTGAAGATTCAAATTAGGTTTTCACAAGGATAGTGTTATTTCTCAAATATTGCTTCTAGTTACATATTGCTACATGACAAAGTCAACACAAGCAAAGGTTTGATGACAGCCAATGCAGTACTAGCCAGCCAGCGACTTGCCTCATATGTGCTTTCAGAAGTATCCTGTGATCGGTTTCCTTTCAATCTTATCGATTGTGAGAAAATATTAAGGCAACATATACATTTTCAAAGTCTTAATATGAGTCTGCAGCATGAAAATCAAACCTACAGTAGTACTATTTTAGTTGACGCGGAAGTTACCACAGTTTCGATAGAGCAAGAGATGACGTCACGCGCAGAGTGGGCGGACTCTATTAAACGCAAATAACACTTTTTGGTATGCACAATGTAAACACATACACATTATTTTCATGTGAATTAGCCTCTATCAACACTTATTAATCAGTAATTTTGAGCAGAAATCAAACGACACTGCACTGTTAGAAACTGGATCTTATGTATGCCATTTTGGTTCACTCATAGTCCCTTTACAGATCCAAAATGGAAAGGATGCAGTGGATTACAAAAGTCATACTCGATCCTCTTTGGTTATGAGTAATTCAATTCATAATTACTTGCATGACAGAACAAACAGTTGCTAATTAAGAAAAGTAGACTAGAATTTCGTCCTCTGGAAAACTTCAATTTTTGAGGAAATTAATTCAGTGGGAGGTGCGAATAGATCAGGTGCCTTAATGTGAAATCGAAAGCAATCTTCTTTGAGGAAATAGACAACGGGTACGACGAGTTATTGGCCCTTTTATTTTTAAACTGTCTGCATACTCTCAACATTGCAACATGTCGAAAAGATCTGAACTGAAAATAAACAACGCGAGCGCAGGCAAGGTAAGCTATTAGATATCCTAAATGGCCACAATGTTTTCATCTTGTCATAAACCATCATTACGCACAATCTGAGACATGACCACTTTGAAGTGTCCATAAAGTAAAAAAAGAGAGATGGCCACACAGCATAAGGCAAGATAAACTTTAAACAATTGTATTATCTGGGCATTGTTCCCTTTCATTTTAAGTGCTACAGGCACACTGCATGCAACCAAGTTTAAAAGAAGGACAGTCCCTAGTCATCATGGCATGAAACCATTGCTTCGTAAAACGAAAGCAAGTCCCAACAAATAACGTAGGTTTCACACGTACGCGCATGGCTGTGTAGTATAACCTGTGAATACACCATGTCACTTTAATGCTTTGTTACACTTTCTCTTCTTTTCCTTTAGGTTGAAACCTTTCGCCAGTCCCTGTATCAACAGGTTTGTCCATGTGTATTGCGTGTCCTTACAAAAACATTTCATACAGTTCAGGTAGTAATTGTGCAAACTGTGTGGATAAAGATCACTGCTTTAAAAACCTTTTAAAGTTGAAAGAAGGGGGATTGTTGTTGACTACATTTATAATCAATGTTTGTTTTACAGGCAGATAATCTGTTCTCAAACTATATCCCCTTGAAGATTGTACAATTGGACAAACTGCTCAAGGTAGGGCACCCAGCAACATTACCCCCAGACTGGTTGGTTTACACAACATGGCTGTATGCACATTGGCGTATTGTAAAATAAACCTCCTTTCAATCTTCATCCTTTTTCTCCTCTCCTCCTATATCTTTCAGGAGGATTCTCTGAGTATCACAGACCTCTCCACACTCCAAGCTCCCCTTGACATCCCTATACCAGACCCTCCTACCCCAGAGGATGAGGTGACTACCATAGTAATATTAACAGCTGGAAATCGTAATGCTGCATGCTGCACCTCACAAGGCAAAACATTGATAATAAGAATGAGTCCAACAAGAAGTAGAAAGTTATAAAATGTTGAATTGCACACTATATTACTAAATACATTCATTTATTTCATAGAAAATGGATACGGACAATGATGATGAAAAGAAAAAGAAGAAAGGTAAAAGACTAAGCCCCCTCTCAATGGCCAGGGTGTGGAGACACAGCGGCTGTAATGTTGTTGAAATATTAATTTCCCTCTTCCTATCTCAGCTCCAAAATGCGGCTATATCAAAGGGAATGAGAAGATAGTGATATTGCTCGACAGGGTGAAACCAGAGATCCTGGCACTGAGAGAGACCTACATTACAGTAAGTATTCAAACTTACATTACATTTCACATTAATTGGTACTTTAAACTTCACATTAATTTGAGGTTTTATCATTAACAACAAAGCAGAAATGTACAGTTGAGATCAGGAAAGGTCTGCTGCATATTTTGGTTATATAAAAGTGGTGCATGGCTTGGATACTGGATACTATAATCAACCAAGGATGCAATTATCATGACATTCACACATATCATGTGTTCTTCTAGGTGTCCTGCTGGATTCAGCATCTTATCCCGAAAATAGAGGATGGAAACGACTTTGGGGTTGCTATCCAGGTACATTGTCAACAAATATGTAATTGTATGTTATCAAACATTGGGACTGCCCCTCTCCAGATCATCTGTTCAGTTATATTCAAATTCAGAAGTACTCATTCGTGAAGATATACCAACCAAAAACTTGCAGTTACACATCATACAGTTAACAGAACTATATCAATGCTACTAGTATTTCTGATCTGGGAAAAGAGCATTTAAGTATGCTGCTCCCTTAGCTTGGAATCAGTTGCAAAATTACCTGAATCTTTGGGAGCTGGTCTCACTGGATGCATTTAAAGTCATTCTAAATGACTTGGAGGCAGGCACATCTGGCTGTAGATGTTTTGGCTGATTCATATTGCCCCTTGTTTGATCCCTGATGTTATTGACTTGTGACAAATATTGATGAATATTTTTGATATTTTTGATTCTGTGTTTTCATTGTTATGTTTCTTTTTTAATGTCTGCAACCGTGTTAATTGTGCTGCTGCCTGTATTGGCCAGGATGTTCTTGTAAAAGAGATTTTTAATCTCAATTAGACTTTCCCTGGTTAAATAAAGGTTATAATAATAATTTCTCTGAAATGTATTACAGGAGAAGATCTTGGAGAGACTAGCCGCAGTGAAGACAAAAGTGGACGGCTTTCAAACCAACATTAACAAGTAGGCCAGATTTTCATGCTCATCATTAATTTGATGCTCTGGTATTTATATAATAACCATAGTCTTATAATAATTGATGTTGCCTGAAGATTTCAGTAGTACAATGTAACAGGTATAATGTCTCCTTTACATTGTAGGTATTTTTCAGAGAGGGGTGATGCAGTGGCTAAAGCCTCCAAAGACACTCATGTGGTGAGATCATGGTTCTCTGAGAATTGCTTTTTGGATTGGTGTAGTCTACATAGACACCCTTTCCGCCATTGGATTGACCTTTTCCTTTTTGTTTTCAGATGGACTATCGCTCTCTTGTCCATGAAAAGGACGAGGCTATCTACTCTGAGATAAGAGTAATTGTCCTGGATATGCGTGGCTTCTACGTAAGTGACTATAGATGTGGGAGTGTCAAACAATCAATAATAAGTCTACTTTAGAGCTAAGATTTAACTGGCAGCTTGTCAGCTGGCTATATATGTATGATGGATACAAATTAATCCCATAAACAACTTCCATCTGTGTTCATTGTAGGCGGAATTGTATGACATCATCAGCAAGAACCTGGAAAAAGTCACCAATCCAAAAGGAGAGGAGAAGCCCTCAATGTATTGAGATATACATGAATGAGGGGAGAGGGGATAATGGGGTGGCATTCCTAGTTGAAAACTTTGTCTTTGAGACTTCTAATTTTCAGGGGTATACAATACCAATTAGTCTTGTTTGTATGTCAGCAGTACTACTAATGAATCAATCCCAGAACCTTCTTTTCAGATGTCAATAAACATATCTTTGATATTTAATTCTGAGCCAAGGACTGAGAAACTCAAGATTGCAACTTTTGAGCCATTGATTAACAGTTATTCTATTGTCCAAGCAACCCTTCTGCTCATGAGTTTTTATTTGTTTGCGGAAAGAAAAAAAAGATCAGTCATGAGTATGACTGCTCAATTTAGTGCCATGTGTAACGTCTAACAATCTCTTACACAGCACTGCCGAGGCTGCATACAGTAACCTATGTTTCAGAAGTCATTTCATGACTGAACCATTGTAGAGTAATATTAATGTAAACACAATAGACATTTAATTTCCCTAACATGGCTCACTACATGCAGATTTAGGGGTTAAAAAGGAATACAACTGAGGTGGTTCATTTCAATTACAAATCATTTTGTGATTTATTCATAACAAAAACTGGTTTCATACCTCATATTTGTGAGTCATTTTACACATGTTTAAGTTCAAATCAATCGCTGCACTGTACACAGGTTTATCAAGGCTCCATTAGGAAAGCTTTTGTTACAAAAAATATTTTCTCAAAATAGAAATACCAAAAATGAAAATAATCACCAACTTAGGAAAGGGAAGGCAAGTATACAATACACCCACAACATAAAGGTGTCAGCGTTACACTGCTTCTCTTTTCATACTTCAGGCCCTTCGCCTCCAAGTATGAGCTGGAAAATAATTGAGAAAGGAATAGTAGTAGTAGTGACAAGTCAGTACAACAGGAACTGCCTGCTCCCATGCTGTTCATACAACGTTTCAACAGAGTAGGTCTGATCAGGCTTGACGAAAACCTACTTAGTTGAAACATTGCAATAAGCTGCATGGGAGCATACGGCAGTGTGCAGGTGTTTTCTTCCATTCCTTTGACAATTTATGCACCTTACACCTGGAAACAAGTTGTATGTGTGTACTTTCCTTTTGAAGTAACATTCGGTTGCATAATACAACAGCATTTGACCATCTAATGATTGACAATTGTTTATTGCAAGTGATATTTGCTTACCATTGTAATGTTGTTACCATTGAGTAGGATCTGATCCAGTTTAGTTATCCTTCTTCCCTCTGGTGTTATTTCACTAAAACACAGTCATCAAAGACTTGATTACACCAAGAGAACAATCTGAGCAATCATATAGTCTACTTTAAAGTAGCCCTGTGATATCAATCCTTAAATGATACTTACAATTCTGTCACATCCTCAAGCACCATGTCTGTAATATGGTAAAGGAAGATTCCATACACAGTGTTGACAATATGAATAGCCTGTGTATGGTATGAAACATTGTTAATGATAGCCTGCAATGCCTAATGGGTTAAACTAAATATAATAGCAAGTATATACTACAACAATTGTGCACAATGAGGTGTTTCGTTGGGTTAGGCCAAACCATCGAAACCCAACAAGGTGCCAACAATTTCTTTGTCATTCTTCATGATCATGTGAATACGAGAACCAATACATTTGTCCACGAGCTCTAAAAGAAAGAAAAAGATGTGGGAAATGACAGGAATTAGAATAGCACTACACTTCTGAGGCAGCACTGCCTGCCGCTTATATCATTCAACTCTTCAGATGACTTCTTTGATGGAAGTAACCCTGACTCTAAATCCCAGCTCAACTCCTACCCCTGGAGACAATGGATAGGTTTAAACAAGATGGTAATGCATCTTGCCCTCTGTTCACCATCTTGCTGACATCTATCCCAACCTATGAGATGTAGCCTACCCAATTGGCTGGGGCAACGTTACATAATTGTATTGTTATATCTATAACAGGTATGACTGTCATGAAGAATAGGGAGTCATCAGTCTGTCAGTTCTATGACGGGTTGATTTGGGATTCATTCAAACTGGGAGTCGGAGCATCATCTTTCCCGCGACATTTTTAACGTTGTTCGTGAGTTCAATACCAAGCTACACACCAAATAACAAGACAGTTACTACCAATTTCGATTTATATTTTGCAACATTGTGGCAATGACGTGGTTAGCTAACGTCAGCTAGTATGCCTTTCCTGCTACTTTTACCGTCGATTTTACTTTGTTCTACTAGCTTGCTGTCAAAGCAATGCGGTCATGCTACTCATGCTGACACTACGATCTAGCTAAATATCAGCCTTGCATTGCACACATCTGCCAACATATATACAAAACGACTATGTATGGGATCAACAGTGTGCTTGTAACTGTATGTTGATGGCGTCCACAGTGGCCCTGAAGACTGGGTTGTTGTGCTTGACACTGCGCCAGTACTTGGGCCTGCTGGGGCTGGTAAGGTTGCAGCCATACTTCTCCAGGATGCTCAAGGCTTTGAATAGCCTACCCAGTTGCTCTCGTATCTGGCAGGGAGAGAGCAGAGGTAGGGGAGAGGGGGGTTGAGTGGGGGGTTAAGAGACTTTGTTGACCAAGTCCACTGTTTCAAAATATACAGTAATATAATGCCCTGTTGTGTGCGATATGAAACACCATTACTTCTACTACACTTATACATGAGAAAATAATGTATGTCAGGGGCAGCCGGCAGCCACAGGATGTGAGGAATTATATGACATGGTACAGGGTCACATGAAACGTACCACTGGGATGGAGAGAACTGCTCACCTCATGTCTGCTGTGCCCTTCTGCAGCATTGTCTCTCACCATGGTCTCGGCTGTGATGTGACGATACTTCTCTGATAGGGACAGGGGGATATGTGCCATGACATGGACATCTGCCGTCACTTCCTGAGCAGATCCTGACAAGGACAGATGGGACTCCGCTCTCTTCCTCACCTCCTCAAGTTGGGCTGACTGGGAGTTCATCATTCAGATTCTGAGGGACAGAGAACCATGGTGACAATACATATAAACTGAGACAGAGATAGAGGTGAGGAACAGAATGTATAATTAATTATGCTCTTACACCAGTTCACAGATAATGTTGTTGCCAAGTTCAGGGAATTACTCTTTCTGCTGAAGATTCAAATTAGGTTTTCACAAGGATAGTGTTATTTCTCAAATATTGCTTCTTGTTACATATTGCTACATGACAAAGTCAACACAAGCAAAGGTTTGATGACAGCCAATGCAGTACTAGCCAGCCAGCGACTTGCCTCATATGTGCTTTCAGAAGTATCCTGTGATCGGTTTCCTTTCAATCTTATCGATTGTGAGAAAATATTAAGGCAACATATACATTTTCAAAGTCTTAATATGAGTCTGCAGCATGAAAATCAAACCTACAGTAGTACTATTTTAGTTGACGCGGAAGTTACCACAGTTTCGATAGAGCAAGAGATGACGTCACGCGCAGAGTGGGCGGACTCTATTAAACGCAAATAACACTTTTTGGTATGCACAATGTAAACACATACACATTATTTTCATGTGAATTAGCCTCTATCAACATTTATTAATCAGTAATTTTGAGCAGAAATCAAACGACACTGCACTGTTAGAAACTGGATCTTATGTATGCCATTTTGGTTCACTCATAGTCCCTTTACAGATCCAAAATGGAAAGGATGCAGTGGATTACCAAAGTCATACTCGATCCTCTTTGGTGATGAGTAATTCAATTCATAATTACTTGCATGACAGAACAAACAGTTGCTAATTAAGAAAAATAGACTTGAATTTCGCCCTATGTGAAACTTCAATTGTTGAGGAAATTAATTCAGTGGGAGTTGCGAATAGATCAGGTGCCTTAATGTGAAATCGAAAGCAATCTACTTGGAGGAAATAGACAACGGGTACGACGAGTTACTGGCCCTTTTGTTTTTAAACTGTCTGCATACTCTCAACATTGCAACATGTCGAAAAGATCTGAACTGAAAATAAACAACGCGAGCGCAGGCAAGGTAAGCTATTAGATATCCTAAATGGCCACAATGTTTTCATCTTGTCATAAACCATCATTACGCACAATCTGAGACATGACCACTTTGAAGTGGTGAAGTAAAGTAAAAAAAGAGAGAGATGGCCACACAGCATAAGGCAATATAAACTTCAAACAATTGTATTATCTGGGCATTGTTCCCTTTCATTTTAAGTGCTACAGGCACACTGCATGCAACCAAGTTTGAAAGAAGGACAGTCCCTAGTCATCATGGCATGAAACCATTGCTTCGTAAAACGAAAGCAAGTCCCAACAAATAACGTAGGTTTCACACGTACGCGCATGGCTGTGTAGTATAACCTGTGAATACTCTTCTTTTCCTTTAGGTTGAAACCTTTCGCCAGTCCCTGTATCAAGAGGTTTGTCCATGTGTATTGCGTGTTATTCTTGTGTCCTTACAAAAACATTTCATACAGTTCAGGTAGTAATTGTGCAAACTGTGTGGATAAAGATCACTGCTTTAAAAACCTTTTAAAGTTGAAAGAAGGGGGATTGTTGTTGACTACATTTATAATCAATGTTTGTTTTACAGGCAGATAATCTGTTCTCAAACTATATCCCCTTGAAGATTGTACAATTGGACAAACTGCTCAAGGTAGGGCACCCAGCAACATTACCCCCAGACTGGTTGGTTTACACAACATGGCTGTATGCACATTGGCGTATTGTAAAATAAACCTCCTTTCAATCTTCATCCTTTTTCTCCTCTCCTCCTATATCTTTCAGGAGGATTCTCTGAGTATCACAGACCTCTCCACACTCCAAGCTCCCCTTGACATCCCTATACCAGACCCTCCTACCCCAGAGGATGAGGTGACTACCATAGTAATATTAACAGCTGGAAATCGTAATGCTGCATGCTGCACCTCACAAGGCAAAACATTGATAATAAGAATGAGTCCAACAAGAAGTAGAAAGTTATAAAATGTTGAATTGCACACTATATTACTAAATACATTCATTTATTTCATAGAAAATGGATACGGACAATGATGATGAAAAGAAAAAGAAGAAAGGTAAAAGACTAAGCCCCCTCTCAATGGCCAGGGTGTGGAGACACAGCGGCTGTAATGTTGTTGAAATATTAATTTCCCTCTTCCTATCTCAGCTCCAAAATGCGGCTATATCAAAGGGAATGAGAAGATAGTGATATTGCTCGACAGGGTGAAACCAGAGATCCTGGCACTGAGAGAGACCTACATTACAGTAAGTATTCAAACTTACATTACATTTCACATTAATTGGTACTTTAAACTTCACATTAATTTGAGGTTTTATCATTAACAACAAAGCAGAAATGTACAGTTGAGATCAGGAAAGGTCTGCTGCATGTGAGGTAGAATATGGCAACAGTGACATCTTTTGGTTATATAAAAGTGGTGCATGGCTTGGATACTGGATACGATAATCAACCAAGAATGCAATTATCATGACATTCACACATATCATGTGTTTTTCTAGGTGTCCTGCTGGATTCAGCATCTTATCCCGAAAATAGAGGATGGAAACGACTTTGGGGTTGCTATCCAGGTACATTGTCAACAAATATGTAATTGTATGTTATCAAACATTGGGACTGCCCCTCTCCAGATCATCTGTTCAGTTATATTCAAATTCAGAAGTACTCATTCATGAAGATATACCAACCAAAAACTTGCAGTCACACATCATACAGTTAACAGAACTATATCAATGCTACTGGTATTTCTGATCTGGGAAAAGGGCATTTAAGTATGCTGCTCCCTCAGCTTGGAATCAGTTGCAAAATTACCTGAATCTTTGGGAGCTGGTCTCACTGGATGCATTTAAAGTAATTCTAAATGACTTGGAGGCAGGCACATCTGGCTGTAGATGTTTTGGCTGATTCATATTGCCCCTTGTTTGATCCCTGATGTTAATGACTTGTGACAAATATTGATGAATATTTTTGATTCTGTGTTTTCATTGTTATGTTTGTTTTTTTAACGTCTGCAACCGTGTTAATTGTGCTGCTGCCTGTATTGGCCAGGATGTACTTGTAAAAGAGATTTTTAATCTCAATTAGACTTTCCCTGGTTAAATAAAGGTTATAATAATAATTTCTCTGAAATGTATTACAGGAGAAGATCTTGGAGAGACTAGCCGCAGTGAAGACAAAAGTGGACGGCTTTCAAACCAACATTAACAAGTAGGCCAGATTTTCATGCTCATCATTAATTTGGTGCTCGGGTATTTATATAATAACCATAGTCTTATAATAATTGATGTTGCCTGAAGATTTCAGTAGTACAATGTAACAAGTATAATGTCTCCTTTACATTGTAGGTATTTTTCAGAGAGGGGTGATGCAGTGGCTAAAGCCTCCAAAGACACTCATGTGGTGAGATCATGGTTCTCTGAGAATTGCTTTTTGGATTGGTGTAGTCTACATAGACACCCTTTCCGCCATTGGATTGACCTTTTCCTTTTTGTTTTCAGATGGACTATCGCTCTCTTGTCCATGAAAAGGACGAGGCTATCTACTCTGAGATAAGAGTAATTGTCCTGGATATGCGTGGCTTCTACGTAAGTGACTATAGATGTTGGAGTGTCAAACAATCATCAATAATAAGTCTACTTTAGAGCTAAGATTTAACTGGCAGCTTGTCAGCTGGCTATATATGTATGATGGATACAAATTAATCCCATAAACAACTTCCATCTGTGTTCATTATAGGCGGAATTGTATGACATCATCAGCAAGAACCTGGAAAAAGTCACCAATCCAAAAGGAGAGGAGAAGCCCTCAATGTATTGAGATATACATGAATGAGGGGAGAGGGGATAATGGGGTGGCATTCCTAGTTGAAAACTTTGTCTTTGAGACTTCTAATTTTCAGGGGTATACAATACCAATTAGTCTTGTTTGTATGTCAGCAGTACTACTAATGAATCAATCCCAGAACCTTCTTTTCAGATGTCAATAAACATATCTTTGATATTTAATTCTGAGCCATGGACTGAGAAACTCAAGATTGCAACTTTTGAGCCATTGATTAACAGTTATTCTATTTTCCAAGAGATTCTATTGTCCAAGCAACCCTTCTGCTCATGAGTTTTTATTTGTTTGCGGAAAGAAAAAAAAAATCAGTCATGAGTATGACTGCTCAATTTAGTGCCATGTGTAACGTCTAACAATCTCTTACACAGCACTGCCGAGGCTGCATACAGTAACCTATGTTTCAGAAGTCATTTCATGACTGAACCATTGTAGAGTAATATTAATGTAAACACAATAGACATTTAATTTCCCTAACATGGCTCACTACATGCAGATTTAGGGGTTAAAAAGGAATACAACTGAGGTGGTTCATTTCAATTACAAATCATTTTGTGATTTATTCATAACAAAAACTGGTTTCATACCACATATGAGTCATTTTACACATGTTTAAGTTCAAATCAATCGCTGCACTGTACACAGGTTTATCAACGCTCCATTAGGAAAGCTTTTGTTACAAAAAATATTTCCTCAAAATAAAAATACCAAAAATGAAAATAATCACCAACTTAGGAAAGGGAAGGCAAGTATACAATACACCCACAACATAAAAAGGTGTCAGCGTTACACTGCTTCTCTTTTCATACTTCAGGCCCTTCGCCTCCAGGTATGAGCTGGAAAATAATTGAGAAAGGAATAGTAGTAGTAGTGACAAGTCAGTACAACAGGAACTGCCTGCTCCCATGCTGTTCATACAACGTTTCAACAGAGTAGGTCTGATCAGGCTTGACGAAAACCTACTTAGTTGAAACATATAAGCCGCATGGGAGCATACGGCAGTGTGCAGGTGTTTTCTTCCATTCCTTTGACAATTTATGCACCTTACACCTGGAAACAAGTTGTATGTGTGTACTTTCCTTTTGAAGTAACATTTGGTTGCAAAATACTACAGCATTTGACCATCTAATGATTGATATTTGCTTACCATTGTAATGTTGTTACCATTGAGTAGGATCTGGTCCAGTTTAGTTATCCTTCTTCCCTCTGGTGTTATTTCACTAAAACACAGTCATCAAAGACTTGATTACACCAAGAGAACAATCTGAGCAATCATATTCTACTTTATAGGCTACTTTAATGTAGCCCTGTGATATCAATCCTTAAATGATACTTACAATTCTGTCACATCCTCAAGCACCATGTCTGTAATATGGTAAAGGAAGATTCCATACACAGTGTTGACAATATGAATAGCCTGTGTACGGTATGAAACATTGTTAATGATAGCCTGCAATGCCTAATGGGTTAAACTAAATATAATAGCAAGTATATACTACAACAATTGTGCACAATGAGATGTTGGAAATATTTCTGGAAAGGATACTGACAAAATCATCGAAACCCAACAAGGTGCCAACAATTTCTTTGTCATTCTTCATGACTATGTGAATACGAGAACCAATACATTTGTCCACGAGCTCTAAAAGAAAGAAAAAGATGTGGGAAATGACAGGAATTAGAATAGCACTACACTTCTGAGGCAGCACTGCCTGCCGCTTGTATCATTCAACTCTTCACATGACTTCTTTGATCAGTCATTAAGATCCAAATAAGTTCTTTAAGATCCAAATAAGTGCCTAGCTCAACTCCTACCCCTGTCTGGGCACTTATTTGGATCTTAAAGAATTGGATAGGTTTAAACAAGATGGTAATGCATCTTGCCCTCTGTTCACCATCTTGCTAACATCTATCCCAACCTATGAGATGTAGCCTACCCAATTGGCTGGGGCAACGTTACATAATTGTATTGTTATATGTATAACAGGTATGACTGTCATGAAGAATAGGGAGTCATCAGTCTGTCAGTTCTATGACGGGTTGATTAGGGATTCATTCAAACTGGGAGTCGGAGCATCATCTTTCCCGCGAGATTTTTTAACGTTGTTCGTTAGTTCAATACCAAGCTACACACCAAATAACAAGACAGTTACTACCTATTCGATTCGTATTTTGCAACATTGTGGCAATCACGTGGTTAGATAACGTCAGCTAGTATGCCTTTGGTGTTACTTTTACCGTCGATTTTACTTTGCTCTACTAGCTTGCTGTCAAAGCAATGCGGTCATGCTACTCATGCTGACACTACGGTCTAACTAAATATCAGCCTTGCATTGCACACATCTGCCAACATATATACAAAACGACTACCTATGGGATCAACAGGATGCTTGTAACTGTAAAATAAAGATATCGTTAAAAAACATACGAACCAAGAGGGAGCAACTGCGATGGGTTTGTAGCTGGTGTAGCCGCCATGTTTAGTTGAATAAGACTAATGTAATCAATAGGAAAAATGAAAGATGATAAGCAGACCAAAACAATCGATTAAAGAACTATCGTTCAAACAACAACGTAACCAGAGATGGTATACAGGTATTTGATGTAACCAGATTAATTATCTTTGATGTAACATTAATTATATAATATGTAAATGTAATTATTTGATGACTTAATTGCAATGTAGTGAGGTGTTGTTGTTATTTGTGTTTTTTTAAATTGAATGACGATGTTGTCTATTGCAATAAGACAGTTATGATTTTTATTGATACCAGTCAAACTCATTTTATGGATAGCTCCATACACAGATTCGACTATTTTATGGGTAGTTTTTTGCAATATTTTGACAAAATGAGTGATGGGAGACCGTAGGAATCGTGATTGCCAAGCGGTGGCGCTACAAGTCTATTAGGTGACGTCACCTTACTACTGAACACAGACGAAGCGGAAGAGAAATTTGTGTGACTGGTTGCGGACGTCGATGCAAGGAAAACCAGCGTCAGTACCCTGTTTACATTGGACCCGCAATTGAAAAACACACTACCCAAATACCTGGGGCCATGGAGTCGCATGGCAAAGATGAACTGAAGGGACCCGTATTGCATATAGTGGTGGTTGGATTTCACCACAAGAAAGGCTGTCAGGTTTGTGAAGCTCATGCGGCATGCTAACTAGCTTGATATGTTAGCGCCACAGGAGCTGCTAAGCATCTGATGGACGGGTCAGCAGAACAACACACGCATCGGCACATATAATTTCACGTACGAAGGGTTTAGTGATTGAGCTGGCTGGCAGATGAGATAACAGACTATTTATTTGGAAATTGCACAGGGTAGAGAGAATGTTGTTCGACACAGCATGCCATGACAGCTGTCAACAAACAAGCATGTTTTTGTAGTTTTTTTTTACTCTAGTGCATGTAAATGATCAATGGAAGCCTAAATGCAAGAATGATTAGGACTGGTCTATGTGTTTGCATGCACTGTTCATTGATGTGGCCTTTCACCAGAGGTCTTCAGTTTCCCTCCTCATTACTAGCTCCTTGAGGTTTCATGTCAAGGTGCCCACCCAAAATCTATTTTATCTTTGTACTATATACTCTATACACGGCCAACAGTTGTTATTTTTTTAATTATTCTTTTTTTAAAATTTTTATAAATGGGCAGTCCTAAGAAAGTTTACAGCACACAGCTTGCAGTTTTGTTGTCACAGTGATCTTAGTTTCAGGGATTAGGCTAAAGTTTAACACAGCCAGTAGCCAGTCATTTGCAATGAAGTAGAGCTTGACGTACACAATGGGTTTGAAAGTTCCCCAAAAGTCCCAAGAGCTTTTTACACCTTTATGTAATTAGATGATACAGTATGGCTATATCACACAAACTTCTGCTCAATAACCTAATGCTTAATTTCTTAGTTTTGTTCTGTTTCTTTTCCCTAATAATTACATTTTAGCCGCTGCTATGTTCAGGGCAAGTCCACTGCAACCTGCAAGCAGTCCAGACAACAATCACTTTTTGTGTTTATTGTTCTTTGTTGAATGCTGCTTTCCACCTGTTTTTTGTCACAAGAAAAGAGAAGGGCATAGGTTCCAGTTGCTCATGTCTGAGAGCTGAGAGACACAGCTATTGTTCTCCAATGATACAAGTGAGGTTTGTGTATGAGAAATAGGCCAAAGCCCCCCCCCCCTTTCCCGAAAACCACCAAAAACTGTTATAAGCCTGTAAAACCAGACAGGAGGTGCACTTTGTTTCAGGTAATAGCCTATGTCTTCACGAGACAGAGAGGTATTAACTGTTATCTGATAGGGGCCTGACCTCCTGCAGGGTATCAGAAGATTGGGTTCTCTCTCTCTGGCTCCTGCTCTCCATCTGTTTGGCTGGCGGGAGGCATAATGGAGGGATATGACAATGTAGTGGTGCAGCACATGTTTCTCAGAGTGGGTGAGGGGTTAGGGTGGCACCTCACTCACCTTCGGAGGCTGCAGTCTGGGGACCTGTGTTTTCATGGCTCCAAATAACACCTGTCTGTCACATGCATGCAGGGGGTTGGACCGGTGAAAGCGGCAGTGAGGGAAAATGTATATGGTGTATAAGGAGAGTGAGGGTGGATGTCAGTGAACTGCTTCTGTTGTCACATGATAGTATTCAGAGGGACCATGCTCTGTGATGTCCTTTATTAAATTGCTTTACTTCACAATTAGTCTTCAATGGATCTTGAGTGAGCCCTATTAGTTCATATTGTATTTATATCAAGGAACTCTCTGCATAAAAAAAACAAAAACATGTTAGTCTTTTGTTGTATAATTACTCAGGGTGGAGTAACGAGCTATTAAAATGCTTTGTACACAGCTGGTTTGACAAGGTTGTGGTTATTTGGCCTTTTGTACCGCAGAGGCAGATTTCCAGTTTAACTAGTTTATATGACCAGCTGACTACAGTGGAAGACCTTGGAAATGGAAATGTTTCCTGAGGCTGTGACTCATAGTCAGAGTCACATGATAAGTGTGAATAGCCCTCTTCATCTGGATTACTGTGATCTTCACTGTACACTGTTCTCTTATTTTCCCTACATCAGTCCTCAGGACAGATTTTACCAAGACAGTTTCATGTATTTTGCTTAGTACTGTATTTCATTTCCATATTTTGAACAAACATTTCACTGGTGCAAAATGCCTGGTCAATATAATATATAATATAATAATATGCCATTTAGCTGATGCTTTTGTCCAAAGCGACTTACATTGCAGTGAGTGCATACATTTCAATATATATGGTCCCAGCAGGAATCAAATCCACAACCTATATAACATCGAAGTTTACGGCAATGTCCTTTTGTGGAGTATTAGGTTTTTCTGCCTTACAACAACAAGTGGTGACCATAATAGGTCTTACCTTTACCTGTTTTCTCTCTCCTCATCCTCAGGTGGAGTTCTCCTACCCTCCACTCATTCCTGAAGAGGGTCACGACAGCAGCTCCCTGCCAGAGGAGTGGAAGTACCTACCCTTCCTGGCCCTCCCTGATGGTGCCCACAATTACCAAGAAGGTAGATAGACAGACATTTGCCTCCTTTCTCATCCTTTTCACCCTGTGTACTATTGTTTGACCCATTGCAATTGGGTTCCATAAAAGTCTCCCCATGAGCTATCACATGGGTTATGTTTGCCTAACAGTGTGATAAATGCACAATGAGAAGGCTGAGGCTGTATTCAGATTGAGAGCTGCTGGGCCATTGAGGCCCTTCTTGGCAAGCAGCACCCTGTGTTGTTCCTGTCACTGAGGCCTTCACTGAGGCCTTCAGCACTCATGTGATCTCTCATTTGATCTGCTGGCTGTGTTTTTGAGCTGGGAGAGTGCACTCAGTTCACAATGTTGACTAGAAACACACGCCCTTGTGGTGGGTCTGTATGTATTCGTTAAATGAGAGGGACACATCATATTATAGATAAAGTTTGTGTTAAAAGATAAGACTGACCAGTAAATAAAGTGTTTTTCAGTCTTTGTTAACATTCAAAGCAATTTCAGTGAGTACTTGCTATCAGTCTATATATATATATATATATATATATATATCTACACACTGTAGGCCCAATGTGTTTGGTCACAGGTTCTTGACAGTTGTAAAACAATAAAAAATAGATGCAGCTTCTTCAAAGCAGTTCACAACAAGCAGAGCAGAAAACAACAACATGAGAAAGAGTCATGCGAGATCATAAGAGCTGAGGGCTGCTGCCTGCTGGAAAACACAGTGCAGTTATTGCTCTTCAAATGTCCCTGTGCCACTGCCAGCATGCTAGACCTCTGGATAATCACCCCAAGGCCTTGGATGAGACGTAGCCTTGGTTGTTGTGTTGGTGTGGCGCTAGAGAGGATTCCTTAACAACATTAGAAATCTCATCATCTTGATCGCCTCTGGGCTCCCTCTCCTCCCCTTCCCTTCTTTGTTAAAATTGAATACATTTTCAATGCTCTGGGCTTTGTTTATATCCTAATCCAACATGTAGGCAGTTGCAAGGCCTACTATGCCTGTTATTAGTAGCATAACCTCATTAGGTTTATTACTGTGATTCTTCAGTGCTTGGAATCATGTGCTGATCAGTTTATTGAGGAAGTCATATAATGAGCCACGGCAATGATCATTTGTATGCTCTCATGCAGAAATGGTCCTGTTGTTGCAGTTCTCAGAGCAGAGAGGGTTCATGAGAGATGTTGAATGTGTATGTGATTGATCTCCTTGTTTTTGCAGACACCGTTTATTTTCACCTCCCCCCTCTTGGCGACATGAAATGTGTGTATGGAGTATCCTGTTATCGCCAAATAGAAGCTAAGGTTTGTTTCTGAACTTTAATATGTTTTACAGATGCATTTGTTTAATATACACAGCAAGCATTAATTCAGCAATTTCAGAACATTTTCAGAAGAATGTCTCTTCTCTCTGTTATCTTTGATGACTGCAGCAGAGATACCATTAAGTGTACTGTCGGGAAGCGGTCAGGAAATGGTCACACAGTGTTCTCAGAGCTTTCCTTTTTTTCAGGCCCTGAAGGTCCGACAGGCAGACGTCACCAGGGAGACGGTCCAGAAGAGTGTCTGTGTACTCAGTCGAGTGGTGAGTCAACTTGTCATGTGACCAGGCTGTGGATAGAGCGAGGGAGAGCTGTGACTATAACTATATGAGGGGGAGGAGGTTAAAGGTCAAACTGTTTCCCTAAGGATACTCCTGTCCGATGACGTCTGTTAACGGTCCAATGCTGGGGGTGGGTGGGGAGTGGAATATCAGAAAAAAGGTCTCCTCCTCAAGCACTGTGTGACCCCTGGGTCAGCAAAAAGCTCCCTTAATTCACAGTGACAGAACAGCTGACAGGGCTGGGAGTGGCACGCTGGGTAATAGGAGATGGTGTTGCATATGGGCCCTCTACTGACTGGTGTTTTTGTCCTATTTTTCAGCCTCTATATGGTCTACTCCAAGCAAAATTACAGCTCATCACACACGCCTACTTTGAGGAGAAAGACTTCTCCCAGATATCCATTTTAAAGGTGAGTGTATCAGGGTCAGATGTCAAACCCTTCAGATGTCAAACCCGGCTGTACTTTCTCCTGTGAGTTGGGACCTCATCTTACTTCCCATCTCCCTGTGTGTTTCTGTAGGAACTGTATGAACACATGAATGGGTCTCTAAGAGGGACGACTCTGGAGGGCTCACAAGTCTACCTGGGTAAAATAATTAAAATAAAACAAAGATACTGTGGGGGGGTTTGTGTGTGAGAGACCCCCCACAGTATCATTGATGCCCAATCAAGCTAGACCCCATGGCCCCCGCATGCTCATCAATTAGCCAATTTAAGGTTTAGAGAAAACAGGCTACATTTCTTAAGCTGTCTTGCTCTTGTTTTTTGTGACTTGTGACTTTGAGTAATAACCTCAATACATAACACATCAGCTGATCACTAGTTTATTTTCAAAGAGACCTGAAAATGTTGTTTCTGTTTTATTGAAATGTTTTATTTAAAGCAAATTCCACTTTCATAACCTTCTACCAATTTTCCCTACAGGGTTGTCACCAAGAGATTTGATATTGCACTTTCGACACAAGGTAAAATTGTGTATTAGGCAAGCAATCTGGGTAACCCTTTGTAACCCATTTTACAGCCTGGTATTTAGCAGCTTCTTACTTAGAAAGTACTGGGTAATACTGTTATTGCATATTAATTATGCTTACTGTTTCATTGAGATTAACTGACTGAAGCACAATTCTGTGCCATTTAGTAACAGATAGTTACTAATGGTCTCTATTTCGTTCAGGGGTAGTTTCAGTGCCAAAAAGTACCCCTTGTTGCCACATAGTTACCAAATAGTTGCTTAGTAAATACCAGCTTAAACAGGGCTATAAAATAGTGTTTATACCGCAAAGTAGTTGATTCACATGCAAATGGAAGTCTCATCTAAGCCACTTTTCCAAGATCGCAGTTAGTATGAGGGGAATTAATGTGCTTCATTAACTTTCCCCTCACATTCCCCCTCAGGTTCTTATTCTCTTCAAGCTGATTCTGCTGGAGAAGAAGGTGAGAGTTTTAATTAAGATGTGATATGTGCCCCCTCTATGACCTTATTGTGTTTGTGTGTGTCTTAATGTGTTTATGTGTGTGTGTGTCTTCTCCCTAGGTCCTGTTTTATGTGTCTCCTGTCAACAGACTAGTAGGAGCTCTGATGACCGTACTGTCACTTTTTCCAGGTAAGTAAATATTTTTGATGTTTTACTTCATTTATCATGGGTGTTTTTCTAGTGCACCAAATGTTGATGTAATTTGTCTTGCCTCTGTAATAAGTGAAGTCTCTTGATGAAATCAGTGATTAAGTGGTGTTTGATTATATATCATACTGAAGTCAATGCTTATGTGTGTTCCCGAAGGTATGATAGAGCATGGCCTGGCAGACTCCTCCCACTATAGACCCAAGAGCAGCGTGTCTGAGGACATCAGTCTGGTAGAGTGTGTGTCGGGGGCCGAGGAGTTTGTCTCAGTCTCTGTCACTGACATTGCTAACGCTACCTTGGAGCTAGTAGGAGAATCGATCGAGGGCTTTGGAGAAGAGACCCCCTCCGATGCTCTCCAGAGAACAGCAACAGCCTCTGAGACCGCCACGGCAGGGGACAACCACCACCTGAAGCCCCCGTCCCGCACCTCACCAGACTCCTCTGAGAGCGACTGGGAGACTCTGGACCCCAGCGTGCTGGAGGAGGGTGTCCCCAAAGACCCTGCTGAGGAGAGGGAGTCAGGTCTGGAACACCCAGAGACCTTTGACTCGGAGCCAGGCATCCCCATTACGGTGCAGCCCCAGTCAGCAGGGGGGCAGGGGGCGGTCACACAGGGGCTGGTGTCTGGACTGGAAGAAGATCAGTATGGCCTGCCCCTCGCCATCTTTACCAAGGTACAGTACCTCGCATCATCCACCATCCAGCTGGTCTGAGCCACAGGGATGGACACCAGCTCACTTTATACATTATTTACATACTAACTATTTGCATTTCACCCCACCCACATATCAAATTTGATTGTTGACTTGTGGTAACAGGCAAGGTCTGGTTTATCGCTAGGACATTGACTTTGTCTTGACAACCATATCCCATTGCAAACATTGTATTATGTTGGGTATGCCCCTTCTCTGACACAGTAGCCCTTATCTAGAAGGCACACTGTAGTTAACCACATGCTTGACAGGGACGTACGAAGTGTATTTCACGAGGGGGTGCTGCCTAAAATGTTGTGAAGGGGGGGCTGTGTCCCTCCTCCTTCGCCTGTTAAACAAGCAAATTCTGGTGTATTTTTATGGTAGAATAACATAGTGGTTAGTGTGAGTGAAAAGCATGAAATGATCAGGTCTCAGGTAAATGACACTAGGCCCGGACCCGATAAATAGCTGTGCATCACCAAACACAGTGATCGCATTTAGTGAGAGAGAGCAACGTAATGCAAGATGGAGATGGAGTAAATTGAATACCTTGCATTTTGGCTATTTGTCCCGATTCTGACAATGACAGAAGATGTCCCGACCCTATGTAAATGTTGCCTATCACCTGTTAAACAAGCAATTCTGGTGACTTTTGACGGGAGAATAACATAGTGGTTAGTGCAAGTGAAAAGCATAGAATCCAACAGCAGTCACACAATTTAACCAGTAGCCTAGATGACGCACAGACTTTCACATACTGTCACACAGACCATCACAAGAACACGAGATCTGAATTAAATGTAGAAAAAAAAGAAGACACCTGCCCCCCCCCCCCCCCCCCTTGATAGTTGATATTCATTAGTAAGTGATCTTTGCCCTGTTGACTTGGCTTTTGTTACCAGGGTTACCTGTGCCTGCCGTACATGGCCCTGCAACAGCACCACCTCCTGTCTGATGTGACGGTTCGTGGCTTTGTTGCTGGGGCAACCAACATTCTCTTCCGCCAGCAGAGGCACCTGAGTGACGCCGTTGTTGATGTGAGTCCTGCTCTCTCCCCAGGGTCCTGTGGTCCGACATGCACCCAGTCTCACACTCTTCACAACTGGGTGTACTAGTTGGAGCTTGTCATAACATATCAAATGTTTGTATGTTGTATGTTTGTCATGTTTCTGGGTTACAGATATCAAGTCCTTATCCTTCTTGTACAGACCTATGCTCTGTGTTCATAGCGAGTGTTGAACTTGTGAAGGCCTACCTATCTGATTTGACCCCATATCCCCATCTTGAATTACTGTGTGTCCCACAGCACATAGTTATACTTTTTTCCTTGTCCTCCATTAGTCCAAACCCTGTGTGTGTGTGTGGCACGTGTGCACCCTGGCAGGTGGACGAAGCCCGTATCCAGATTCAGGACCCTGAGCTGCGGAAGCTGCTGGGCCTGACCACAGCTGACCTACGCTTCGCAGACTACCTGGTCAAACATGTAACAGAGAACCGTGAGGACGTCTTCCTGGATGGAACAGGCTGGGAGGGAGGAGACGAGTGGATCCGTGCCCAGTTTGGCCTCTATGTCCACTCCCTGCTCTCCTCCACACTACAGGAAGGTAGGCTCCACATGTCAGTCAGTCCTCTATGACAGCCATGGTCACCACGCTTCATAAGTACATTTAATAATCACATGATGCTTGCAGTGGAAAATATCATACATATCTGATATACTGGATCCATGCTGCCAATCCTGAAAATGACTGTTGATTAAGTGTACTGAGTGTCTCTGATGATCCTTCTTCTCCAGATAATGAGAAGCTGCTGGCTGATTACGGCATTCCCTTCATCTCAGCCTGGAAGATCACTCACAACTACAGAGTGTGGTTCAGCAACAAGCACCCAGCCATGGCTGAGATCACTCCAGGGTAGGTAGTGACCCACGTGGGGGATGTGCCTGGGCTTGGCAATGG
This sequence comes from Argentina silus, assembly GCF_951799395.1. Classification (NCBI taxonomy): domain Eukaryota; kingdom Metazoa; phylum Chordata; class Actinopteri; order Argentiniformes; family Argentinidae; genus Argentina; species Argentina silus. The sequence continues at coordinate 9,577,581 of NC_139655.1, read as the reverse complement.
GTAGCTGGGTCTTTCACTGCTCCAATCCTGGCAACTTGCAAATGATGTTCACTACTCTCTGAGAAAAGTTTTGAATATATTATGTTGTCTATTGTCTACATTGACTCTATTTTTTGTATGCTAATAATGAGTGACCTGTGCTATATTTTGTTTATTTCAGCCACCCCTTCCAAGGACAGTACAATGTCGGGGATGTGAAATTAAGATTCTCACAGTGAGTACCACTTCAATTGAAATCTATTGAACATATGTTTTATAATATATCTCACAATGTAAATTTTTTTTTACAGCAAAGCTTGAATTATAAATTGCCTGTGTCCTGCATCAGCGAAATGACAGGAGTTGACATGATAAAAACTTGCTGATTGCTGCCACCCTGTGGTGACATATGGAGGTTTCTCTATGACTGTGCAATGGAAGATTTATCAGAGAAGCGGAAGCAGTCAAACTTCAGCATGATGTCTTATATAGTTTCTGATCATAGACAGTGTAATTTCATTGGTGGAATACTTGGCTTACAAATGTACATTCTATGGAGCTTTGTTAGATCCATTTTGATACTTGTCTTGGAGGAGAGAAATCACTGTCTAGACTGACGTTATGTGGTAAGATTGCTCATTGTTTGCGCTTTATGAAATGTTATTTTGCATCTAAGTACTATTTAGACCATTCAAACAAATTTGGAGTATGGTGTCACTTATGCTTTGTACTTAATATACCCCGTCTATAATTATGCAGGGGCCCTGTTTGACTGCAATCACACTATTTCATAGAGTACTAATCTACTAATAACTTTGGACTGCTTGTGATGGTGCTTTTAGAAATACACCAGTCAGGGGGTCTCATATTAGCTGAGTCCATTAATTATAAAAGAGTTTCATTCTCAAAAACAGAGCTGCCGTCTTCGGTGTGTGTGTGTGTGGGGGCTCCAGTTTCATCCCAGGAAGTTTGGTGGAAAGCGATCCCGCCGTGTTGAGTGTCCCCATCCAAAGCACAGCCTCTAGGGTCACGCATCAGATATTTGCACCCCCCCCCCCCCCCCCCCATGTGTGTCTTCATCCCTAACTTATCTATTGATAGCTTTATGGTGAGAACATGGGCAGATCTGCTTGGTGGTGATATATGGGGTTCTCGCTTTCCCTCTGCTATTCTTTGACATGGCCCCCATGAACTTTGTCGTAATGCCTTGGTAAACAAACAAACAAACAGACTCGGCCCTGTTCAAAATCCCCCTCTCTTACACTACGTGTTTAGGGTGGAAAATGGCATACAGAAAGCCAGAAATTATTTTAGACTAACTGAACTGAAAGAATTGCAGAGATTTACATTTATGGCATTTAGCAGACGCCTTTATCCAAAGCGACTTACAACAAATAAGAGATCATGTATATCTTATTTTTTTATTGAGATTTTTTACATAAATTACTTTCAATTTAATCTAATGTGTGTTGATAATGTGGCGCACATTTTCATGCTCATTAAGACTCACATTTCAAATAAAGTTCATACCCTTTCTTCTCTAAGACTTAAGATTAGAGTAAATTGTGTCAATGTTGTTGGCAATGTGACAGAAGTGATTTCTGCATGGTTGTCTGTGGAATATGAGGTGCTGGAACGGTAGGGGTGTGTGTTACACAGAGTGAGTGCACTATAAACTCTGTATATGGCCTGTATGAAGAGTCAAGCAGGAACTTTGGCAGTTGGCCATCTAAGCTTCTAAGGAATAAATGTGTCTCATTTCCTTCTCCAGCTTTGTATCAGAGCAGGGGTTCTTTTCTATGCAAGAACAGTGAGTTATTCAGCATTTTCAAGGGTGTGTGTGTGGTGGGGGGCTCAATCTCACCACTTCCACTGAAGGGGGAAAACATCAATTCTGCCCCCATATGGGACAAATGGCTGTGATCTCTCAGTGAAGTTTTACAAGCTCTCAAGAATGTGGTAATGGGTAATGTAGTGGTATCATCTAAATCAGGGATGCAAACTGGTTAGGGGTGGAAAAGGTGAGTAGAATGCGTGAGCAGGAGAAACACAGATCTGCTAGGGGGGTCCGGGGGCATGCCCCCCTGGAAAGATTATTATTATTATTTTTTTTTAAATAAGCTTTTAAATGCTAATTTCTGGTGACTTTAGGATTAGGGTATAGAAAGTTCTTACACTAGAATGATGGCAAATTAGCTGCAAAACTAAAGAGGACTTTGCAGAGGGGCAATTACTCTGGTCCAATTCACAAACAACTAACCGTAACCCTAACTAAAACAATTCAAAGACTGAGCAACATAAGGTACAAAACATTAATTTAATCAAGTGCGGTATCATTTAAATTACAGGAACAATCTGGGATTTATTTGACAAAGAGAGAGGACTGGAGGCACTGGTGGATTCAGGCACTTGATCCTTGAATCCACTTGTTTAACAAGCAACGCCTCACTTTCACCTTATTCTCTCATTCTGAAAATCAACCACATAGAGGGAAAACATTAGTTCATAGATAGTAGTTAGTTAGCTAGCTAACTAGTTCACATTTCACACAAATCGTCAGGGTTCAGGGAGCAACTAACGTTATAGCTTGAGGAACAGCAAGGAATCGTATACCAGTTAATACTATCTACTATACTATAGCTAATTGGTTCCTCAAGGTACTAACGTTAGCTCCTCCGATGTTGTAGCTAGCTAGCTGTCTGAGTTTGTTAGCCAGGTAATTTTCACACCACAAACTCAATTATTTGATCAGCTATATTAGATAATGTTACTAATGTTAGCTAATAGGATTCGATCCAGCTAACAAGATACTTAACAATGTTAATATTCTTGTTCCCCCACACTAGCTCTCACCTCAAACTTTCCAAAACTTTCCTGTTTTTCGGTTACAGCTCATGAAGTATGCTTCATCACCATCTCACCTTCCGTCTGTTTGTTGTTAAGCCTTGGATACAACCAGTATTGCTCCAAACACGCTTCACTCGTTCGCTGACAGCCAGTAGTGATCCAAACGCGCATAATGGACAAGGCAGGCAGGCTCCGTTTGACCCCCCCCCAAAATACTTTTATCATCGGATCTACACAAGTCATGTAGGTGACCTATTTTAAATTCAAAACGGCGAATTTCGCCGAAAGGTGACTAGTTTGCATCACTGCTGAATAGAACAGATAGGATGCGGAATCATTGGTTCTCGTTGCAAACAGCTCCTAATTGAAATACTGTGGTTGAAGTGGGATATAAAAGCAGAATGCGGGGATAATTGTTGATTGTGAGTACAGTAAAAAAATCATGTGGCCTGTCCTTCTCTCTCTCTACTCTCTCCCAATCTATCATTTACCATTGATAGACTGTATAAGTTTACAGTATTATTAAAGCCTCATTTGATTCATTCTAATGTCACCATTCTTGCACTAATTCAGCAAAAACTCAACATTTCTTTGCACATAGTGTTCATTAAATTACTTGGAGTCAGATTATTAATATTAAGTTATGCTTTGCTATTAACAATATATAGCCAAATTTCCAAACCTTATAATATCCTATTAGGCCCTACACCACCATGACCCTCTTAGACGCATCATCATCATGTGTTTATTGACATTGTCTGATGCTTCCCTCCCGTCACTGTGACAGATGTAGAAAACGCCACTGTATATCAGACCAGGAGGGCTTGCTCCACACCACCACCTCCTACAGGGCCTGAACCCAGATTGGACAAATGTTTACAATGTGGGCACTTTTTGGTGTCTAATTGGTCAGTGTAGCCATCAGTCATCACAGCCCCAAAGCAGGCCCCCCAGTCAGCCCAGCTTCCTGGAGCTGAAGTGTTTCCTTGTTTCCCTCATCAGTCAGTGACAGTGGAAAGCTCTCTCCCTCTCTCCCTGCATCAATAAACATGGAGCCCTTTTCTGCAACCAGCTGGGACCAGAGGGGGGACAGGGGAGGAGGGGCTGGTAAGGGGGCAAAGAGTTTGTTGTATTTAGGTCTACAGTGGGGTGGTAAAGAGAGAGAAGGAGAATCTGAGAATTTTTCCACTCAGCCTGTCAGTCTCACCTCACACGTTGATGAATACTCTTTGTCCAACTGGGCCCTGGCTGGCCACTTTCACCCCTTCTATTTATACTAGTCTGAAAAAAGATAAAAAAAATGGAACTCTTGACTTCCTTGTAATTGTGCTGTGTGAGATCTGTATTATTCTAACATAGCTGGCCCTATTCATCTTGACTTATCTCTCATGGCGTACTATAATAATTATAATAATTTATTATAAAGCCATGTGACTGACTTTGTGGCCATACAGCAGGGGTCTGCTGTCACTGTGCTGACAAAGGATCTGTTTTTATTGTGAGCAGGTTGGGCTGTGTTGTACTGTGCTTGACTAGAGGCTGTTTATTTGGGTCAGGCAGTGAGGGTTGGGCCTGTGTGGGCCGAGGCACTGCGTTGGTGTCGCTTGGTCGCCCAGGCTCCTAGCAACCGGAGGTTGTGTGATGAATCTGGTGTCCCGTGAGCAACAGTGCTGTGTGATGTCACTGTCTGTGTCGCAGAGACACCACACTGGCACCTTGTGTTGATGCCAACCGCACAGTGCCAGCTTTTGCTCGGTTCTTTTTCAGAGAGGGGTGTCAGATTGGCACACACCAGCCTTTCAGTGAGAGATCAGTTATTATAAACATTGAGAGTCACCATGAGAGTGAAGAGAGAGACCAAGTCTTGTATCTACTGTACAGTAGGGTATCAGTGTTGGATGTGTGCAAGGGACAAGCCAGCATCCTAATTATGAGTATGCCCCACCATAATTTCCACCTCTCCCCCTCCACTCTCCTGGCCCGACGGGCAGTATTGGTGTAAGATACTGTACCAGAGAGCACTCGGTGTACCCTCGGCCTGGGCTTAGCACTGAGGACCAGGAACAGCAGTCAGAGTCGGGGGGGACGGGGACGTATAGTAATTCAATTAAATGTTCTCTGTAAACTGCCAGGCTATTGTAGGCAGATAAAGTGTGTTGGGGAGCGTAATGGTGATTTATATTTCTGATTTAATGATCAGGCCACCAGGACAGAGTTCCATGGGTGGAAATTGGAAAGCCATAATGAAAAGGTCAGGGGCCAGTGAATGACAGCTAGAAAGTCCTCTAAGATTAGTGCATGTCCCTGTTCTGCAGCTGTGTAATGTACAGGCCTTGGAGGACTATGGCTAATCACTGCAGTTAGGGAGGGGCGCTGGGTCAGAGAGGCCACTGAGGCAGGACACTACAGGGATGGGCCAGTGGTCACCAACCCTGGTTCTAGAGAGTTACATGGTATGCAGGCTTTTGATCTAATCCAAAACTTAAGATCCCTGATTCTACTAATGAAGGTCTTCTTGAGTAGTTCATGAGGTCTTCAAGTTGCCTCTATACCTGTGTAGTACCAATTGTATTTATATGCTGTTATATAGTATAATAGAAATTGCTTTGTAACATACAATTACCTGATTATTATCAAACAACATTTTAATACAATGTTGTAACTAGAATAATTACATTGTTACGCAGGTATAGGGGCAAGTTACTCAACCTTTCTTGAGTTATGTAATCCTATAACAACTTTGGTAACATTTAGTGAGAGAGCTATTTCTTTCGAAACAAAGGACAAATGTGTGTCACACGGTGAGTGTATTTCTGGGTACATGGGTTGTGAAACTTCAAACTGTTTCCTGTGAATTGCAGCTCGGTGCAGAACAGCGAACGGGGGAAGAAGATTGGAAACGCTGTGATCACCACAAGTCGGAGCGTTGTCCAAACTGGGAAGGCAGTAGGTGAGTCTGCCCATCCAAACTAAATTGGTTGTCTTGTAAACCAACTCTTAGAATACTAATTATTCAAATTAGTACAGAGGACTCCTAAGAAACACTGTCTCCTGGATAGACAAAATAAAACTGTAACTTACTGCATTCAAATCAAATTACAGTACAGTTATTTGACCATCAGTTTTTTGATCCATGTAATTGATCCACTCTATCCTGTTTCCATGTTCAGGTCAGTCGGTAGGGGGAGCGCTGACCAGTGCCAAGTCTGCAATGTCATCTTGGTTCTCCACACTGGCCCAGCCTGCAGCCGTAGTTAGTCCAGCCTGTCCTGAGACACCTGCTGTCAACCCCTGACTGCCTGTCTCCCTAATCCCCACCCAACAACCCCTCTCTTATTCCTTACACTCTCCTCTTCTCTCCCCCTCCTTTCAATACCAGCTAATTCAAAAGGAAGAATTGGGGTTGGAAATACAGGTTGTTTGTTTGGACCGGAGGGGGGTAAGGATTTAGAGGCCTCCTGATGTTGCTGATGTGTTAACAGTGGGATCCAGGTCTGCACCTACTCCTCCACCCTGCCCAGGGTCTAGCTGCTCCAGCATGGAGGAAAGGGCAGAGGAGAAGACGGTTCTGTCGTTAATACATACATATCCATGCTCCGACATACTTCCAACTGTGTAGCCGTGTCGTGTAAGATGGTTATCAGCTGTATTTTTATCATTGACAAGTGTTTTGCTTTAACTGTATTTCAGTAAGCAGGGCATATAATCGCTGTGTGTCTGTCTTGATACTGGTGCAATACTTTCAATGTAAAGAAACAAAACAAATCACTCAACCATTGCTGGAGGCTGCTGATCAGGATGAGTTCTTTGTTTGCTGTGTATCTCTGGATGTTTGTTTACTCACACAAAGTGAAAGGAAGGGATGTAAGAAGATGGACATGGCTGGGGAGTCTTTGAACACTTGCTAGGGAATAGAAGACCAGTCCAGTGATTTATATAAGATCAGGTTTTCTAATTGATCTTTCCAAACCTATTGTGTAGAGAGTGCCCGGTGGTGGGAAAAGCCCTACCCTTTGAAATAATGGGTGTTATGGAAGCCCAAGATCCAATGTAGTATCTGTGTTTTTAACTGGGTATTACCCTAATGTTGGCCAGGTTACACACGTTTGTCATTCCTCAAGGAGAGTGCAGGCCTTTTATATGTTTTGTTAAGTGCATAATATATTTTGTGAAGGGTAGCGTCAGACAATTAAATACTGGAATCTAAAGATGAAGGCTGGGGTGGGATAACTAATTTATTTGTTGTATATAGTTTGACTCTTACATTATCATTCTAAGTAATTTCCTTTTATTTTGCTATATCAACACTGGAACAAATCTCTGCTCTGTATTTCATATCACTTGAAACTGATTTGTAACAAGTAAGGTAAGCATGCCCTTTCAGATCAGGTCAAGATTTTAAACTGTAATGAGAATCATCTTTTTGTCAGTTGTCTGAACATTGTACTTTCATTCCTTAATTTACTGTCATGGCTTTTAAACTCAATTCTGAGTACATTTACATAGCTTGTGATTTCACTGTATATATGCTGTATTTTGTTGCTGTTGAATTCTGAAAAAAAAGGATGATATGATTTCGGTTGTCAGTGCTGTTTTTCTTTTTATATCTGACATTATATTTGCAACATGTATTTAAAAATGTACCCTGAATTGTAAATTGAAATTCACAAAATATTTTCCTGACAGATGCTTTTGAAGTATTTGGAGACAAAAAACTGTAATATGTATATATATATATACACTGTATTGCTGCATTAAATGAGGAACTGAAATACTGACTCCTCTTTTCCTGAAAAATAATACCACTAAGATAGAAGTCATCCTTTTTATCTGAGCTTGTGTTAAGAGAGATGACTGGTCTGGTCTGTGTTCAAATGTAGGTCAGCCAAACAAAGGACCGGTGGGGGTAGGGGGGCACGCATGCCGTGGCGCACGACCGGACAAAAACACAGCCACGTGCCGCCCAATAACAATACGACAACATCATGGGGACAGATGAACCCAGAGACCTCAGGGATGAAAAAAGCTGCGTCTGTGGGGAGTGCCTGGCTCTGTGGATGCTGGCTGTCAACACATTCATGTCACATGACATGCAACACAAAAAGATGACAGAGGGCTTTAAATGTCCAAGACACATTTCCCTCTGGGCACAATAAAGTACATCTTATATCACAAAGCACGATCACCAAGTCAGACAGTTAATTTTGGTTCATATACAGTGGCCATGACAGATTTTTAGCTCCATACTAAACAATTTTGATTTTAGATCAAATAATAAATATCATGCCAAAGTACAAAATGTCACATGTAACAACTATATATATGCATAAATAAAAGCATGTTATGTATTTAGTCCAGATTTGGAAAAAACATGATTAAATATTATGATTAGTATTTGGTTGCATATCCCTTTCACACTACATAAACATTAAGCCTGCAATGCTATGAACTGTTGATGTTGTTGATATTTTGGGTCATGTCTTGCCAAATAGAGGTTGATCGGTAGATGATGTCTTGGGATTTTTTTTTGGATGTGAGCAAAGGGCACTGTAGCTCTAGATTTCATAAAATAAAACAGCTTGAAATAGTAAATAAATCAGCAGTTATTTCAGAGGAATATACAAGCTAGCTAGATGGCTTACCCACTGGTCCTGCTTTGTGACGTGCCCCCAAGGCATGGATAACTCCCCCGGGTGTCCTACTAGATCCAACTGTACAAGAGATAACACTAACATCAAAATCATCAATAATCTAAGTGGTGTTGTGGTCTCACAAGAGTAAGAATAATCTGGCAGAACAGGTGACAATACTTTTGCCTCATCAACCTGAACACATAAAACAACATGGAAATAATTAAGTTATTTTCAAGATTGTTTTGGTATGTTTTTTAATAAATTAATGTTCATTCAAAATACAGTGCCAAAGGAACATGATGCAGCCAAACATGCTAGTAAGGTTTGTCATGAAGCACCTGTGCTCATGTTTTCAGGTAGGAGGAAGAACCCACCCCGCCCCACCCACTCTCCACTACTGCTAGTGGTTGCCGGGACAATTTCCATAGCAACAGCCCTGGGCCAGCCCTCTCCTCTCAGGCCCATTCAGCAGCAAGATCCCTCAATATTCACTCACAAGAAAATTAAATCTGATAGGAAAAAAAATGGATACCTATACACAATCACACTACAGTAATGTCTGTTATTAAATAAAAAAAGGTACTAATACAAAATAGACATGGTTATTTTCCCCACACTAAAACAGTTGTCTTTAAACATATGAAGAAATTTTTTTTATATATATATATATATATATATATATATATATATATATATATATATATATATATATATATATATATATATATATATATATATATATATATATATTTCAGCAGCTTGGAAATCAAATGCATGAGCCCAAATTTATGGTTGTATTGAGTGGAGGCATGTGTGTTGTTGCAGAGACCCACGCTTGCGAAAACAAAACAAATACAAAAGAGCCGGCAAAATCCTATCACTATTCTGAGATGGTGGGTGAGCACTGTAAACTGCCGGCTGTTTGGAAGACCTGTGTCTAAGGAGACTGACGGACAGGCTAGGCGGGTGGTAGTGTAGTCAGGGGAAGGTGGAGGGGGGCAGAGAGGAGGGGAGAAGGGAAGGCTAGTGACCGGACCTGCAGTTACCACCTAAGCCATCTCCCCTCCTATACCTCCCCATATGCCACCCCCACCCATACGCATGGCCCCTGTTCCTCTATGAGGTGTCCATACAAGAGATGGATCTGGTTAAAAACAGTGGTGAGAGGAGGAGGGGAGAGAGGGAAACCAAGGAAAGAGGGGCTAGGGGATTTTGGTACAGTTGCCATCGTCATTCCAAGGAGGTTTACCAGTAAGTGCTTCATCATCATCACAAATCAGTTGACTTTCGATTATCACATTGTAGAAACAGTATAACAGACTTGAAATAATACTTAACAGAAAATGCAACAGACAAAATAAGAAACAAACAAAAAAACAACCAAAACATTTCTGATTACTAGTATTTTGAGGGGCATCGATTCTCGCTACACACTAGTCTGAGGCTTATCGTTTGTCAGCAACAGCCTGAGCCTTAAATGCAATCCATTAGACCCCAGATCCCTCTGGAACACAGATGCATCAAACCCTTTTAGTTCATGGTAGTACTGATACACCCCCCTTTATGTTCACCCAGCTACATTGCAGATCCAGAGTTCAGTTTAGAAGGGGGGAAGATTAGGAGCTATACATGGGGGAGGGACACCATCTCTCCGTCCACCTCAAACTCCTCAGCTCCGTCAGGGGAGAAGAGATAGGTGGGGGGCTTCCAGGGGGATTCCTCAAGGCAGGATGGGTACAGCTTGCCCACAGCGCAGCGGAAGTCCTTGCCCAGGTCCCAGAGCACACGCTCTGACACGGGCTGCCGCAGGTACCACCGGTCCAGCTCCAGATCATACTGGTAAATGGCGTACTTGGCCCGCTCGTTCATATGGGTCTCGCGCATGAAAATGCACAGTGAGTTGAGCAGCACCACCGCTCTCACGCATGGGTCAGAATAACGCTTGGCAGGGATGTTGGCTGCCAGACGCCACTCGTTCTTGTTGACGTCATAGATCTCCACGGTGACTGAGGAGCCATCGATGGTGCTCGTGGGCAGGCGGATTCCTGAGTTACTGACCACGTGCAGACCGCCGATGTAGAAGATGAGATCTCCGAAGGCAGCGGCCGAGGCAAAGCAGCGGCTGGTCTTGCGCATGGCCATCTCCACCCAGGTGTCAGCGCGGGGGAAGTAACAGTACATCAGGTCATGGGTCATCACGTAGATACAGTCGTGTGCTGCTACTGACGTGCTCCAGTTCCAGGCACAGGGCAGGGGGCTCATCATGTTCCACTCGTCCTTCTCACAGTCGTAGCGCTCAACCGTACGTTTGTTCAGCTCCCCGCCCACGTTGTCCCCTCCGATTGCATAGATGTATCCCTCGCAATAAACCAGGGAGGGCTTGATGCGGGCACAAAGCATGGGGGTCTTGGGCACCCAGGCGTTCTGTTGGGCGTCGAACCAGAAAAAGCTGTCCACCGAGCGGAAGACGGCCTGTAGCTTGCCACTCTTGCTGTGGTTGGCGATGGAGTTCTTCAGCGGGATCTGCCCGCCAGCGATGAACAGGTCATTGTCCGGGGTGACCAGGGTGCCCACCTTCTGCAGGTCCCCAGGCGGGTTGCTCAGCTTGTACACTTTCTCGGCCTGCGGGCTGTAACACACCACTGTGTGTGAGGAGCCTGCCACCACATGGCCCCCGTCACCCGGTGTCTCCGACGTGGCCTCCATGAAGATGAGCATCTCCTCCTTGGTCATGCCCAGCCGGGGCTTGAAGAACTTGGGCATGGACTTGTAGAGGCCCTGCACCACCACAGACTTGTCATTGGGGGGCAGGCCTTGGAACCAGGCACGCTGCGTCACCTCTGACAGCGCGTCAATGCGGATCTGGCTGAGCACCGAGGAGAGGTGCTGTGAACGTGCCTCCATGTTGTACTCCAGCCACAGCATGGCCGCCTCGCGCACAGTCTCCTCCTTCTCCACGTTGAGGTTGTCGCTGCTCAGAACGTCCACCAGAAGCTCGTGGGACAGCTGCAGGAAGGACTCCTGCCGATAAACCACCGGGAACTTGTGCTCCACCATGCGCTTGGCGCACTGCTTAAGCTCAGTGCAGCTGAACAGGTCCCCGATGCTCAGCATGCGAACGCAGTTCTCCGCGTTGATCTTGGACACCAGGTAGTCCCTGCACTGCAGCAGCACATCCTCCACCTGGGAGTGAGAAAGCACAATAAGAGTAGCATCAGAGATCAACTGTATTAAAAACCGCAAGGCATGGATGGTTACCATACAAAGAAATCACCATGGTCCTTTAGACACTCAGTAAATTGGCAGAGGGTTTGGAGGGGACTGGGGAAACGGTAGTGTTCTGAACTAGAGGAGTAACTGACCTGTAGGAAGCAGGCGGTCTCGTATAGGGGCTCCACAGTGCTATCGTTGATGGCCAGGTTACCTGTGTAGGCGTAAGTAATGATGATCTGTAGGGTGGCTGGGTCCACATTCCGCAAGTGGACGTGAGTCTGTTTACTCTCACTCAGACCACTCATAAACATGGCCCTGTGGGAGACGAGTTGGGGACATCATCAGGCATCTCTTCAACAAAGTCATTGAGCAAAAAACATTATTGTATAAAATGTATAAATGTATAAAACTACATTCAGTAGAAGAGTTCCATGTGCTTCTCCCTCAATCCATCAATTTGTAAGGCTACTAGATCTCCTGAACTCTCCATCCCTGTGTACCTCATACTATGCTTTGCTCTTTCAAAATAATTAGTCTAACCTTCCTGTCCTTGGTCTGAGTGTTCAGTTGTGAGTGTGGAGGGGCTAGGGGGGTGTTGGTCTATGTACTGCTCACAGCAGGAGATAGACCTGCCAGGGCCCTGTTATGCAACCCTGCAGGCATACCCCCCCCCCAACCCCCCTTCCTCGAAGCAAAGGGAGAGGGAGCCAAGAGGAAGAGAGGGGACACCTCTCTGAACCCTGAAGGGGAAATGCTTTGCATGTTCTCACCGGATAACGAGTGCGTGGGAAACAGTGGGGAAGATGGGAAGAGGCTGGGATCTTTACTTGGACTGTGTGGAGAGATAGAACGTGTGCTGCTGTCATGTACAGATGGACTCTTCTGAGAGCTGGGGCTGCTGCTCTGCTGTCATCTCCACTGCAGCGCACTTACTTCCTTATGTAATGTTGTGCTTATGGACGAGGCCCTGAGGGCTTTTGGGGATACTTCTCTTGAACCACAGGTTAACATTGCATCATTTGTTTCTATATATAATAACTGATGCAGTGGGGAACAGAAGACCTGACTCCAAGTCATGTTCAGCTTACTTCTTAGTTTGTAAACACTATAACTTCAGTTAGCAGACAATACTTAAAATCCTAATAAATGGATTTTACTCCTATGAAAGACAATTAAATTAATCTGTTCTTTATATGCATTTTCCTACATCCAACTATCACCAAACAAGTGTTGACCATTTAAAACACAGGACCACACACATGCATGCATGCAGAGCACATATACACTGACACAACCTATAGTAAAAACAGGAGTTACTTCATGGCTTCACAGGGGGGATGTCACATTAGCTGCTGTAGTACTGTATTGGTAATGGTCCAGCGCTCTCACCTGAAATAGGAGCTACATGTGGCTAGGACCATCTTGTGACAGGGGAACTCTGTGTCCTCCACCAGCAGCACGATGTCAGTCAGTAATTTCTGTTCATAGAAGAACTTGAGCTGCTCCAGCAGGGAGACAGCGTAGTCCGTGTTAACCGGCCTGCGCTCACTGAGATCCGACATGGTTGCATCCCATGAATCTCGCCCCAGTTTCAAGATTCAAGCAGCCGGCAAAACCGGGATCAAAACCAACCGGAAAAATGCGAGAGAATAAATAAAAAAGGAATACTATAAGACCCACCCCCAAGGATGTTAGCAGGGGTGTACTTGATTGAGATTCCTTTCCCAGTTTGGAATAGGTCTGCAGCAAAAAAAGGAGCAACCCCTCCTCACACTCCCACACTGAGAATGTGTCTAGGTGTCTCCTGATGAAGAGCGTAGATGCAGGTCAAGGAGTCTTTTAGTCCTCTCAGTATGAGAGAAGTATAGAGCCTAGACTCAGCACAGGTGGAGAGGTCTTAATGGTGTTTCCCCTTGTTGCTTTGTATGGACCAGAAGTCTGAGGTATCTCTCAGAGGCACAGGGGACCAAAGGTAGTGGGAGAGGCAGACCGAATGTGGTGACTCTGCTACATCGGTGTCCGTCTGAAACGAGATGCCACACAGATTAGATCAAACCAGTACGCACAGACCATGACACAGAAAACCAATAACACAGACCAGGGGACAGACTCTGGACAGAAACAAAACAGTTCGGGCATTCAGAATCTAAATAAATGCTTATTTTTAACTGTACATTCATTCTATCACTTATGTCTCCTGCATTTTTATTAATTTTCCTAGATATACCTCAAATAGTTTATAACTGGGCTACATTATATAACACAAAAATTGGCTTCTGAGGCAGAGTGCAAAATGTCTCCATCCCTCTTACTCCCCTCCCTCTCTCCCTGTCAGATCAGCACACATCCTGAATCCCTTCCGCATGAGAAAAGTGCGCTGTCAACAATCTGGTCTCCCCTGGCAGGTCACCTGCCCCCCTCCCCCCTCCCCATCACTAGCTGGGGAGAGACTGAACTGACAGCCAGACAGCATGCTACGCGTGCATGTCTGGCAATGAGCAGGCAGAGACACAAATGATAAAACCCTCCAATACATTTATCTGTGGTTAATGATCACTGTTCCCACCCAAACATGTTTTCGATCAAAACACAAGGAACATGCTTTTGACTGTGTGCACCACTCATAAACTGAATAACTTCAGTCTCTATGGCAGGCTGCAATCTTTCTGAACTATCAAGGCACTTCAATTATCTATAGGCTTAGTGGTCCACTCTGATATAAAGTACCGCCCAGTGTAGTATAAGGACAAATGGTGTCGGTGATAGAAATGCCGCACTCCCCCAAGTACATCATTATGTACTAGTCGAACCATGTGGAAGCATGACGACTTAGGGCAGTGAACTAGAAATAAGACCAACCTTCCCCTTGGCACACTGTAAACAAACCTCACTTAGATAACTGACTAGCCAAATAAGTTCATCGACTGACTAGAGAAATCATGTTCTCTCTTGCTATCTAGTCAACTATGTTTAGCTGGCAAACTAACGTTAATGTTAAACACGTTTTGACAGTTCGTGGTTACTTCCAAAATGACCTCATAAAGTTGAATTACCTCATTAATTAAGTGTCTTTGCTAGGTGGCTAGTTAGTTAAGCCAACTACGCTAACTACAACAATATTACATCGACACATCCTTACTGCTAGGCCAAATTTACGGTCACTGTGCGGCTAGCTGGCCAACTATGCAGCTAGCTTGCTATGCAAAAATAGGATTGGTAGCTAGAAAATTCAGCTAAGCATGCAAGCTAATTTTTTGAAGTTATAACGTAACATATAAATATAGTAACGTCAAATCAGTGGCTAGTTAACTAGCCATGTTCTCAGATCTGTATGGCATTAGCTAGCAAGCTAACGCGGGTTTACTGCCCACTTTTCATCCACTTCCCAAAACAACCCCCCTCCCAAAACATGGCAAGAGACAGGCCTTTATTTAGTGGCTTGCTATCTAGATATGATGCTGGACAACTTACCGCTTTGCCTTTGGATCTATTGTCTCAAATAGATATCCCAGTTCGACTTCGAACCCTTTCAGGTTTAAGTCCAACTTAGTACATTTAGTTTCGTTACAGGGAGCTTCCCTTGCTATCGTATCTATCTACCGACTTAGCTAGCTACTACTTGCTAGCTAGCTAGATCATACATCAGCAAAAGCGGCAGCTGGTCTTCCCTTCCGGGTACTTCGTGCAGATCTAAACGTTAGCTAGCTGCACACCCACACACTAAATAGACTGTTTCTGTAGACACACTATGTAATATAACCAGGTTAACCAGCGAACTGCCACTTTCGAATGTGATTATACACAAAAATCATCTCATTATCATAAATACGACATTTAGGTCCATATTTGCACTGATTTGCAGCAGTGGCTCGTATATCTAGCTACCGTGCAGGCGAATGAGCTAACGTTGACAAGCACGCAGCAACCAACGAGACGAGACGGTGCGTTAGCATTAGCCGGCTAACTAGCAAGCTATGCTCGTTGCCTCACTTTTTGCTAGCTCGTATCGACGATAACGTACGTTGACTGAGATGACTGGCAAGTTACCGTTACATTGAAGTATTTCTGTACATATTTTAAATGAGCATAATCCCTGCTTCATATTATTACACTAATCTAAGTGATATCCCGAATTTTAAATCGTTTGTCCTCTTTCTGTCACAGAAAATAAGCTAGCAAGCTCCGGAAGCCGAATGAGCGACCAGCAAGAAACCTGTGCACAACGCAGGCGTTCTGTAAGACAGGACAAGAGGCCAAATGAGGATAGTGGTTATGCGCCCAAAACTGTCTTGTCCTCTACAAGGGAAAGGTCGACCTCTGCTGGTGAAAATGTTCCCTGTGAAGTGTGAAAATGTAAAAAATATGCGGGTAGGGCACATTCATGAGCTGCAATGTCAAATCAAGTACATGTACTTTGTTGTACATGCTTGGAAATAGGCGAAACATATATGCCTGTTTTATTGTGTATGTCTCCGTTACGACCATGGCCAATCTAGGAATGTATGTCTCATGTGCCTTTAAAAAAGGTGTAGTGGGTGCGCTCTCATTACTCACTTGAGCACCAATCATAAGTGTAGTCTAATTAGAGGGCACAGGTGTAGTCTATTTAGCTAGTTATATGGGCACTTTCTGTTAGCTAGCCTATGGTTTTCATACTGATTTAAAATTGTAGCTTGAGCAATAGGAGTTTCCATGTGAAATAGCCTGCGGGTGCTATTTTGATGAGGTATGTGAGAGAAGAAAGTATTTTCTATTTAAATGGCAACATTATAATATACCTTTATCTGCTCTTATCACTTCTATAGAGTTTTGTGGAAGTCTTTGGACAATCGTGTCAAAAAATGGAAGGTAATAAACCCCAGTTTTTTTTTTTTTCTGTATTCTATGATAACTGAGTGAATTTATAGCTCCTTTGCACCTGGTGCTCAAAGCCATATTGCCTACTGTCAAATGTGCATCCTCTCCTTACTGTACATGTACTGTCTGCATCTATAGACATACTTGATACTATTCCAATCTCGATTTAGTTTTTGGAAAACGTCTTGATATGCAATTGTTGTTTCTTCGTTAGATGGAAGCAAACCCCCACATACCATGGGCAGTGGGCAACCGCACCAGCGTGCAATTCATCACCCTAGGCCCTTTTTCTATGTTCAACCACCTTCTCAACATCACTACATGTATCAGTGGCAAATGAACAACCCATATAACCACTATGGCTTGCCTGGATCAGGTACATTATCCTTCCACCTCGAATACTATGACTTGATCTGGAATGAGTTTAAAGTGACTTTTACAAATATATACTTTGCAATGGTTATAGTAGAATTTGTTGCTGTAAATACAATATGAATTATGAAGACAGAGAATTTCTCATGGCCATATTCTGACTTTATTTGCCATAGGTTATCCGCTTGGACGCCCATACATGTCCCCATACCCATACATGCAGTATCCTGGATATGTTTTCCCACATCCACAAGCCCCAATGCATCCAGTTGATTACAGACGAATGTACGAACCTCGTTTTCACCAACCTATGGGACATGATGTCATGTTCCGCCACCACCATCATCCAGCTCATATGCAGCGAGAGATGGCCTGTTCAGAAGCCCAGACTGACCCCAGTGATGCCCTGAATAAACTAATTGAATGTCTGGAAAAACTCCAGACTAATGAGATGGCCTCAGCAAAAGAGCTTGATTCTGGTGTGGCCTCCCAAACCTCTGGGATCTTCTCACCTGGGCATGAAATGAAATGTGAAGAGTTGGGTGATATGCATAGACCCAGATGTGTTAAGTTGGACAGCAGCCATTTGCAGACTCCCACCACTTTGTTCAGTGACTCAACCGCAGCAGTCTACGATGGTGAGTCAAGCAGGAGTCGTCTAGAAGACCTGGTGTGTCAGGAGGACTGGTCTGTAGTTTCAGATGAAGAGTTGCCCTTAGACAGCTCATCTGTACATGAGGAGAGCCTCAATCCAAAGAAGCATGCAGATAATGATTTGTCTCTCCACCACTGCTCCCCTGAGAAGCTGTGCCTATCTTCTGCACAGTCAGACAGTCCGAGACCCAAAGACCCAGACAACCAGCCAGAGGTCAATCCAGGTGGCAGTAACACTGAGGTACCACTTGAGCAGAGCAGAGCAGCCAATTTGCCATCCCCTCAGTTGTCATCTCACCTACCCTCTAACTGGCAAGCATTAGACCACACCAAATGTGGGGAAGAAATCTCAAAGATGCAGTCTCAGACTGATGCTCCAGATGGGAAGGGTTTCCTTAAAGTAGATGTTGGTCTGCCATACCAAATCCTCAAGCTGCCCTTTGAGAAAGTGTTGACGGCAGGAGCTCTGCAGAATGACAGCTCTTTGCTCTGTGGAGGGACACAGGCCACCCTCTCATCTGGCTGTGTGTCTCCTCCCACTCACCCATACACTTACAGCTATTGCCCCTCACAGACGACCCATGAGCGGATGAGTGTCCTCAGCCCCTCACTAGACGAGCTCTCTTCTAGGGATGAGATGTTCTCTACTGACTTGGAGGACATGGACTTGTTTCCGAAGCATGTATACGCAAGCAGGAGGCTTGTTGGAGGGTCACCACAACCCACCAATGAAGTTGGGGAGGTGTGGCAGATGTGTCCAAAGAGGTTTATGTGTGTCTGGTGTGGGTCAAGTTTGTCAAAAGGGGCAAATAGAGGTAAAGTTCAGAGTCCTAGGGCTGATGATGACGCAGAAGCTTCTGATGAGGAACGCAGATGTGGAAGAGTGTGTGAGCACCCCGCAAGGGTGGTCAGGAAGAAGCATTCTGTCCCCAAAAAGACCCATCCTCTCGGTTATCATCATCCTTCCAAACACACCTGTAAGAGGGACCACTGCATAAAGCCTACAGTGGACCAGCAAGAAGAGCAAGACCTCTTTGAGGGGCACATGGCAGAGGGGGAGAGAGGACAAGAGACAAGCGATCTGCAACACAGAACATGCCAGGGTATGTATTTCTTTCATGTGAGAACATGTCATGTCATTTAACATGGTTTTATGAATGTGTTTTATTTGGGACTTTGCATTGCTGGCATTCTTTATCTCTGGATTCAATGCTTAATGCGTGATCTCTCCCCTAGATCGACTCTGCAGAGAGGGTAGTACTCCTTCAGACCAGGGCAGGTGGGAGAGTGAAGATGTTATGCCCAGAAGAAAACTACAAACCTCACTGCAAAGGCAAGGTAACATTTTACAATACTGATGCATGCTTCTATTCCTAGCCTAGATCCATCCATTTCAATAGATGTTCTGTAGTTAAAAGATAAACATATGGAGTGGATTAAAGGCTTTGGCTATGAATTGATTGTTTGCAGAGAGAATGGCACAGAGGAAAGCTCTCTGTAAGCTGTTTGTGAACCAGAGAGCAAGAGATGAGGAAAATGATGATGACGAGGAGTCACCACGATTTCACTGGGGAAGAGGTAGTGTTTTTTACGTCTGTCTTTGATAAATCTCATACATTTTCAATACTGCAACTTTGTGTTTAGTAACTAAATGTAATGTAATAATACTTATTAATATAAATTAATCAATGTTCTTTCTCTGCTTCCACCAGGGTCCACCAAGAGAGGAGGAATGAGGTGTTGATGTCACACAGCATTGAAGAAAATGTTGCGCATGCACAATACACACAATACACTGCACACTAATAGACACCGTTTTTTGTTTTTTGTAAACCAAGGAGTCATGACCCAAGTTTCTCCCGGAGGACAGTTCCTTATGACTTACACTATGTTGATAAACCTACTCACCAGCAAGGGGTTGGTGGCATGTGGTGTGCATGTTCTGTAAGGGTTGGTTTGCCAAACTGTTTTATGACCAGAGCATCATTAATAAAGAGATTTTTCTTGCACTCCAACCTGGGACAATTTTATTTTATTAGTTTGGCTCTTTTAGAATGTGAATAGGTGAATTTGCTTATGTATATGACTTAATCGTATTGATTCCTCATAATCTCACTTTGTGTTTCCATACTGATAATGTTTAGTTTAATTGCAGCATATCATAATACTTGGAATGAGGACATGCTGTTCTGATTTTCATACAATAATCCCTTGTGTATACTACTGAAGCTGTTTGTCAGCTATAAAGTTATTAACAGGCTTGTGTATGATTGCAAATTACCTGCACTTTAAATGACTGACATGCAATTAATATAATTTTCATAATGCATGTGAAAAAACATCACACAATGTGATGTTTCTGATAAGGTTTGATTAAATGGACATGTATTTGCACTACTGTAAAATGAAGTACCAAGCCAAGAAAAAGAGTGTTGTGGAGAGATTTGGAGCAAAGTAGCTAACAAGTGTTTTTGATTTAGTTAACCCGTGTGGTCAGGCTTTGCACATTACATCTGTCCCATTTGTCTTAAAGTGCAAATTTTACCCAATGGGTGAGCTAAATCAAGGGCCCCTATTATTGGTTATCTATTATCTAAAAACGAAATGCGGCCAATATCAGAGTGCCTTCTCACATCATGTTTTGAAGGCCAACCCTTTTCAATTGTCTATTTAAATCCTACTAGGACAGCCATTTTGGTTTGTTGGAAGTAATTGTCTGTTTGCATGTATGTTAAAGCTGTTGAAATTAATGCTTACATAGCTAATTTTAGCATTGCATTCTGATTACATAGTTCAGCCTCTAGTTTGTGTGTGTGATGGCACACAAAAAGCTGTTTAAAATGTTTGCCAAACCGTTATTGATAATGAGATGGAGGGAAAATCCTTTCACTCACCCCTTTCTCACCTTATTTTATTTCAGATATGGAAGCAGCACCTACAACGCAACATGCTTTTGGATTGGGCCCTCATGGCCCAAATCCACTCCATGGACCTCAGCCGGCCCAGGGACCACACCACCCTTCTCGTGGGCCCTATGGACCTCCACGCCCTGAGGATCAGCACCCGCACCAGCCCCAGCCCCACAGCCGACCCTTCTTCTATGTTCAGCCTTCCCAGCCATACCCACCCTTTCAATGGCCCATGCCTATGCCCATGCCCTACAACCCCTACTGTGGCTACCCTGGTATGGGTAAGTTGTTGCATTGTTGACCTCCTCAATAACCTTTACATTTTTACACTTTACTTTTTCTACTTGTATTTGCTGGTTTAGCAATTAAATACTGATGTTGTTGATGTATATGGACATTTCAAAAAAAGAAAGAAAGAAATGCCGCTAGTGACAACCAGTTGTGAGAAATGGTATTTAACATTTTGATATGAAAGGTGCACCATAAATTATCGTTGTCTCCGAGTTGTTCTTATTACAAAGCCCTACCTATCTTTGGAGTGTACAATTATTATATATTAGAATATAGAGCAGAATTTGTTAGGTGCTCCTTGACATTGAAAGGAAACCAACAATTTTAAGCTTATGTTGATAAACTTTTGAACAGATTTCAAGTACCGTATATGGCATGCACCTTCATTGAATATTATTTCCCTTGAAGTAAAATCCCACTCTAGGTTTACTCTGTTGTGAACTTAGTCATTGTCTTCTCTGTTCTTTAGGTTTCGGCATGGTTATGCCACCCTATCAGCAGAGTCCATATATGGAAGCACCGGGTTACATCATACCTCACACCCAGCACCACCTAGCGGACTACAGGCGCATGATCAACCCCCACTACCATCAGACCATGGCTTACCACGCCCGCAGGTTCCGCTACCAGCATGGCCCCCCCGCCAGGGACATGATTAGCGCTGAGGTACAGACCGAGCCCCTGTCAACAGCCCACAGCTCTGACTCCCCACTTTCCAGTGAAGGTGTATCATCTAGGGGGAATGCCTGTAGCAACTCTGACACTGGAAATTCCACCTCCACCAGCTGCACAGGCACTCAGTCCCTGTCCCCAACCTCAGCTGCGCAGGACGAGAGATCACCTGAGTACCAGGACCTAGGGTCCACCAGAACGGCTCAGAAGAGCAGCTTTGTGTTCCAGGCGGAGGAGGTGAGGATTGAATGCCGCAGTATCCCCAAGGGGCTGAAGATCCTGCGCTCTCGCGAGACTGCTGAGGTTGCCCACTGTGGGTCTAAGGACTTGGTGCAGTGTAGCGCCTCCATCCATGAGGGCAGTGTGCTACAGGAGGAGGGCTTGTGTCTGGTCGGGGAGCAAGCAGAACAGTGTCTCCAGACATGCCCAGATATCCTGATGGTGGGCACGTCACCCACCAGTGGCACCACAGAGAAGTTTCCAGCTCTTGAAGACTGTGACTCAAAAACACGGATGGAACTGACGAATGTGACATCAGACATGGGCTGCAGAATGGTGGTCCATGGCGGTTCTAAGTTGGCAAGGGACGATGGAGGGATGAGTGTGAATAGCTCAAAGAGTGTACACTTTAAAATCCTCCACATGCCATTTGACATGCAGTATCTAGAAGAGCTAAGGAAGATGGAGTCATCAGTGTGGTCAATGGAGTCCATGGTACCTCATGTTCCCTCTGAGTGGATGATGCAGCATGGACTGATGGGGCCCCACAGGGAGGAATTGCTGAGCCCATTGGTGGAGGTTCCCATGGCAGAGGAATTGATTATGAGAGAGGTCCCCATGGAAGAGGTGATCCCTGTGGCTCAAGTGGTCCCCATAGCAGAGATCCCTATGGCAGAGATGGTCCCTGTGGCAGAGGTGGTCCCCACAGCAGAGGTAACTGTGACATCCAGTCCTTCCTTAATAGATGCTCCCTCCACATCTCCAGACACGAGCCAGCAGAGAGGTTCTGTAGATGACCAGGATCAGCTGGACAACTCTCTGGAGTCGTTGCCTGCATATCTTCCCTCAACCAGCTGGCTAGCTGACTTTGGGAATGTATACTATTACAGCAAACTGCCTCAGAGTGTGCAGGAGCAGCACAAAATCCTCAGCTGTCATCCACCTGAACTGTCAAACCACAAGCGAAAGGTTAACCAAGATCCTAAAGATCAACTTGTTACACTCAGGCTAAAGGGAGAGAGGTGCAGGCACAGAGGGAAGGTGGACAGGAGAAGCCTCTCTGACCACGAGTGCTACGCTAGCCAAACTCTCAACAAGAATGCACTGATCCCTGGGGGCTCCAAGGGAAAGCGCATTTGTGCCAGATGTTTGACAAACCGCAGAGTACATGTCCCTGGCAGCCTGGGGCCGGATACTTTGATCTTGAGAAAGCAAGGCTTCCCTGTCTCACCATGGGATGAGGTTGTATTGCAGACCTGTGCAGCATGCAAATACCTCCCTAGGAGGAAGGTTGGTGGGAAAGGTTCTGGTTCTGATGTTCCTTGCCCACATAATGAAGATGAGACCGAGGGAGACACTTCTGAGAACAGTTCTTGCCAGGCAGTGCCAAATAGGAGGGGCCTCGATGACCCGAGAAGGGTCCCAGTTTCTTGGAGGCCTTTGTCCTCCAAGAGACAGCCTGAGAAGTGTGATGTGGCTCCTCACGCCAAGCTGAGAGAGAAGAACTGTTCCTGCGAAAAGCCCCAACGCATGCCTGCATGGGAGAGTCCCCGGCAACACCGTCACCAAGGCAACACCATCAGGGATGAGGAGAACCACTCCATGTCGATCCCACTTCAGGACAAATGGAGAAACCAGAACCAACCCTACACGGTGCAAAAATGGCAAACTGGTAAGCCCTTGACCAAAGCTTTTTGCAATTGAATTTTGATACTGATGTGAGTTATAATAGTTTATCCTGTTTGTTGCTTAAGTGAAGAACATTTGACAGTTGCAGTGTCTCAGTAATACACGTGACAATTTCTTGTCCCACAGAGTCATGTAAAGCAGTCATGCCCAACCCTGGTACTGAAAATAGTAAGAATGGAGCCAGATCACACAACTTTCATAAACTGAAGAAACCACAGGCACAGTCACAAGGTATAGTTATGTTTGTCTTCTGTCAAACTAAATTATGTTGTACTGTAGGAAAAGGTATTCACAGCATTAAAAATGTCATTTCATCTGGTGACGGAGAGGGGTAGAATCAACACGACAGTTAATGCTGGCTGGAAATGCACAATAAAAGGAGATTTTGTATGCATTTCTCCTAAACATTAATCTGTTTTACAATGTCAAATGTGTGATTCCACAGTTTGGCTGGTTTAGACTGATTGAATTGATTAAACTTTCCTCCTTTGTTTTCCCTTTAGGAACTCACAGAAAAGACACAAGATGCTGATTGTCACGAGCACATCTGACTGAGGGAATGCACTTATCTACACGTTCAATAATCAACTCTTAAAACTCACAATACTCACGTTTTTATTAAATATGAATATTTACATTAAATAAACACTACTACAATACTTGGTGCTGAGTTTATTTTTTTGCCTGTCAAAATGGAAACTCAAGGTTGAGCTGAGATTAAGTAAGGATTAAGCTGGATAAGTGTCTGCACCCTGCAATCTATTGAATTCACACTGCATTGTCAGGCTTTTGGAATTTTGAAATTATAGTATTTCCTTTCCTGACTCTTCTGGGCAGACAATGTGACCTGATCCTCAGAGCAAGAGATTGTCAGTATTGTCAGCAGTGAATTTGCAATGTGCTTTTTCTTACAGTTGGAGATATTCTGTACAATAGCAGAAAACAAACAGTAGATGGAACTATTTTCACATGGAAACATGTTATCACAATAGGTCTTACTGGTCTGTAGACTTGCACACAAAAACATACTATATGTATGCGTACCCTTCAGACACCCTACACATTAAGCAATTGATAAATTATTATAATTGTAGTATATATTTCATGCTGTATGTCCTATCCAATCTCCTTTGCCCAGTATTTCAAAACTTGTAATCTGGATCGGAATGATCTGTGTTCTGTCATCCCATTTTTTGCTATCCAGGATTAGATCAATTTGTCTGATTTTGAGCTGGTATCAAAACATCAGATAACACAAGATCAAGATCACAGAACCTGGATTTTCAGTGTATAGGCCATTTACTGGGTGAGGTAATGTTACACAACATTTTGTTTAGCCAGAAAAACATGAGTGAACTACAGGAAGAAAGGTAGCAAAGAAAAAAATGAAAAAGAAAAGACAGCTTGCATGTCACTTGTAAGTAAATGTATTCCCTTATCTGCATAACTCATAATATAACACATTGACACATTTATATTGCTAACCTGTATTTAAGAAGTGTATTTTTTTTTTTCTCTAACATCTCCACCTTATTTTATTGGTTATAGCGACTTTCACCTTCAACATCCACCATGAATCCACCCTTCCAGTGGGATCAAGATTATCCAGATTTTTGGCATCAAAACTATCTTAATCACTACCTTTGAGTTTTGAAATATGCAAAAACTGCATTCAATCTTCATTAATGGTCAGATTGGATTACCAAATCCAAATCTCTAGTCGAATGATCACAGTCACATTTTTCAGTTTTCAAATACCCAATTCTATGATTTAATGTAATCTGATTGCTGAAATCCGATCACATACATTTTGAAATACTGCATCCTGGTCCTTCCATTGAATTTAACATGTTAGAGGTACTGTGACTGCATGCACATCAGCCTACTATGGAGTAGTAGTGAGGATTTATACATAGCAATTCAAATATGTTGTCCTCCTCTGTGTATCTTGTCTCCAGTGTCAACCAGCTACTTATCTCTCCAACTAATGCCTGATTGCTACAGATCCAGGGTCCTGATGCTTGCTTGTATAAATGGATTGCACAGGGACAAGTTGTCAGACCACACCAGGATAGTTTAAGCAATGTGCAGCAAGCCTTGTGAAAGGGTAATGAAACAATGTTTTTATGGTTCTGCTGTAAGTGAATCTTGTAATGCCATGTGCAACAATAATAATGGGTTTCTTGGCTAGAGGGGAATTCAAAGACTAGGGTAAAGTGTGTTTGTGTCACCGTATGTGAGAGGGAATATGAGTTTCAGATAAGGGGGTGGCGTGTGTTTTTGTGTATGTGTAGAGAGAGCTAGAGAATCAAATTTGCAAAAGAACAACTGCTCATTTTTGCCTCGCAAGTCTCACAAATGCCTCTTCTCCTCATTGGTCCTCGTGGATACATCCCTGCAGAACAGGCCCACACAATCTTCAAAGACAAGAAAGTGCTGCTTTTGTGCATTGTTTGAAATCAAGTCAGAGACAAAGGCTTTTGGTCTTTTTAACAACCATCAAAATTATTTCTGGGTAATGGGGAGTGGTTGTTCTTTGAAACTCTAACAACACAGGCAGAAAATCCAGAGAACTGGAGGAGCAGCTGTCAGAAGTTTTGGTGCTTCAGTGCAACACATGATTTCCCTTCAGACTTGGACGTTTGAGAGTAGACAGACAGTTTTCCTTGATGGCCTCAAAGCTCGTATCTCGCAGACACCTTCTCGGACCACCTCTCCATCTTCATGATGCTTTGCATTATAGGTGAATTTGAAAGGCTTCAATATGATTAGTTCCCAAGAGAATTTACATAAGCAAGTAGGCCAGAAATGACTGGGATGTCTGAAGACCCTATGGCATACAAGAGGCAGCCTAATGTGGGCGAGGCACAAATTATTTCACATAGGGCACCAAAACATATAGAGCCCAGCCTGATTGGAAGACTTTGGTGAGGTGTCTAGCTGGGCATAATTTCACTCAAGATTGTACTTTGTCTGTGTGCAGTCTGTGTTGATGCGTTTGGTGAGTGGTGGTGCGTATAAAGCCACAGGAGGTTAAGAGCATCTATCTCTGCTCCTTAAATATTTAGAGTGATTCTGTCAAGCTGTCGAGGCCGTTTCCCAGGAGAGTGCTGGAGCGGGTGTCATACGGTTCAAGTGTTTTGAGACGCTCATCATCAACTGCCTTCTTGGAGATGACGAAGTGGTATCAGAATAGAGGGATACATTCAGGATTGTATCCTCAAGAGCTCTTTTTCCCGTCCAATTTACAGTGCTATAGAAAGCACTACAGATTAACAAAATCATAAATCAAATAGATGTTTGAATTGTTGCTTGGTTTCAATGTCACTTGGATGTATTAAATGATACTAAGACAGATATGGCTAATTAATTTCCTGAAATTACCTTTTTTGTTGTTATGTGTTGTTCTATACTATCATAAAGGTCATTGCCCACCTGACCAAGGAGATTATGAGAGCAGATGAGCGTCAAATATTGTGCTTTGAATAAAAGATCCAAATGCCACAGAGCTGCTAGGAAGCTGAGTTATTCAGTCTATGTCGGTATTGCTATGGCCAAATTGTATTTTCATGGCCACTCCTTAGTGTGTGTATGTGTGTCTGTGTGTCTGTGTGTCTGTCTTCCTTTCTCTCTTGTCAGAGCCTTATCTCTCTCTGAGTCCAAGAAAACACCCAGTGTCCCGACAGCCCTGTCCGCCTCAGTGGCACTCCATGGCTCGTGAAGGACATGATGGATGCATCCTTGAAGGATCGACTCTGTCCTCTAGATGCCCAATTAGGCTGGCTATGGTGCCTTGCCGGATGAGGAAAGGGAGAAGAAGGAGGGCATCAGTAGCAGGGGAGGCTGGTGGAAGCAGAAATCGGTTACCATTCCTCATTCCATCCCATGCATTACAATCAGCCCGTCCTCCGATTTCTATCTCCACCAGCCTCCACTGATTAGTAGTTAGGGCAGATCCACAAATAATAAGTTTGGGTGTGTGTGTGTGTGTGTGTGTGTGTGTGTGTGTGTGTGTGTGTGTGTGTGTGTTGTTGTAGAGTATGTTAAGGTGCTAAAGTATGGATTCTGGAGGGTGAATTTTGGAATATAACTGCTAAACATGTTCTGTAGCCTCAGGCTACATACTGTACTTTGATTTGAAAGAATAATTACCCCCTGGACCACACCAAGGTCTTTGAGTCATATGCCTAATCTCATTTTCAACAATTTTCTATTATCAAAACATTCACACAAGCACTCATTGAGAAGGTCAAATTTAAAACCCACCAATGCGTGCCCCCCTCTGAGTCCTGCTCTTAAATGTCAAGGGTGTAAGTGTTTTCAGTGGGATGATTCATGCTATCAGAGATACGCTTAGCTAAAGAGCCTCGACCCACAACCCCACACCAATGTTCCGAAGAGCCTGATGTTCAGAATAACAACATCATGTTCAAATGGACATCCATGCAGTTCTCCAACAGTAGCTTGAGACAAACAAAAACAGGCCCTGGCTGAAAATCTGAGCCTGAGTCAGTGGACTGTGAAGGAGAATATCATGTAAGGTCTCTGACCAAAATGTACTGTAATGGCAAAGTACCCCTGTGGGAACCAGATGACATGAAGTTCAGCATGTCCACTTTCTCACTGTGTAGAGAACCAGGGCTGTAAAATCCTCTACTGGGGGAAGGGGTGGGGGTTCTGTACAGTAGCTGCAGGCTCAGCATATTTCTAGACCTTAGGTGATACCAGATAGATCTGTACTTTCTCTGCGGTCTTAATACCTGGGGCTTTTACACTTTATTTTGTTTGACAAATGACCCGTGTTTATATGAAGTGTCCCTCTCAGGCCTTTAGACTTATAGAGCTGACATGATTGGTCAGCAGAGAGAAAGGTTCTGGGTTTTAGAAAAACGTTAAAGAAGCCATTCAGAGAAGGGCACAGTACTTCATGTGGAGGAACCACTCGGCAGATAAAAGTGAATTATTTGCAATGCATTACTTTCCACAGGCTACTAGATTTCACTGTTGGCAATACTAGCCCAAAAAGTGAAGTTGCAAACTTGCAATGTTTTCCTGTTAGAAAGCTCAAATCAATTGA
The DNA here is from genome assembly GCF_951799395.1 of Argentina silus. Classification (NCBI taxonomy): domain Eukaryota; kingdom Metazoa; phylum Chordata; class Actinopteri; order Argentiniformes; family Argentinidae; genus Argentina; species Argentina silus. The sequence goes on along the minus strand of NC_139655.1, from coordinate 9,549,169 downwards.
AAAACAAGCAAACTTCAGTGATGTGCATTGTTTTTCTGCTCTGTCCAGAGCTGGCGGATCAGCTTACCCCACCCAGAGGTAATCAGCAGCGTTGAGGTTTTTCCGACTGAGCTCAGAGGAGGGCCAGGCTGGAGCACAAAGCTTTTTACCCAAACAAACACAGTGGGAGGAATGTCAATGACGCCTAAAGTCAGGAAGAGGGAGATTAAAAACACATGTAACTTGGACTTCAAATGTACAAATAAATGCCATTCTCTCCATAATTGCTAGAAATATGAACCAGATGCATCAGAATGTTATTTCATTTGCACAAAAGTATGACACACTCATTACATTGGCAAACAGTAATAGATTAGTATTTAGTATATTAGAGAAAAGATGTAATCTCACTTGTTATGTAACAATGTGGTAGAAATAGATGGGGCAGAGAAAAACAAAAGACATGCTGTGACAAGTTAGTTCAGTAACGTTATCTTCCATTTGGTTACATGTTGATGACTAATGACTTCATTAGCTTACTTGTCTTAAGAGTGCCCTGCCCACTAGGCCAGAGCTGTGTGTGTTATTTGAAAGTGTAAATGCATCGCGATTAACGTAGCCTTGTGTTGTACATTAGATAGCATCCCTGTGTTGCTGTTTGGAATGAACATACTGTCCATCCCAGATCAGCTAAGGTGAACAATTAGACCACAAATCTGGTTCAAAACCTTTTGAAAGTCACATAATACCATTTCAGCAGCACTTCATATTACAGCTCGGAATACGTGGGTAATAACATGGTAATACACATGGTACTTTCAGTAATTACCTGTAAATACCAGTAACAACAAATACATGGTGGTGGTTGGAATTAACAGTTTATTAGATGTTGTTATGTGGTGCTTAAATATTCAATGTTGACTTAAGGTTGTCATTTGATGCTCATCATCTAACGTTGCTACATGAGTTGAAAACATTAACATTGGCAGATGACGGTCAGCATCAGACCATCTCACAGTTGAAAATAATAGTTTTGAAAATGTTGCCTATTTATGTAAATACAATGTTAAAATTCTTCTATTGATGTAACATGAACTTCCTTACCAAATGGATACTTAAAAAAAATAATCTGTTCAATTATGGAAACAAGCATTTTTCATGCAGAATAATTAGGTGGAAACTACAGTCCACCTTACCATGTAATAACATTTCTTGTTACTGGTAACTTTCAGTAATTACTGGGAATTACCGTGGTTATTACCATGCTATTACCCACTTATTCTGAGCTGTAATGTAAAGAGCTACCGAAATTCCAAAGTAGTACATCTTTTTCAAGGACAGTTATGAAAAGGTTTGTCATATTTACCTGCCATTATAGCTAGATAAGAACATATTCTTTGGTCTGCAGAAACGATCCCCCAGAATGTATTAATTTGGAGACTGGGTTGGAAAAAAATTAAACTTTATCTACTTTTAAGAACTTGTATGTGTTACTCGTGGTAACTCCTCTGTGTCCGATAAAACAAGATAAAACAAGAGCACAGATGGCACTAGAATGAGGCGCTTCTCTCAATGCATCTCTTCAGATGAATTTAAACAAATTCACCCAGGTATTGCCTTTCCACGCATAATCCACACACTTGAATCTTAATGATCACACACAACAAACACACAAAACAAACTTGTTTATTTGCAGAGCGATGCATACTTTGATTCAAGATTGTACACTTCACTATCTAATTAAAGCTACCATACGTAGATTTATTTAGATTTATCTTTCAATGCTTCTTGTGACGAATGCTTGCTGGTCTTGATAGGAGAGGATGTGAAGCTTGAAGAGACAGATCGTCAAGGTTACCTTGCATAATTAAACATTTTCCTGTAAAATTAGCTCATCCTTTTTTACTACCCTGAATAAACCTCAGTAGCAGAGACAAGTATTAGTCTAAGCCTGCATTTTGTGCCTGTTAACACAAGATAGAGATGTTCTGTGTTATTTCAGGGAGACCTATATAATCCGTGTTGAATCACTAATGTCTGAGCAAACCTGTGATTTCTGGAGACCCTGCGGCTCTATCTGGGATTAGTGAAGGTGAATTGAAGTCAGAGTTGGAATAGAGATGTAGCAGACGGGAGCCAATGTCATGTGAAAGTGCAAAAAGTTTGGCTGATTTCAAAATGCATGAAATTCATCATTGTCGGATGTTTTCATAGTCTGGCATAAGACCCTTGAGCTGTGGCATGATAGAGACTCCTCAGAGACCTTTGCAGTTGTAGATATAGTACAGTATGTAGATCAATAGGAGGCACTGGGAGGGCTGCAGCACACAGAGGCAGTAGTGAGTTTCTGGATACAGTATAATACACATTAAAGGTCAGCTATCAGAAATCCTCAGAGCAGTTGGCCTGAGAGAAGCTCACTTCAAAATCCATTCCAAAATCCAATCTGCCTCATTTCAAGCATGTATGGTATTCATATCAAATAAATAATTATAAAATGCAAGGAGGGTCCTCATTTTCAGACTGCATATGTGTACCAGTTGACATGTGGTACTTGTCATACCTTCCAACTTATACTGTAAGCTTTGCCAACTAAATTACGGAGACCGTTGATCACCTCCAGCCGGAGCAGGGGAAATTAATTAGGTTGGTTACACCCATAGAGAGAGAAAGAGAGAGAGAGAGAGAGAGAGAGAGAGAGAGAGAGAGAGAGAGAGAGAGAAGGAGGGGGGATCTGGAGAATGAGTTACTGTTTAGGCAAGCGGAAGGAAACAGAAGCTTGTGGATTTACAGCTCTATAAGAGACTCCTGCAGGGGAACGCTTAATAATGTAACCTCTCATGTTGTCTGTAGCTCTTAAAGACAGCCCCTCCATCCTCTCCCTGTCTGTCCGAGACCCAATAACATCCCAAGGTATCTTACCTTTGTAACAAGCACTATTTTAGGAGCCTCAGCAGAGACACGTCCACATCTCTGCTAATACTTTATCTCTCTCTTTGAACATTTCATAAAACTGCATACATGTACAAGAGTTTTGAATTATATTACAGCGAACATTATGTGTGCATGTAAAGACATATTGAATGCTGTCATGATATAGAATTTGGATTATGCATACTGTGCCAAACTGTATTTAATAAACATTCCTTTAATGGAACACCAGACAGGTGTCTAGGCTAGGTATGGTGGACTAAACACATGACCCTACATCTCCTATGTAAGACACAGAACTTGACCTTGATCCTTGACCAAGGATCAGGTCCAGAGTAAGTACGTGAGTTTTGTCCACAGAGATGGTAGTTCAACCTGATTGTGCTTCCTGTAGCTGGTGGAAGCACCCCCTCCCACTCTCTGTAACATGATTACTCATATTCACAAACATCCATTTCATAGCATGAGTCTCCCACACAGGGTCAGCTGAGGCTTTCTACCTGCACCAATTTTATGTCTCAATGTAACCAATTATAAACCCAGGCCAGCCTCATTTAGAGCAGGGTCACCTTAGCTCTTATCTCTTTCTCATCTATAGGAGATTGGAGCGGAATTTGATTGGGGGTTGGGGGGGATCTCACTTTCCTTTTCATCAACTCTTTTTTTTTTTTCAATGAAATGCTGGTAAAAAGCAGGGGAGGTGATTCAGGTGAGAAGAAGATGGTCAGTGGTGTGAGTCAGCAGATCTATTATCATTCCAGCTTTAGTGTGTGTATGTGTGTGTGTGTGTGCGTGTGTGTGTGTGTGTGTGTGTGTGTGTGTGTGTGTGTGTGTGTGTGTGTGTGTGTAAAATCTAATATAAATCATTAAGCGACTGGCACCAAACCACTTGCCACTTATAGTGACATTGGTGGGACAGCTTCTCCTGACATGGCGCTGTGGCATTACAGTAATTAGTACTCAAGCAGAGTGCCCACTTGACTGATCTTATACAACATACACATACACACATACCATCAGTGTGGTTGAACCCGGTGTTGGACAGGATCACTGTGAGCTGGCGGTGGCAAATGTTGTGGGGACTAGGGACTGGCAGAGAGCAGACAGGGACGTGACAGATCTTTCAGAAGCAGTGCTCTGAGAGGTTCACTGATTAGACTAATTTAGTGGGTTCAGAACCAGGGGGAAGCGGTAGTTGTCCTATACTCCTTCACTGGCTCATGCAGCAGCACGAGCAAAATAGGAGCCTAGATCCCGACAAATTCGTTTGAGAGGACAAACACAGACAAACACAGCAGAGGTGGGACAAATCGGTTAGTGCCTATTGTTACCCTGTGTCTTAATTTTTTCCTCGCATGCTAGTCTTGTAACTTACAGTATACTGTAGCAGACACATGGCTGTTGAGAGAGCTCTTCATGAGAGAGAGAGAGAGAGAGAGAGAGAGAGAGAGAGAGAGCAAGAAAGGGAAACATTGTAATTGTTGGACTGCAGAGCTCCCTGTGGAATCTCTGAAGTGCACACTTTTTGAGGATGTGGGTTGTCACTACACATCATCCAAACAGTACAGAACAATAGGCAACTAGAAAAAGAAGTTCCAGAAGGAACTTTGTGTGTTTGCAAAGTCTTATTTTGGTAGGTTTGAATGATAGATAGATAGAGTTAGTTAGGGTAGTTGAAAGTGAAAGTGGTTGGTTGGTTGGATGGATAGATGGAGGATGAATGGTTGGCTGGATGGATGGATGGATGGGTGAATGGTTGGTTGGATGGATGGATGGATAGATGGATGGATGGATGGATAGATAGACAGACAGACAGATAGACAGATAGACAGATAGATAGATAGATAGATAGATAGATAGATAGATCCTTTGGAATCTGGTTGATCCTGTGATTAGAAAATAACAAAGAATGGTTTTGGTAAAATATTGCCATATGTCTCTAGAAATAAAGTGTGTATCTTTAAATATAATTTGTCTGAACTGAAAGTCTTTGGTTCGTCCCATCAAGTCTGTGTTCTTCATTCATCCGGGCTAGAAGGACGAGCAGGGGGAAAAAGCCAACCACATCTGTCACTTCCAAGTACGCCTCAATACTATGGCTTGTCTGTGGACGGCCTTTGCCCTCGTCTGACTGACGGAATGTACACTGACAGACGTCTGCTCCAGTCAAAGGCACTTCAGAGAAGACAGCTCCGCCGAGTGATACACGCACACACACACACACACACACACACCAACTCAGTTAACCAATGAACCACTGCTGCAAGATGTTTCCCAATGCAGGCACTATATTTATTTCTACTCCTCAAGTCGGACACAACTAACTATCTGATCTAACGCTCAGCCTTGATGGCTGCACAATGACTCCTAATCAGGCAGTAAGAAATCTTGGTGTGACTATTGACTCTGATCTCATTTGATATGCATATCAAAACCGTTTTGAGAATTGCCTTCTTTCATCTCCGTAATTTCTTTATCATTTAGTGATGCAGAAAAGTTGATTCATGCGTTTGTATCCTTGCGACTTCAACACTGTAATGCGGGGGATGACTTGCTGGGTGGTTACTGGGGTGCCTTATGGTGGTGTGGGCCAGGGCTGAGTCGGCCTAAACAGCTGCACCTCCCTATCCATTGCAGGAATGACACAGGTTTGGCATTGTTCAGGTAGCTACTGCTAGCCACGCCCAAGCAGGCGTGTGGCCTGGGTTAGGCGGATTGGGGGCGGTGGTGGTTGCTCCGGGAGTTATCCGGGTTGGCTGCAGTCTGGCTGCAGCTGGGCCACTGAGTTGGTACGGGTTGGGGGGACAGCGACCACTGCAGAGGCCCATTTCAGGTCCTTCTTCCATGTCAGTGGTGTGTGGGCTCTCGTGGTGCGGGGATTTGGGTTGGCTGGGGCCACTGCTGTAGGCCCTCCCATTGCAGATGTGCGGCCCAGCGACATACGCGCTGGGATGGTCGTGGTGTTTGCTCTGGGTAATTACGGGCTATTGCTGCTGCCCCCCCCACCCACCTGGTGTCCCTCTGGTGGGCCGGCATGTGACGGAGTGGACCTGGTGTAAGCGGGCACTGGGCATGTCCTTTAGATGTCTCTTAGATGTGCCGGGGGCCTCAGGCCACCTGCTTTTATGCTGAATCTCTCCTACTGTTTAATGTATCAGATTTTCATCCACAGCCTCTCATCTTGTGTTTTCCTCTTTCTGCTTATCTGTCCGAGAGGCTCTGAGTCTTCCTGGCTGAGTCCTCCTATATCCTGACCTCCAGTTTTCATAAAATGATTGAAGTGTGACTTACCTATGATAATGAGTCATGGATGTGCTGTTTGAATCAGATTGATCCATCTGTACTGTATGCCTGTCTGTCATTATTACATTATTTTACCTTTCAGTGTAAGGTTGTTTGGATGTCAAAATCATAAAACTCAAATCTGTCCTAATTTGACTTGTCTCAAAGACCACTTACTGCATATCATCAACATGGCAAACTCATCAGCCACCAATTCCATCATAACATTAAAGTTTAATTCTGGCAGAGCCTACCGTGTTGGCTTTCTAAGCATCAGATGTTGTGAATTAAAATGCTATCATTTCCAAATATCTAGGGAGAAATAAAACAGACAATGTAGTCAGAGATGGGCAAATATACATCATAATGTATCATGTTACAAAACACAACATACCCAATACCCAAGACCAATGTATTAAAAGAAACTACAAAATACTGGTGGCAAAAAATGTATGCATTTGCAAGACATGCAGCCGAGCATACATGTAGAGGGAGCACATTTTTTCAGGAAGACGCACATAGACTTAGCTTGCGTTCTTCACATTTTTCAAGACTTTTAAAGACCTTTTTAAGACTTCAATGGATACCCTGTTTTCATTTAGGGGAAGGAGTTATCAATCCCTATATTATTTTCTATCAAAACTGTCAAACTCAGATCCCTGTAGAAAAGTATTTTGAGTATTTTGAAAATACAAAAATACAGTTCTCTGAAGTATCAAATAACAAAATATACTGAATATTTGTTCAGGCGAGTCCTGAACAAATATTACAGTACAAATTACAGAATACTCACAAATAGCAGAAATACGTACTTCAAATACATGTAACAGAAATACTGCCCATCTGTAAGTGGTCTTCATTTTACAGTCGTCTGATATCAGAGGGCGTATCCATCTGTGGGGAGGCTGATCTATCAAGGATGCGAGTGTCGCGGTGGGAGGGTCTTCATTTTGCTGGTTTAAAATAGGAAGAAAACAGAAACACGAGCCTCCTCAAGTACATTGAGGCAAAGCGCGGAAGAACAATTTCCCATCACTGCCCAGTTAAATGCTTTCGCCCAGGTACAAACAACAGCATCAGACAGAGAATCTGAATGTGGATTGCTGCTTTTTCTGCAGAAATTACATTCAAGAACCTGAAAGGTGAGCTTATAGTAATCGTAAATTATAATGTCTGGTTTATTGGCTGAGGAAACAGAAACTTATTTTATTTAGAGATAGGCAACTGTCGGCTGTGTTGCGATGCGTAGCAGCATAGGTGAGACATTACAGCGCTCCGCAGGCTTTGTCTTTGTTCTCTCTGTTAATAGTGTAATAGTGTTAGAGGAAATGTTAAGCATGCGTTATCAGACAGATTGTGAGAGGCAGGAAATAAGAAATTGCCCTCTTTAGCACAGTAGCATAACTAACGTTAATATTTGATCATCAACAGATCAAGTCTGGCTATTTATTTTATGAATAAGTTTATGAGAAAAATAAACTTCTGTTAAAATAAAACAATGAATCTATGAGGTGAGATGTATGTACAACTATTTATGGCTAGTTTTGTATTTTTGGAGGAGGTAGGCTTCCATAACGACTTAGGATACATTGATGTAATAAATGTTTTGTGTGGCACCATCAACGCACTTAGTTGCGGAACGCTTCAAATGCGTTTTATTATAGCTTATCAATTACTTCATGGGTGTAGAACATCCCCGAATAAGGACGGAATAGAAGGCATCCGCTGGCCACTCCAAATTCCCCGTTTCACAGACATTATAAGGTGCAGCCAGACGATGACATAATATGCCATGTACATCATGCAATAGTGAAGGTATTTCTTTTGTCTTCATTTATTTTTCCTATCGTTGAACACAGCCATTTCATCGCCCTGCGTTCAACCGTGAAATTCAGCAGAAATGTCTACTAAACAAATGAAAACAAGTAACGTGGTCGTTATTGACCAATGTTGACCTGCAAACTTTATTTGTTACTTTATTTGACCTCTATCAACACTTGGTTTGCAAAGTGCTTGACATCTGCAAATTGTGGACATCTGTGTGGTACATTCAAAGGGAAGAAATGTTGCATGGTATAACATTGCCAATAGGGATTTTGTGGTTTGGGCTGTATGGACTAGGCTGAATGCCATGTCTTATTCACTATTTAGGCACCCTGCCTTGAGCATGGCTTTCAGTCGGAATTACCCCTCTGATAAGATTTATAACTGAATCATTGAACACCTGTTGTGCAATAAGGGATACATATATGAGCTAAGGATGACATTGACTTGCTAGAATAATCAGATGTGAGAAGCACATCAAAACAAGAGGTGTTTTTTCCAGGATGTTTCACCTTAGCATGGTAAAGGCCACATTGTGACCAATGTGCTTTTTTGTTTTTGACAACCAAGGAGCAACAGTACAATATTTTGAATATAATGCTCTGACAATTGTTTCACTGAGAATGTGATTCTTAATAGGCCTACCCTAGAAAATGGCGTATTTTGAAATACATATTTATCATAGCACTGCATGCATGCTTTATTACACATATATTACACATCTCTGTTAGTCAAGGATGAATTCCTTTCAAGTTGTACACCATACCAACAAGTGACATTGGCTTGTGATGTTACCAGTGAGATCTTCCCCACGTCATGAAACTCCTTACAAACTCCTGTGACCTAACAGAGGGATTGTCAGGACTTGACACCTGGGTCATGTTCATCAAGGCACACCACACTCAGACACATTCTTCAGCCTTTTAGTCCTCTCTCCTACAATATACAATATAAGGAATATCAATTCCAAATTATTCAGAGAAAATGATTCGACTCTGGTATGTACATGTTAAATAACTTGTTTTACCATGGTTTTCATGCAATTTACAGTAGCTGAAGATGAGCAATTTTAGGTGTGGCTTTCTCCAAGTTAATCAAGCCATATTGAAGCTATGGATTCTCTTCCTGTAGGTTGGCCAAATCCAGGAAACTATGTATCTGATTGTGTTTACATCTGATTTATCAATGTTCCATCTGAAGGTCCTGTGCTGCTTTTTGAGAGTTGTTAGGGGAGATAGAAGTAAACATTGCCTTGAAGTTGAGAGAGGAAGCCTTTGACAGATCTGAGGCTTTGATATGTCCATTGGACTTCAATGCTTCCTGGCAGTTTCTTTAAGATTTTTTTCTACCTGACTTTGAGGAAAGTGAGATGTTTGAAATCAGATGTCTGAAAACTTTGATTGTGGCATCAGAAAAGGTTAGAGCTTTCTTCCAGATCAGACTGGGGAAGCTGCATTTTTGTGGCAGGTGTTAGTTCCACTTTAGAATCCAATATAGAATTGAGTAAACATATGGATAGCTCTTAATGGTGTTCACACATTTATCTCTGTAATTGACATCACCTGTTACATCACATACTGATGTAGTTGATATATATATGAATATGAACAACAGTCCTCAACATTTATTTATGCAATACAAGGAGATAACTGATTAGATTTAGTGTGAATGTGCTTATGCCTATGTTGATTTTACAGTAGAATATTACTGACTGACTTTCTGAATAAATCGAGGAAGATAGTGCTGGGAACTATTAGCCTATTATTTTCGACATCATACCCTTCAGGTGGATGTTTGTGTAACATCTCTTGGGATCCTCTCGTTCTCTTTGCCAGTGTCCTGCTTTAACACTTTTCACCTTCTCTTTCTCTTCCATTTCTAAAACTGCTTCTCCGCTGTCTCGCTCATTAATTTTTCCCTTCCCAAGACGGCAGGTCCACTTCCTCCTCTTCCCTCGCTTCATTTGCATCGTGGCTCCACGCGGCTGCCCAAGTGTTTTCCTGGAGTCAGGTGGCTAATTGGTTCCCATCTGTTGGGAGAAAACGGCCTGTGCCGAATCTTGGGTAATTTGTGTCAGGAGTTTTACCATATTGATTCAGTTCTGCTCAGGCACCAAGCTCATAGTTGCAGCGTTTTTTGTTACTATAGCTGTTCTTGTATTGTTAGTTGTACTGCTTTCAGTTATCCTCAAATATACTGTATCCAAAAAGAAAGGACATGAAATTATTGGGATATGATTGAGATTTGTGTTTTTGTGCATGTTGTAACTAGATGGTATCCAGATGCTAGGTGACTACATTATTATTGTTCCACTTTCTCAATGGTTTCTACTTACCTACTGTGGGATTATTTCATTAAAATGTTTAGGTTGTCAGGTAGATACAGTAAGAAACTGTGTATAATAGGCCCTATCTCCATTGCCACACTGTAACATTTAGTAAGTAATGTTAAGTAAGTAAGGACACAATTGTGCGACATTAGACTGCAGTGCAGGCAGATGCTCACAGTCCACCTTGTGTTGCGAAGTTGTATTCTTCCTTATATGGCCATGAATATATCTCAGTCATCATTCTCTTTTCACTGTCTGTGATGTTGCAGAGTATCATGCCTGAGTAGCAGGACGCAGAAACCCACAGTATAGAGGAAGTGCTCAGTGCTGCAAGAGCCATTTTAAAACAGGAAGTTAGAGGAACCAACAACAACACTAAGATGCCTGTTCAGAAGGGCATACAATAAAGAAGCCAATCTCTTCAAGCTGTTACCACCTGAGGTAGACAGAAGGAATCACGTTTGTACTACAGGCAGCTATGCTATTGGCAGGTCACTCAGAGGCAGTCAATTGGATCTTGGCTACCGTGCAGCACTTAGCACGACACCTCTTGAACATTCAGTACCACATTCTGTGTTTAGTTTTCAAATATTATTACGGTGGTATCAATTGCACAACATGACTAGTGTTTGATTATTATTACAAACACAGCCTGTTTGAAAGTGTACCTTATTAGTTGGTTACTGCACTTGACAGCTCCATTGTTTGCTTTCTGTATTGGTTAGCAAGAGCTGGTTCATGCAGAAGTGGATTGGCATCTGGACCATGAAAATCATTTTATTCTTGACACACAGAAACCTTGTCACTCCAACTTCTACATGTCAATATGACTCCTTAACTTTGTCCTTTACCACCCCTCTCTCTATACCTGTGACTTTGTGATTTGTCATGCTTCTCATTTGCTCCCCTCTGTGAGAGAGCTGTTCGTAACAAATGCATTTCAGGCACTTTTTGAAAGGATTTCTGACAATTGATGGGGTGCCAAAAGTGACCTTCTGTAATGAGGTAACGTCTCTGTATCTACCGCTGAAAAATGAGTGAGACTTATTTTGCAGAGGTAGGGTGAATGGGTGGAATGTTTGGGTCTGCTGAATATCATTTCTTAGCAAAAAAAGAAGAGAAGAGAAGGAAAGATCAGAATTGGAATAGATGGTGAACTTTCATTGTTAGACCACCAAGGTTAATGAATTGTGGCACAAATTAATTATGTGTCACTTGATGTCATGACATTTTATTTTTCTTTAGCTGATCATAGCCTCCATTTGGTGAGTGTCTACAACCTGCTTGTATGCTGATGTTGTGTGTTTGTTGTATGTTGTTGTGTTTGTATGTTGTTGTGTAATTCTTTGAGCTGGTGCCTGACATTCAATTTGTTTAGCCATCTAAAATTAGGGTCTCCTTAATTACATAATTGAATGCATTTTTGGGACCTTTCTGGAATCTGAGCATTTAAATGCTGTTTTTATTTTACTCACCTAGGCTGCTGAAATGTCTCCAATTTAGATCAATCATCATCTCCAGGGTGTTCTTGGTTTTTTGACGTCTTTTCCTTTGATAAATGCTGTTATTTCAGGTTCCTGGATAGATTGTAAAGGGTGACTAATGGCATTGGCTAATGCATCCATTGTTGTCAGATGAAAATCATTTTCTCTGCCACACAATCCATTAAGACAGTGAGAGGTAGAAAAGTAGCATCTGCAGTGGTTGTTATTTCACTGTTAGCCATTACCACATTGATAGCAGAAATATACCATTATATGCTGCAGTTGTTTAACAACATAGTTAAAGATAGTTCACTATTGTCTCTATTGGTTTCTATTAGTTACAGTATATATTATATTTTGATCTGCTAAATCTAGACCATTGTGTATTGTGTATGTTCTGTGTGCACTTTAAATGGGTAGAATGTTAGTCTGTTTGTGGCAAGTCTGTTTGTGGCAAGTTGAGGCATGGCAGGGGGTAGATATGTGGTGAACGGTGTGGTTCCCTGGAGTCCAGAGGCTCTTTCAGGGGTGAGTTCTCTGAATTCTGAAATGTGGCCTAAGACATGGCTCATCAGTCACATGTCATCCAAGGGCAGATCTCCAGGGTGTCATCAGAGGTCATACAAATGCTTCTAGATTGAGCCCTTTTTTTAATTAGTTTTACTTAAAATGAAGGCATCAGAGACTGAAAGCTGAAGATGAAGATCAGACAGAGAGAATCATGGTTGGCCAACATCAGTTAGGTAGAGAAAAACAACGGTAAAGACTCCAAATGTAGAACTTGAGGGGTGATTGCATTACTGTAATTATCATTGCCATTACTTTGAATGATGAGCTTTAATTTGTCGCGTGGGCAGTGTTATTTGTCAAATGATCCGAAGGTGATTGATTAATGAGGCTGAAGTATACGAACGATTAACGATGGGTTGAAAATATAGACCTTGTAAATAGCTGTCAATGAGGACTACACATGATAATCTAATGTTCTAGCATCTAGCTGTTGACTTTTCATATTTCATATTTGAAGAGTGTTTATGTGTCACTTTTGATTTGATGCCAGCAGGAGAGAGAACATGGCATGTGAGGAGACATATTTAAGGTAGAGTGAGAAGATGATGAATGTTTGTCGTTTAGGATGGATGTTACAGTATAATTTCCCTGAGCTGTGAAATTCCCTGAGCTACCGTACATAACACCTACATGAAGAATGATGTACTAAAGACCTTAGAGAGTGTCATTTACAACGCACTGGAGGTAAAATGACACTACTTCTTACCCTTGACCTTTGATTACCCAAATGATGAACTGCTGCCAACAGACTCATCTAGCTCACAATTTATCTCCCAGAGGTTTGACTATCTTTACAAATTCAGTGACAAATTCTCTCTGAATGCCATTAGAATTGTTTTTAATACAATTAATCAATGAAGATTGATTCATTTTAATGAACCTCTTTTCCACTCTTATGCCATAATCTGCATATTTCTGTTTGATTAGCCTGTAATGCTAATCATAGCTGTCTCCAAGCGTGTCATGTAGGCCTTTCACAGTGTGGTTAGCATCAGTTAGACACCTGACCCACTTTCTTTTATTCCAACATCTGTGACTGTCTGCCTCAGTGGCTCTCACACGCTTCCATTATTTAATGGGGACATTGACACAAGTAGCAATACCTATTCATGAAAACGTTATGCAAACATTAGTAGGAATGACAACACAGTAATGTGATTGTACGTAGCATATGGTACCATATAGTTGTGTTTAGGATAGGCACGATGCATCACTTTTTAAATTGGTATGTGAGTAGGGTTCTGGTTCAAAAACAACGGTTTTGTTTCCCCTACCCTATGTTTGCTGGCCAGGTAGATATTTCCCCTCATTTTCCTCACTGCCTAGCCATGGGCATCTAATTTAACTTTCAGATTTGACTCTGGGATTGAATCTGAAAGCTATTTCCCCTCCCAAGAATTGCCTTGCTGTGGTGGCTTGGTTGAGCTGCAGTTAAGCAGGTTTTTTGGGGGGTAGGACTGGGGCGGGAAATAGGGGGAGTTGTTAATAGGGTTGTTATCCCGGGAGGGGACAGGTTTTTTTCAGGGTGACCTCCTTTTTTGACCCCTGTGGAGCTTGTTTGGGATAGTATGTTGAAATGCCCGCCCACTGTGTTGTGTCTGCAGGGTGGAGGAGTCAAAACAAATGCCTGCAGAGATTGAGATTGGGCTTTTTTCCCAGTTACACAAGGACACATATCCCATAGGAGGAGTCCTGGTGAAAACTTGGCAATGAGATTCAGCAAAGAGAGAGGGAGGAAGAGGCACAAGGACAAGGAGGCGTAAAAGTAAAAAGGAGTTGCTTTCATCTTTACCCTGTTTTGAAGGATTATGCAAACATTGGCCAGGCTTATCCCTAAAAAAAAGAGAAAAAAAACATTGGCCACGCTCAAATTGATTCTTTGTAAAGGATGATGACAACAAGAAAAATGTACTTTGAATCATCACAAGACATACTACTGCCTCCCCCTCTCGTGGCTTTATTCATTCCTCAGACCACAATAAAGATGCTGTAGTGTCTGCAGTTTTAACACAGTCTTACAGTGCTGTGTCGTCCATTAGCCTGTCCTCACACTCATATTTATGTGGTTGGCAGTTAGCTACTGTACTGCATGGATCATTGCTGGGCGTAAAACAAATCTTAGGGTGAGGGGGATGGGAAGGACAGGGTAGTAAGGAGCCTTTAGTGTAGTTCACACTATTCCTCTCTCATACACATAGAGGAAGGGATTTGTAGATGTGCAGTAGATGTTAGCTGTGGCCTATGCATTAATCTCTGTTATTATTCTTTATTTGCTGTAAGTCTTTAGTCATTCATATATGTAATTCGGTCCTTGGATGGGTCATGTGAAGAAAAATGCTCTAATTCCTGGCATTGTCCACACATAGGTCATCATCCGACAGTGATTCAGCAGCAACATCAAATTTAGTTTAGTTTAAACTCTAATATAAATAGGGAGGCCTCTAATGTGCCTTTACTGCTTTCGAAAGTGGTTCATTGACTGAGCTTCCTTTTATTTGCTCAACCTGTTAGCTAGTGCACACAAACAGAATTACAAAACAGGCCACCCAATTTCTCATTCTGCTCATTAGGTGTCCAGCGTGTATCCATGGTAGCGATTACGGTTATGGCCAGTACCTTGCCAGCGGGGAGGTGGATGGTCACATGTCGTGCAGTCTGAACTCTCTAACCTCCTCTCACTGCGGTAACATAGCACTGGTGATATTAATGTACTGTTGTTAAGAGATTGAAGCAGAGGTCTGGCACTAATGGCACAAAAAGGAGTGTGTGCTGTGATTTGGGGGCAGAGCCTGGGGCTGAAAATGTAATGATTTTCCTCCATACCATCCATTCCAGACCCAGATTGAACATTTTCCAAGATAGCCAGTTGTTTGTCAGTGCTTGAGCATGTGTATAACCAATTTGAATTAATTTGATGGTAAGTTGATACCTACCAGGGAGAGCAAATCCAGGCTGCCAGGCTATGGCTGCAAACAACAGTTTAATCTGAATACTAAATGTTATTAAAAGCCCCCCTTCCTTCCCCTGTGTAGGACAGTGTGTACCTGGTAATGAGAAAAAGCCCCCAGGGCCTATTGCATTCATTGTGCACCAGCATGGTATAATTCAGTAATTAATTGCTTTAGTGCCTGGACAGCGCTGTAATGGTTTGGAGATAAACAATTAGACTTGCCTTTACAAGGTGTTGTCCCCATCTTAACCATTCCATACCTCCAAAGAGGTGAGCAATAGGAGGTGGCTCAGGGGCAATGCAATCCCTGAAATGCAGTTCAACCCCCTAGAAGCTTCAGTGAAATCATAGATAGTGGATGGAAATGTACCTGCTAACACAGTGTTTTTCAACCTTTTTTGAGCCACGGCACATTTTTTACATTGGAAGAATCTTGCGGCACACCACCAACCAAAAATGTTACAAAATGACACTATGTAGCCTGATACAGTATATATTTATATTTATACAGTTAGTCTAATGGCATCTCCATCCACAAAACGCACATTGGCCAAGAGCTGAGAATGTCTACTAATATCCGTAGACTCATCAAGTTGCAACGCAAATTTCCTACTGATGCGTATCTTTCCCAAAACATGACTTTCGATGTCTGTAGACATGTCATCAATACGCCTGGCAATTGTGTTATCTGAGAGCGGGACTTTAGCTATGTCTTTAACCGCGTCAGGGCTGAGCATCTCGTTGACAATGGCTTTGCAGGCAGGTAGTATTAATGTCTCTCCCACAGAGTGGGACTTTTTTGATTTAGCTACGAGTTCAGCAACTAGGTAACTAGCTTTGAGGGCTTTCTCATTTACCTTTGTGGTTTTTCTCATAAAAGTTGCCTGTTTCTCTGTGTTTTCACGCAGGCGAACAAAATAGTCCATCGGCTTGTTTTGAAGCGACGGGTGTTTCGTTTGGAGATGGCGTTTAAACTTGCTTGGCACCATGGCGCTGTTGGACAGCTTCTCGCCACACACCAAGCATAATGGAGTCGGTGTCGTCTCATCCCCGGTGAAAGTAAATCCGAACGAAAGATAGCTTTCGCTGTATTGCCTCGAGCTCACCGTATTTGCTTTCTTTTTACCACCACTCATACTAGGGCCTTCACCTGGGTCAGAATCTTGTCCAGGGCCCAGTTCGGAGTTTGCATTTTTCCTTTTTAAAAACTTCTCCATCACTGTCACCACGACCTGTCGCATGCGTCACTAATTCTCTTGTCTCTAAGAAGGAACGAGCCAATTAGCTACCTGCTGCCACCCGGACGAATATTACATTACTCTGCCAGTCACTATATTACAGCACAGACAATCGACAATGGCATATTATTTGCAGATAATAATTAATAAATGTTAAAAAAAAGTGAAATTGGATAATTTCTCACGGCACGCCCAACGATCTCTCACGGCACACTAGTGTGCCGCGGCACAGCGGTTGGGAAACGCTGTGCTAACACACATGCATGAATGCCCTTCTACATTCATTCTGTCTCAGAAGACATATCAGACAATGTAGATGACAAGAAGAAAAGAGAAAGAGATGAGAGTGAGATAGAATGAATGAGAAAGAGAGCATATAGCAAAGAATAGAGAAATGAGAGAATGAGCAGCGTAAAGGCCAGCGACGGAGGATAAGCCATGCCTGCCTTGTCTTGACATTTCTCTCTGTCTCCCTCGGGGATGAATACCCAGTTTAAACGATCCAAACTGATGATGGAGGGGGACAGAGGGGCAGGAGAGAGAGGAGGTGGCAGGGAAGGCAGTTTGATGTGTATTAGTTATTACACACAGCAGAGTTTTCCTATAATTTAGTTTTAAGTTGATGTAATTAAGGGTTTAGGCCTCAGCAGTTTTCCTGAGGCTAATTTGTTTAGAAATTGCTGATTTCCCCTGGTAGCTGGGGAGACGGTGACAGCTCAAATGGAGACTTGGATGCTCTTGGTGGTCATAGCAACGCTGTGGCCTACAGGTGTCCACATTAATGTTATTCTATAGTTAGTTAGTCTCAGTGCACCTGCCGCTACCTAGTCAGATGCTTTTTGTCTAATGTATAATATAGGAAAGATGGTTACGGCTCTTGTTAAACACTCTTGTTAAACACAAGAGGGATTTTTAGATCAATGGTTGAATCTGAAAGCTGAACCACAGGGTAGAGTCCCCTGAATGACCTACAATACTCAGTTGGGAAGATATGTTGTCATAGTAACACTGCTATTGCTTGTCAAGGAAATCTAAATATAGTATCAAATATATGTTATTGTTAGCTACCTATCTACAAACCTTACAACCCTGCAATGTCTTTTCACTGTGAGTTGTGTATTGGTTTATGAAAAAGCCTAGCGAGCGAGGGCTATGAAAAAAAAGCTTGATCTGCTGGAGAGAGGGATAACCTGTGTGGGCTGGGGACTGATCCTGCGGCTCTGCTTCTGCCGAGACAGCCGATGATAATCTGCAAGCTCACTGGGTGGCCAGAACCAAGAGGGAGCAGTCAGCCTGTTCAAACAAACCATCTCTGGACTCACTTTCTCTGCTTATTGGAAGCCAAATAATTATTAAAGTATACATTACTTAATCTCATCCACTCACTCAGAGGAGACAGAAGTAGAGTGATAAAAGCCCTGCTAGATCTGTTCTCCTTTGTGAGACAGAGGTTTGTCAGTAGCTGTGTAACACTGTGGTTGGGTTGACATGACAGAGGAATCTGAGAGATGTTTCTCCAAACTACGCAGGAGAGGCCAAAGAGTCAGCTATATGACAGGAAAATGATGAGACAGAGAAGGGAGAGGGACAGGGAGATGGACGGAGTGCCTGGGAGAAAATGTGGGTTTGTGTGTGTGTGTGTGTGTGTGTGTGTGTGTGTGTGTGTGTGTGTGTGAAAGAGAGAGAGAGAGAGAGAGAGAGAGAGAGAGAGAGAGAGAGAAACAGTGTATTTAAGCCTAGGTTGTCATTATTACAAGCCCCTGTCGTGAAACCTTGAGTGAGAGTCAGCTACCTCAAGGGCAGGAAATAGCTCATATGCACATTTTCCCATTCCTCTTAAAGCTCTCAATCTCTCCCCATTCTCTCACTGTCTCTCTCTCTATCTATCTCTTTCTCGCACTATAAAGCCTGATCTATGGTTTTCTCCCAGGTGACCCATATCTCACTGGTGCTGGCCACAGTCCTTGAGCTGCTGGTTGTGTCTTAGTGCTGTCAGCTCCTCTGTTGGCCAGTGATTGAAACGTGCCCTGCCTCTGACTCTACTCCCAGAGCGAGGGCAGGCTGTGCCGAACACACCGTCCAAACAACTGATTTATGGCTCCAGAGCACACAGACACTAGCCTGTGAAATGTTCTCCCTCCCTTCTCTATTCAGTACCAGCTGGCTTTTTGTGTGTGCGCCTGTACACCTCTTATTGAGCAAGTGTGACTTTCTTCTCTGTGATTATGTGTGTGTGTGTGTGTGTGTGTGTGTGTGTGTGTGTGTGTGTGTGTGTGTGTGTGTGTGTGTGTTTGTGTGTGTGTGTGGTTCACATTGACTGGCCTTGCTGAGTGTGCATTGTATATGTGCCTTTCATTGACTGTGTGTGTGTATGCATGTCTCATTGACTCTGTCCTCAGTTTGCCTGGTCCATAATGACCAGCTCATTGTATGCCATTGTCATTAATTAGCACCATGATCTTCTCTTTGGCTTGTTACTGTGTCTCATACTGCTGAAGGGGTTTACATACAGTGAAAACAAATTGCCAGGTGTTAGCACTTTCCTTTCATTTGAGTCCATTCAGACCTGTGCTACTGTCAAATAATAGAGCTCTTGTGTGAAGAACAATACAAAATGGCTGTGTTATGGATAGATGTGATAAAGCGATTGCACGGTACAGTATGTGCTGGTCTAAGCCAGCTCATACTGCATCAATTCTGCATTCATCCAAAATATCTAACGGTTGAAATATTTGTTAAATCCTGTTGGCTGCTAATATACAATATCTATATTGTCATTATCTATGTGTTTATATTTGCGCTTTCAATATTTCAACAAATGTTGGCATTGTATTCCGAAACCAGATGGTCTTGAAAAATGTCACACTCCTCTTATTCCCAGAATACATAGTTTTTTTTTCTCTGTTGTGGATTTCTGCTCTTCCGAGGTCTTTACCAAGATTGCTTCGGTAGAGATTGTGATAGGGTTTCAAACAAAAAGTCTGTGTGTCAAAGGGTTTGGGAGGAAGAGCTTAACTGCATACAAAGATGGATAATAATGTACTGTACTAATGTAATGTACTACTATCTATATACCACCTTTATATGGCTTTATGTGGAGAGGGAACTACAAGGTCATCTCCAGGCTGTGATGTGTGATCACAGGAGATCAACGTTCATACTGTGGTGGCCCACCAGATATATAACCTGGAATTTACCTTTATGGTCCCTTAAAGTTATGAAAAATATTGAGTTGACCTCGCCCATTCGTAGCATTTCTAGCCTTTTACACTTTGTGTCGTGTGTATATGATATATATATAGTATATGATATATATGATATGATATGATATGATATGTATATATATATATATATATATATATATATATATATATATATACTGAAATGTATGCACTCACTGCAATGTAAGTGGCTTTGGATAAAAGCGTCAGCTAAATGGCATATATTATTATTATATATTGAACAGTGTGTATGTGTGTGTGTGTGTGTGTGTGTGTGTGTGTGTGTGTGTGTGTGTGTGTGTGTGTGCATGTGTGTGTGTGTATAAATGTTTGTACTGTATGTTTTATGTTTGACCGTTTGATAGTTTTTTTCCCCTTCTCCCCCGGGCTCTAGGGCATCATATGTGTGGAGATTTCAAGCGAGAAAGGTTCAAAGAGAGATGCAGAGCCCATGCAGAAAGAGAGAAAGGGAAAGGGTGGGAGAGACAGAGAGATAGCAATAATGAGACCTTGTCAGTGAGCATGTGTGAGCGTTATACATGTCTCGGTCGGGGGGTCATTCTCATGCTGGATATAGAGAGATGTATCAGAGTGTTCTACTCTCTCCTCTCTCCCTGTCCCTGCTCCCTGCTCCTGTCTATGGAGCTGTCAGCCAGGCCCATATGGTGCTGAGTGGGAGATGAAAGCCTGGCCTCAGACGGCCTCTTTGCTCACAGGGAGGACTCCCTGACTACCCCTGGATAATGAACAACACTCCACACAAATTTAATCCTGACCAATTCCTATCGAGAGGAGTAGTGTAAACCCTTCCTCTTCCACTCCCACTTTCCCCAAACTGTTGAATCTATACCCATGCTGATCCACATCTCACATGCATGTTGTGAGCTGGCAATTCCTCTTACAAATGAGGGACAGGAGTTGTTTTAGAGCAGCCTTATTCACTGAGGACTGATTTCACTTACCCGTAATTTGTTCAGAATTTGCTTGGGTATCTGGCAGAAACACATGCTTTGATGTTACATGCTGTTGTCGTTTTCCTTGTTGTTAGAGGCCTCACTACCATCACAGACGCCCACTCATCTGACAGAAGCAGGAAAACAGCACTCCTTTTACAGCATTTTGAGTTTGCCAGACAGGGCATGGGGATGTATGAATATCAAAGGCTGTTAATTTGGCTACATCTTGGGACATTTTCAGGCAGTCGGAAGAAAAACAGTTGATAGCTGTCCTTAAAAAGGAATTAATTGCATGAGGCCTCAGAGGGCAAGGATTTAAAGCGCTAGCAGAGATAACTTATTGTTGCCATACATCAGCCTAACCCATTTATTTGAAGTGTCCTCAATATATTCACTTCACCCCAAGACAGAAGTGGATTTGTAGCTTACATGGCAATATTTTTGTATGTGTAGGTGGATAGCAACTGTTGGTGTGTCTCCAAGGATTTATGAGGATGTTGGGTCTGATTAAGTGTGTGTATGAGTTCAGAGGCCTGTTGATGTGTGTAAGAGTGACTGTGATGAAGGGTTGAGAGGGGCATGTGAGTGTGTCCATACTGATGGATTTGTCTCAGTCACTGACAGTGAGTGTCTGGCCCATGGCTAGGGTGCAGTGCCAATCACAACATCGATTGGTTTGTGTTTTCACCAGCCAGAGGTGTCTACGCTGACATCAGTCTCCATGAAATATTTCACGTCTTCACCCCCAACCGTTTCTTTTTGGCTTAACGAGATGAGACGAGAGAGGGGGTGTGAAAATAGCAGACAGACGACAACGCAGTCATTCCTCAAACTCAGAAGCGGAGCAGCAGGTGTTGTGGCAGCCCACTGGCTCTACGAGATGCTGGGCTGGCTCCTTTGTTCTGCTGCATCCTCAGAACATCCACATGATAAGCCAGGCACCAAAGTCTGTCCTTTGAAGTCATTGGATAAAACAACTACCATATTACTATCTAGTATTTAGCATAACTTTAATCTACTTACATGAATCTACTCATACAAACATACCGTATATATACATTCACACTTTAAGAGTGGGGAGTTAATGTAATGTAATCAATGCAATTCTATATACAGTAGCAGAGGTAAAAAGTACTGTATGTGAACAAATAAGCGGCAGAGCTGTCCTTTAAATTCTTTTTAAATTCTTATATATATTATACATTTTATATACATATTATATATACATATTTGTCAAGAGAGCCCAGTCAATGACTTTCTTAGATTCATAAAACCTCTTTAAAGAGGAGGAATTAAAATGTAGACTTGGTTTATACTCACTGGATTAGGAGCTGTTTGGACTTAGAAGTGATTTAAAAAATAAAAAAAAGCCTGTTGCAAAGGACAACAAAGAAGGGGACTGTTTTAACATGTATTTATCTGTCAGCATACAGATAGATAGATAGATAGATAGATAGATAGATAGATAGAAACTTTATTTATCCCTAGGGGAAATTCAGGAATACAGAGAAATAGCCTCCAATAACAAACTCACTGCTGAGAACTACCTTTGATTATTAAGTGCTGTGCAATCAATGGAGCTATTTCATTGATAGCCCATTGATTGCAACCTTTCAAACCCCCGGTAAGGCCTGCCTTTGTAAGGGTAGGGAGTATTGCTCTACCATTGTGTTTGCCTCAGGACGTAAGATAACGCCTGCTACTCAATATCAGGGTGACTGCTGATTAGAAAGTAAACTAGCTAATTATTAAGTCAATATGCCTATGGGTGGTACCTCTTACATAAAAGGAGGCACTGTACATAGAGAATTAATTGTATCTCTCCAGTGCCTCTGCACCGATTTCACAGCGCTGCACTATAAAGTGTCATGGTATCTGTAATGCTGTTCTCAGAAGAGTGTACGGACAGCTTGGCTTAGGGAGGCAGTAAGCTGCTCAGGTAAGGCACTCATATGAGATTATACCTCTCACTTCTGAGGTTTTTTTACAATTTTTTTTTTTTTACCATAGCCTTACAACAGCTGGTAGGCCTTAGAGACCCAAAGAGGAATAGACGTACTGTATTTGTTCTGATGGTTATTTTTCCTTTACTCTCACCACTCATGCCTGAAGGTTAATTTACCCCAAAAAGTCATTAATAAGGTTATCTAACTGTATCATTAATTACTTTATTTTTTTAAATGCTGGTGCTTATGTTGACAAGGTGACAGGAAACAGTTATGGGGCAACTCTAAAAATGCGCTATCCCATGCTCTCTATCTCCAGTCGTTTCCAAGAACCTCCAGCAACATTATGACAACTCTCAAGTAATGTGACAGCTCTTGTCTCTAAGCAATAAGTTAGATCTCCCCGGTCTGATTCTAGATATCATCAGTTTGACTGAAGAAAGCAGTGCCCTGTGGTGATGTCATTGAACGCTGAAGATGTGTTAAGTAAACAAGTGAGGTAGTGTGTGATTAATGCCTTATAGGGGTATCTATTAGAATGGAAAAATCAAGCATAGAACTTTGAGACTAGGTAGTTTCTCTCTATGCTGTATACTCCTGTGCTTGGGATGATATTGGCAATTGGTATCTTTTAGGTGCTTCATCTGCCTGTAGTTGGAAGCTGTCTGAACTGTTGTGTTGTAAGATGTGTCACCCACCCTTGTGTCAATCAAAAACTCCATGGATGTAGATTGAGTTGTAGGATGATGAAATCACATTGTCTCCCCTTTGAACAGTTTTTTTATCAGCGTCTTATCAGATACTAGTCCTATCAACAGTAGCTCATCAGCTCTGTCACAGTGCCTTTTATCAACAAAGGAAAGGATTGTAATGGGACTGGCTAATTAGAATGTTTTACTGGTGTTATCTCGTCATTATGTAGATGGGGTTCCTGCCTCTGAATGTGGAATATAAACCAGATATCATCTGTTGCGTCTGCCAAGATAAATACAAAATGTTTTTTCTCAGCATCAAAGCCAAGGTATGGAAAAAAAAAAAGTCAATTTGGATTATTCATAATCCATGAAAATGAACAAGCAAAGGATTTCAAACCTGGTTTTGTAGGGGATAAGATCCATCTTATTTCACATGATTCTCCAGGCTTCAAACATAGCATATTCTTTGAGTTGACGATTGCTAAAGGCCTGGTGTAAATTATAGATATAGTTAAAATCAGGCTGAGAACCTTCTGAATGGTCAACAGCCTACACAGGGAGTTTTTTTTTTAATAGTGTTTGTTATATTAAGTATGCCAGAAGAAATAAAGGCATTTTACTTTTATCAAGAGTGCCTTGGTCCTCCTTTCTTTTTTGAAGCCTACACAGGGCCTTGAATTGGTTTGATTGGATGCATCCTCTTCCTCTGACTGTGTGCTAGTCTTCATTCATTCTAAGTCGAAGAGGCATGATGTTTATCTTAGTGTAGATAGCCGCTAAAATAACCCATGAGCAACACAAATAATGAGAGGTGTTTGATCAAATCACAGAAGAGGACAATTCAATCAGGGTGGTGGTGTATGTAGCAGCTCCAGGTTTCCTGACTGGGGTTTGTTGACAAGAATGGAAATGTAGACATGGTCAAATATTGGCTTTGGAGAATGAGATGCGAGCTCCACAAGGGATGTATGGTCTGAACAACTTTCTCCCCCAGTCACCCCCACCTCCTCTGGTTGCGACGAGTCCCAGTGGTGGTGGAGTGTGCGTGGTGGTCATGCTCGTGTGGGCCTGTGGGCCCTTGCCCATATAGTACCGCTGGCAGCTCTCGCAATGCTGATGGAGACTGGCTCCTCAAGCTGGAAATTGCCATAATGTGTCCTGTAGCGGTCTGCTGCACAGGCCTCTATCAGGGATTCCATCTGTCCCCCCCCCCCCCTCACCCCCCCAACACACACACACACACACACACACACACACATTCGCAACATTGCACAACTCTCTCAAGGGCAAATGTGCTCCGCTCTGTTTGCCTATGCATTTACTATGACTTGTGATGTATATGAAAAACAGTCTGATTTAGCTTAGTTATTGAATGGAGGATTACATCAAGGTAGTGTAAGGAGTGTAAAAGCACTCAGTCAAGGGTTTGACTAGCCTGATGCCAAGTAATGTCAATCCACTTTAGATTTCTAAATGTACGGTAGAACAATTGTTCCAAAGTTTGAATCTCACATATTAAAGCCTGCTCATGCGGACATGTACATAGTAATGCCTTTTTATGCAAGCAGAAAATAGTATTTATGTGGCCCTCAGCCTGCCTCAGAGAAGACAGCTATTTGTTTTTGATGTGTGTCTACTTTGCCCTCAGCGTTTGAAGGTGATGGGCCTGTGTTAACCTGTCTCTCCTCTCCCTCTCTCTTCCCCCTCTGCAGCTATTTGCCTCACTGCCTTCTCAGAGTTGTTCCAACCAATTTATCATATTTTGGGCTGTGTGTGTTAGTGTCTGTGTGTGTGTGTATTTTCTTTCCTCTGTGGATTATTTTTAGCTGCTGTCTATGAGGACTAGTACACTTTCTCCTCTGTTGAATGCTGTGGAGCGGGGCTGGAGAGATTGAAGGAACAGGGTGTGTGTGCACGTGAGTGTGTGTGTGTGTGTGTGTTTGTGTGTGTGTGTGTGTGCGTGTGTGTGTGTGTGTGTGCTGTTCAACACAGAGTGTGTCCCTTTGGGTGGTCCCAGCAGGCCACAAGGGTTTTTGAGAAGGGTCGGGATAGTAGTGGCCAGAGCTAGGGCACTCCCACCATCATTACTAAATGATACTCCCTTGTACAGTCATATGATATGATGGGTCTGTAGTCATACAAGTACAGAAGACCAAACCCTTTGGTTGTATTAAGAGATTTCTCAATGCATCTCCAGTTGCCCCTCTTTTGGGGACCTTTCAATATGGCTTTATTTGCAGGCTAAATGTTTTTTGTTGTTGTAAGTATGGTGGGTTTTTCAAAGTCAAAGTCAAAGTCAAAGTGGCTTTATTGTCAATTCTTCACATGTCAAGACATACAAAGGAATCGAGAGGACGTTTCTCACTCTCCCACGGTGAGACAGATAAAGTGCCCAGGCACAACAGATAAGACATACTAAAAGTAAAACATTCAATAAAAATAATTTAAACAGTGCAAAAAGAACAGTCAGTAAAGACAGTAAATAGCAGCCAAATACTGTGTATTCTATGTACAAATAATAGTGCAATAGTAGATTATAACAATAGAATAGTGGATTGTCCAGAGTCCGTAGTGTTTTTAAGGGGGGGGGGGGCTGAAGGGTTGGGGGGGGGGGGGGGGGTGGTTTCCATAGTTCCATAGTTGCTTTAGATCTGAGAGGAGTGTATCTTCTGATGTGAAAATGGGTCACAAACTGAAATGTCGGCATGGCAGGTTGTCCTGGTTAGGGGTCTGTTAAACCAATAAATCATATTGTTTAGTTGCATTCTTGGTTTCTGCTTGAACACACAATCTAGTATGGCCTCACTGTACATTGTTGTAGCTGAGAGAGAGAGAGAGAGAGAGAGAGATTGAGAATGAGTCACTTGGAGAAATATAGATTGAACGATAGAAAGTACAGTATCTAGGGAAAGACTGTATAACTTTTTAGAGAGTTGGGAAGGAAGAGGGAGAGATATAGTGGAGGATGAAAGAAAGTGAGAGAGAGAGAGAGGAAGAGAGTGAGTGTATGGGAATATTGAGCCACAAAGCGTTTATGTCAGATCAAAGCTAATCCTTATCTTAGGAAGGGATTCAGTAATACCCTTGGTTGTTTTACCCCCTCAAGGGTAGGACTCTCTCTGTCTTTCCCCGTGAAATTACTGGGATTTTTCTGCACTTAGCTTGACTTTGACTTGGTACTGGTATGGAGAAACTAGGTCATCCAGAGAGTGAAAAGTGAAGTCGGTATTGCCTCAGGACTGGCTGAGGAAGAGGCATTTTGCCCGGGGGTTTTGGGGAATGGGGGATGGTGGGGGTAGTGTGTCAGATAAGTGTGACGGGTGATGCTAACCACCGCAAATGGGTTGAGTTTACTGCGGACTTAGCAGACTAGAACAAGCTACTGTGTATCACATGGACTCATCCACTCTTGCTGCAATCCAGTTCCACTAGTGGGTCTACATATACAGAGTGCACTGAGCATTTGACAAGATCTATGTTTCACCATTTCTCTACCCCCCCCCCCCCTCTATCTATCAACAATAATGTTTTGACAGAATGTAATCGTCAAGTATCACACACAATTATACATGGATTAACATTGCAGATATTATTATGCAAGAGGGAGAAAGAAACACAAATGTATCAGTGCCTGTGGCCATATGAACATGGTAAAGGAGTGAGCATCATAAAAACTGCTTCAGGCACAGCTCAATGTAAGGTACAGCACTGAGCACTCCTCATTAGGTCTCCTCCACTGCCCTCAGGTGCCGTGTTCTGTCTGATATTGATTTGTCATGGTCATGTATAATATCCCTTTCTATTAAGTGTGTTTGTGGCATGTGTTATGACAACTCCCCTTTTCTTTGGTCTGCATGTGCTGTGGGTCGTGTGAGCCCTCTCTGTTGATTGTTTGAGCTAGTGGTGTGTGTAATGTTTTAATTTAGTTCTCTGTCTGTCTGTGTGTGCGCTTGTGCGTGTGCGTGTGCATGTGTGTGTGTGTGTATTGTATGGTGTGTCTGGTGTGTGTGTGTGTGTGTGTGTGTGTGTGTGCGTGTGCGTGTGCGTGTGTGTGTGTATTGTATGGTATGTCAGGTGTGTGTGTGTGTGAGTGTGTGTGTGTGTGTGTGTGTGTGTGTGTGTGTGTGTGTGTGAGAGAGAGAGAGCAGGGCTGTGATTCCTGCTGATGTGGCAGAGAGCTGATAGGGGCAGGGCAGTTCTGACTAATCTGTGTGATGATGAATGGGAGAGATCCTGGGTGATGAGCCAGCCTCAGGGGAACAAGACAAAGAGACTGTGTGCTCACCACTGTGCCTATGCATCCTCGTCTGTTTGCTCCAGTGCCAGTTCATGCTGCTCCAGTGCCAGTTGTTGATGCCCACTTCCAAGCCCCCTGCCCTCTTCATATTATTAATGCTGTCTTTTTCCATCTTCTTTTACAGATGAGAGACCATATGACCTCACTTGACTTGTGACATTCCATTGACGCCAAGACGTGTGGCAGAAAACAGGGTCCGGGAGCTACACAGTAACATTGCAACTTTGCTCTTAGGATTCAAGCACCTCACAGGGGATATATAGGGCTGTCTGCTCCTGTCAAGTATCAACTGACATCTTTTGTCATTCTGGTTTGTGTTTTGACACAAAACAACAGTGAGGAACCTATAAAAGGACTGTTGAGCCAAAATGGAGACTCTGTCTCAAGACTCCATCCTGGAGTGCCAGATCTGTTTTAACTACTACAGCCCACGGAGGCGGCCCAAGCTGCTGGACTGCCGGCACACATGCTGCTCTGTGTGCCTGACCCAGATGAGAAGCAGCCAGAAGGAGATCCGCTGTCCATGGTGCCGTGGCGTCACCAAACTCCCCGCAGGCCTCTCCGTGTCCCAGCTGCCGGACGACCCGGACATCATCACCGTCATCGCCATCCCCCACGCTTCTGAGCACACGCCAGTCTTCATCCGCCTGCCTAGCAACGGCTGCTACATGCTGCCCCTGTCTGTTGCCAAGGAGCGGGCACTGGGTTTGCCCGGTGATCTAGGCTGCCACTTCCTACCCGGCGGGCAGCAGAAGGGCGTGGCGGTGATGACCATGCCCGAGCAGCAGCCCGTGGGCCTGAGCATGGGCATGGGCCTGGAGGGGGTGGTGGTGGAGGGTGGCGAGGCAGAGAGGAGGGGGGTGGGGGGAGCCGGAGGAGGAAAGGGCTCTACATGGTCCGGGGTCTGCACGGTAATCCTGGTGGCCTGCGTCCTGCTCTTCCTTCTGGGAATCGTGCTGCACAACATGTCTTGCATCTCCAAACGCTTCACTGTCATCTCCTGTGGCTGAAGGGAGAGACCACCCCACCACCATGGACCCCCTAGAACTCCCCCGCTGCCCTGCCCCTCCTCAGCCCTGGACAAAGTTGAGGTTAAGGGACTTTACACCTATCATGGGCATCCAAGGAAACAACAGACAGACACATAGAGAGAGAGAGAGAGAGAGAGAGAGAGAGAGAGACTCTCACAGTTAGGTAAAAAGAGGAGGAAGCAAAGAGAACCACAAACTGGGAAATTATACTTTCATCGCCTCCTATTGTTGATGTGGAGTATGCTGGACACACACACACCTCCTACAGAAACCCAATCTATGTGATACCCTCTCCCCTACATTCATTACACTTTCCTTCTCCCAACCCCTCAGTCCACTGTTCTCTCAGAAAGAGGGCCTCAGGGATGCCTTGTGGAGATTTGGGGCAGCCTGTGGCCTGGGGACTGGTGACACACACAACACAACAGAACACCATTGCTGGTTTGCTTGTTTCCTGTGGTCAGTAGAGTTACATCAGTAATCATCTTGTTTAGCTAAGTGTCAGCACTGAGTACATATACAGTTTCTCCAGCTGGAGTTGCAATATGGAGTGTTTGGATTTTGGCTGCTTTCTGTTCTTTGGTGCTGCAGTGCATAACTATGTAGTGTCCTCCTCTAGCCAAATGTTGTTCACAGGGGGACTGATGAATCAATACTGGTTTCACTGTATTTGAATTTTCTCATAACCTCTCTCTCTGAAATACTGTAACTTGACTTTCGCTTCAATCATGCAGGTAGGTAGGTTGGGATTTAGTAATGTTTGTAACACAAAACAGGGAACATCATGTTCTCTATGTTATGTATCCCAGCATATGTTTTGACAGAAAGCACAGGTCTTCAGTAGCCACATAAAAGTAATAATGGTGAAATGACTGTATAGTAGTCATCTTGAAATAATGTGTTATTCTGTCTGCCCTTACATTGAGCACAGGTGGTCATTACTTTTAATAACAGACTTCAACTTTGACTTGGTTATCACTGCCGCCCACACTACTCCATTGATTCCCTTCATCTTCATGCTGTCTTTGATCTTGATATGGGGGCTATAGGATCAACTGTGAGATGGTGTGTAGGGGTGCGATGAAGGTTGGGTGTGGGTTGGTGTCGGTGTAGGGCGCCAGTGTTAATCAGGACCTCAATGATTTGTGAGCTTTTGAATATTGATCTGCAGAGATGCTCTTTGTTTAGTTTCTTTGTTGTGGAAAATGATCAATATTTCTACTGTATTAAAGCAATTGAGTGTACAGTACACACAAACAGGGTGAAATATTTTGTAATGCCATGTACAGAATGATTGTATTTCTTGTAATTTTTTTCTGTTTACATGTTTTAGTCTCCTTGTAATAGGAATCTGCTTATCATTGAGGGTGTTTGTTCAAGATACACTCACTGAGAACTTTATTAGGAACACCTGTACACTGTCTCATGGTGGAGGTGGTGTAATGGTGTGGGGAATGTTTTCTTGGCACACTTTGGGCCTGTTAATACCAATCAGTCACCGCTTGAATGCCACAGCCTGTTTGATTATTGTTGCTGACCATGTGCATCCCTTCATGGCCACAATTTACCCATCTTCTAATGGCTACGTCCAGCATGATAATGCACCATATCACAAAGCAAAAGTCGTCCCAAACTGGTTTCATGAACATGACAACGAGTTCAGTGTTCTTCAGTGGCCTTCTCAGTCACCAGATCTGAATCCAATAGAACACACTTTGGGATGTGGTAGAACGGGAGATTCACAGGTTGAAAGTGCACCTGAAAAATCTTCAGGAATTGCGTGATACAATCATGTCATCATGGACCAGAATCTCAAAGGAATGTTTCCAACATCTTGTGGAATCAATGCCACGAAGAATTGAGGTTGTTTTGAGAGCAAAGGGAGGCCCTACCCAGTATTAGTATAGTGTTCCTAATAAAGTGTTTGGTGGGTGTACAGTAGCAGCTCATCCAGTTCTGTTTGGGGAACTGTGGGCTGTTATGATTCACAAAACAGAGAGAGGAGGCTGTAGAAATTAAAGACTTAAAGACTAATTACATTAGCATCTGAAGAGGAATCCTAACCCCTCGTCACTAGTCTGTTTGTTGTTGACGTTTAGAAAAAGAGAGTTCAGTCAGAGATTCCATCATGGCCATCGGTGTTCCCATGCTACAAAGGAACTGCAGGCTGTTTCTTTTGCAGATGCGGTGTGAAACGGCCTGACTGCTCAGCTCGCTGAGGTACACATGACCTAATTGCTGTGCAAACACAGTAGTCAGACAGCACCAGAAGGCCCTGAACTGTCTCAATGATGCCTCGAGCTATAGAGATGCTTTTCAGTTGTCATGGATAGGTTAAAGAATGGGTGGGGTGGGTGGTGGGTAAAATGGCTAGCCAAATTATTGGATCATTCTAGGTGTGCGTCATGGTTCGCCCAGCCCCCGATGTGACCTGCTCCTAGTACAAGCTACCCGTTTCACCAACTGTAACAATAATATTCTGAGTGGTCTGTATGAGTCAGGAAAGACACCAGTAGATTTTATGTCAGTGGTAGATTGATCCAATGACATACAATATGTTGTTTTATATTGTTACATGATACACTGATGAGTTAAATGCCCTCACTATA
Organism: Argentina silus; assembly: GCF_951799395.1. Taxonomy (NCBI): domain Eukaryota; kingdom Metazoa; phylum Chordata; class Actinopteri; order Argentiniformes; family Argentinidae; genus Argentina; species Argentina silus. The sequence continues at coordinate 9,517,827 of NC_139655.1, read as the reverse complement.
TAGTGCCAAAAGAAACAGACTAGTGATAACATCCTTAGATAGCAAGGTTAACAAACAGCAATAACACACACCCATCCAGGCCTTGGTGACTGGCACCACTGTAGCTGACCTCTTACCTGCAGGTCTGGTGGCCAAGGTTCCCTTAGGTCAGTGTTATTTGATGTGTTCCTGTTACTGATATTGTTTTTGAACCACAGTTGTTTCAACCCTTGTTGTGCTCTTATTAAAGATGCGATGCATGTGATGTTGCTTGGATCTGTTCTTAGAATAGAGCGTATTAAGTGGTTAGACGCAAGGAGTAGGGGACACAGTTGTACATGCAAATGAAGAGGAACATGAAATATTGTTAGAATGGGGATTTTTTTGGACTGCATCCCTAAGTAGATCTAACATTTGTTTGTTTCCTTAATAAGCCTGGTCAGTTGAAGAATCTAAAATGAGTTATAATTCCATTGCTGTTACATTTTTTGTTTATCTCACTGTATATAAAGCCAAGGAATACATTGGTTTGGATACACTACTTGTTCCATTCTAGTGGTTATTTTATGAATACTTACCCCCCTCTACCCCCTTTTTTGCAATAATTATGGTTCTGTGATAATTTTTAATTTCTCTCTTATATATCTTCAGAGACACATCATACTGTATGTGCCTGAAATGTGGCTTGGTAGGGAGAATGACAATATGCTTCGATATTCATCCAGTCTTTAGAAACAGATACATTTTTCACTTGGATCTTCTTTACTTGGAACACCCATACCGTATGTGTGTGTACTGTATGAGAGAGGGAGACCAAGGGTCATCATATATGTGCCTGTGTTTGTCAGTGCTGTACAGTTCCTGTAGTAGTGACTGTTTGTGTCAGGGGTCTACACAAGCAGGTGTTTCAGTGAACTATTAAAGAAACCCTCTGAAATTAACCTACATGGCCTCCTTCAGTCTTTGTTTTATACTAAAGAACGCTCTGGACACAGTTTTCTGAAATGTTATGGTATAGCTAATATATACGTAGAAGAAACAAAGGTAAGATATCTACTGTATGATGTTTTCTGAAGACGATTTGTTTGTGAACTGATTTGATGGTGGGGTTCTCTAACACAGAACAGTAGTCTAACAGAGCCTACTATGTCGACAGTATGAGAGGGTCATCTATTCCATATTTACTTGTTTGAGAAACCCAAAAATGCTATTTAGTGGTGGGTTAAATGTTCAGAAAGCAAGCAGTTATGTTTGTTTCCCCTCCAGTACCTCTTGTTCTTTTTTCCTCAAATGTTTATTGATATTCTGTCAGAGCAGTAATTAACTCTCTCCAAGGACCAATTCCAGCTACCTTTGTTTCAGCAAAACACCGACTCTCCTCAGAGCGAGAGTGAGCCACTAATGATGACCACACGCTCTACTTGGAGGGCCTTTCAATATGAAGCCCATCGACCGCACAAGAACAACCCCGCTTAGTTTACATCTGTTTAGCTTTTTTTTTCCACAGACATTAAACCACAGGCTTGAAAGAGTGAAAGACTGGAGTGCGGTGAAAACAATAAAGGAGCGACATTAAGCTATAAGCTTGTAAGGGTAAAATAATGGAAGGAATGAAAGGCTCGAAAGGAATGGTGACAGGGAGGGAAAATGGGCTCCGTTGACTTGTTTGTTAGCCGAGCTGGTCCTTGTGCATGGCAGGTATAATTTATGGCTTTATCAGGGCTGAGGGGGGCCGAGGGTGTATATATGGAGGTAGTTTGTCAGGCCTTGTCACAGGCCTGTGCTGTCTCAATGGCAGTGGATGCATGGAGAGCAGCGTACACTGTGTCAGCACTCACACAGTTGATAAGGGAGTCATAAAGCAGTCACAACACTGAGGGACATGGGGTCCTTTATGTCTTTGTGTCTGTACAATGGTTTATGTCCGTGGTTCGGGGGTCAGTGGCCAAACAATCAAAGAGAGAGATATTTAAGGTCTTATATTCCTGGTGTTATAAGAAGCTTTTATATGCGTGTTCCATGAATACAAAATTATATAAAATGTAATATGTTTCCTGGCATATGTTGGCAGAATGCATATTTTCTATGTAGAAGGAAAGGTTTTGATATCCATTTGTTGAAGGCACTGTTGGGTGACATTGTGCATCGAGGTGAATAAAAGCAATATCAATATTTCAAAGAACTATTCTTATGGTATGTCAGGTTGCTGAAAAATTTAAATATTTGAAGAGATTATGAAAAAAGTTATGTTTTATTCTCAATTCATCAAGGTTTGGGAGAACAGGTTGCCTGTGGCAGGGACATTGTACATTTCAATGAGTAGAAACAGATTAGGCACATCTTTTTAAGATGTTTAAAGTTCAGTATTCTATTTCCTCTAAAGATAAACTGTAGATTGGGCTTAACTCATTAAAACTGTACATGGCTCTGGTCCTTGTCCATGAAATGCGAAGTCCCTTTGTTTGAATAACAATATTCAAACGTGTTCTTTCTTTAGAGACAGACCATAATTTGGCTTACACACTAGGATGTGAAATATGACAAAAGTGAATTACATGTCTATCTTTGAAAATGACCCTTTTTCTTCTGAGCAAATTGACCCTAATCAAGGAAAAATGAATGTCTGACATTCTTTTGATCACCCCTTTTCAGAGTGCAGTGGCAGATTACAGCTTAATTTGTGCATGTGTGTTTTGCCTGCATGTGGTAAAAAGCTTGGGGCAGGGTAACCTTCTTTTTCCAGGAACAGAACGGGCTGATGTCTGGTTGCTAGGGTACAAGGGGGAAACTTCATTTACATTTTGACAGCCTCAGCCTTGCAAAAGAAGATTGCCAATCAATCCTGCATTGAAGTTTTTTTTTATCATGCCTCTCTCTCTCATGAAATTCAGAACCCACTAATTTTCTGGAGGCCCACTGAAGAGTGTATTTAAATATGTTGTCCGATCACCACACGGAGCACTGACACCCAACAACTCAATAACAATTATTTTCTCAAACCACCTATAGATAAGAAAGACGTTTTGAAGTGGAGATATGTGATAGTGACCTCATTTGCTGGTGATGGTAGGCAACTGTAGCACAACCTAGTTGATACAAACAATGTTGCGCTCTTCGTGGTGAAAGCACAGGGTGTCCTTGGTGTCCTCAATGATAGCTACAGCCTTGCCAACACGTGTGTGTGGGTGTATGTGTGTGTGTGTGTGTGTGTGTGTGTGTGTGTGTGTGTGTGTGTGTGTGTGTGTGTGTGTGTGTGTGTAGGAGAGTGAGAGAGAGAGCGAGAGAGAGAGAGCAGAGAGCAGACATCAGCAATAACATCCGGTGATATTTACCTGTTTTGATCATAATGACTCACATAAGGTCTCACAGTACCCCTGCAGCAGTCCTCCTTCTGTCCTTTACCAGTTTATCTGTCTCTACAGCTCACCACATAAACACACTGTCTGATTTCAAGCATGGCACGTCTCCAGAAGCAGCATCTCTCATGCTCAGACATATTCTCTATATGACCTTTGCCATGGAGAGAGCAGACGGTGAATTGGATTCTGGTTTTATCTCTTTGGAGAGTTTCTTAGAAAGTTCTGACATATGCCCATACCCTGCAATTTTTTGTTGTTTACTTTTAGAAAAACACGTTTCTGGAAGTTGGATATTATTGCAACAAATGCAAAAAATGTGAAACATCATTTGTGATTCCTCACTGAAAAAGAAATGACAGTAGTATTCCAATACATATAAGAGAGTTGTAAAATTGTAAATCCTTCTTTTTCAGATAGATAAATAATACAGTATGTGTTTACTCCATCTGCAGCTATTTTGATTGTGACTGTAAAGTATGCACAATGTATAAACAACAGCTGGCGTTGTTTTAGTCTAATGCCAAGCAGCTCTTCTACTCATTCCTGGGCATTGTTCATTTGAGGCTTGGACCATATCAGGTTCCTTCCTCTCAAATCCCCCTGTGTACCAGAACTGTGTGTGTCCGTCCACTACTCTATTCCATTTGCTTCTGTCTGCCAACCTGCTATCTTTGGAAATACCTGCATATACTGTAGCACGTTCATACAAGCCCCCACAATTCAAATGATACCTGCCAGCAGCCAGTTCTCCTTGAACCTGCATACAGCAGGTTGCAATTATACCTGCTATTAATGGGTTGTTTTGCAACCTGTTCCCAAGCAGGTTTACACATAAAACCTGGTAGCAGCAGGGTTTTGATAAGACCTGCAGACAGCAGGTTTATTAAAGGGATGGTTCAGCCTATTTTCATGTTTAGTTGAAATACCATCTTCCCTTGAGTTGTCCTCATAGGCCATTAGTGAAAGCTACTCCAGTTCGATGGTAACTAGTTTAGCATTATTGAAATTACATGCCAAAATCTCCTTTGAGAAAATTCAAACAAAGTTTAGTTGCAAGTTACACTTGAATTGAATGTATAACATTGCTTCTATTGAAAGTAAAACAATTGCAGAATTGATTTGCTCAGAACTGGAACTATTTCCTCTTTATAGACACACAGCATCTTGGTTGGACGGGCAATGGACCGTGGAGTGATATTAGCTGTGAACAAAAGGTTGCTGGTATCCTAATGGAATCCAGAAAGTATATGTGACAACCAATCATTGTATATTATTGCATAACTACGTAATTTGCTATTACAATAAAAGCATGTACAGGTTTGTCTAATACAGTGCCATGCGTAAGTAATGGGACAGTGAAACATGTTTTGTTCTTTCGACTCTACACACCAAATGTTTGGATTTTAAATCAAACAATTAATATGAGGTTAAAGTAGAGATTATTTTATTTGATCGTATTTGTGTACATATTGGTTTCACCATTCAGAAATTACACAACTTTTTATGCATAGTCCCCCTATTTCAGGGTACCCAAGAGTACTGGGACAGATTTATGAAATATCCAAATTAAGCACTCACGTTTTGTATTTGGTGGACAATCTAACTGCCTGAAGTCTGCAACCCATTGACCCTACCAGACACCGGGTATCTTCTCTAGTGATGCTCTGCCAGGCCTGTACTGCATCTATCTCCAGTTGTTTGTTTTGAGGTTTTTTTGCCTAAAATCATCAGGAAATGAAATGCATGTTCAATTGGATTTAAATCTGAAGATTGACAAGACCTTTCCACTTTTTGGCCCCGAAAAGCTCCCTAGTTGCTATGGCAGTATGTTTTGAGTCATTGCTTTGCTGTATGGTGCAGCTCCATCCAATGAATTTGGAGGCATTTGCTTGCACTCAAGCAAACAAGATGTTTCTGTACACTTACACAGTTACAATAATCAATTAAGACAAGTTAGCAAGTTCTAGTACATGCCCACACATAACACCCCCTGCACCATGTTTCAATGATGAGGTGGTATGCTGTAAACATTCCTCTTGCAATCACTCTGATCCATGATAACATTCATCATATCTGTCCACAATACCCTTTTCCAGACCATTTTCATGTACTTTTTAGCAAACTGTAACCTGACAATTTTCATGCCTACCTCCTGGAGAGTGTAGTCATCCACCATGGAAGTCCTCCTTGGACTACCACCCCGTTTGCGATAGTTGAGCTCACGAGTGCTTTTGTTTCTTTTAAATGATGTTCCAAACTGATTGATTTAGTCAAGTCTAAGGTTTTGGCTACATTTCTGATCTTTTTTTAAAATTTTATTTTGAGCCTAATAATGGCTTCCTTGACTTTCATTGACACCTCTTTGGCCCTCATCACAGGACCAATAGCAAACTTGAAAAGCAAATCCAAAGCCTAGAATCAATACGACACATTGATGGCTCTCTTATGCCTGCACAAATTATCTGACGGAACTGATCTGACTTACCGGAAACACCTGTCAAGCCAATTGTCACATTACTTTTGGGTACCCTAAAATAGGGGGACTATGCATAAAAAGTGTTGTAATTTCTCAATGGCGAAACCAATATGTACACAAATAGCATCAAATAAAAGCTGAGAATCTCTACTTTAACCTCATATACATTTTTAAATTTTATTTATTTATTTTATTTAAAACCCAATCTTTTGGAATGCTTCATTGTCCCATTACTTACGTGGGGCACTGTATGTAGCTGCTCCTAAACTTTGTTTGAGGTTTCGCTGCATTCCACTCCCCCTGCTGCTCAATACAATAGGTTTTCATCATAGTTTTTAATGTCTGATGCTTCAATGCACCCTACGACTGCGGGTGATAGGGTGTAGACATCACCTGTTTTATTCCCAGCTCATACATAACTTCTTGAAACATCCCAGATAAGAAATTGGAACCACAATCAAATTGGACTTCCCTGGGCAAGCAAAATCTCATAAAGAACTGTAATATACCTAAAACACTGTTCTAGCCTGAATATTCCTTAAAGGGACTGTTTCCAGAAAACGAGTAGTCACGTCTAATATAGTCAGTACTTACTCATTCCCTTTCTTCGATTTGGCCAACGGCCCCACACACACTACCAGGACCAGAGAAAACCACCGGAATGGGAAGCAGCGGGGCCACCGGAATGGACTGATTTGGTTTCCCCACCATCTGACACACATGACATGTCTGGCAAAAATCAGCTACATCAGCACCCAGCCTAGGCCAAAAGAAATGCTGTAGAACTTTTTTTCGTGTTTTCTTAACCCCTAGATGCCCAGCCAACAGCGTGTCATGAGTCAAATGCAGCACCTCGTCTCTGTAGCACTCAGGCTCACCCACTGACTCACTAGGGGGGGTCTGTTTCTTGGCCCCTGTTTGTGAGCTAGTAACCACACAAGCTGAAAACACCCCGGATGTGTTTTCTCCAAAGCCTCTCAAAATCCTGTCTCAGGATCCTAACAGGGTACATGACTCACCATTGGGGTAACACAAACCTGATCTCCTGCCAGATCAACAGTTTTTTTACCTACTCCATCGGTAATGATGGTACCATTCCTACTGTAACGTACCCACTCACCACATTGGACTTACAACCTGTTTCCTGGATGTGTACCTACAGCTGTGTGTGTAAGCTATCTTTAAATTGTTCCACCAAAATCAACTGCCACAATTCCTCGAAAGTGGATGCCCCACTGGATCGACACCATCTGTTTATGCGTTCTCCCCTGGTTCTATCCGTAGGGTATGACATTTCTGTCGGTATACCTCCAGTACCAGTTCGTACATAGCTACCACCGTACAAGGCTATCTCATAATCCTCTGAGCCCGTCGAATCCAAGGCTGCATAAGCTTCTGTGGCTTTTCCCACTAACACACTCTGCAGTAACAAAGTCCAATCCTGTGCTGGCCAATTCATCCCTTTAGCTATCCTATCAAATGAGGAAAAGGAAATATCCTCTCCTGTGTGTTACATTTTGGCATTAATCGTGAACAATTTGCCACATAAAAAAGTACCTCTTGTGTCCTTTATCAATCTTGTTCCTGCTGTCTCATCTGTTTGCGTTGTCGGTTCAACCTGGTTTTTCTCAGTTCCATCTCCATCATCCGACATTGTAAGGTAGGATCTGTCACCCTCTCTTTTAGTTATCCCATCAATATCTCAATCATTTCCTTAAGTCGGTTGCCGGCAAGTCTACCTCTACCTGCCGTACTGTATTTCTGATTTCGTACGCTGCCACATACCTTCTCGCATCGATTCGTTGAGGCCCCACATTAAAAGATGCCATATTGATATACTGATGTCGTACTCAGCTACCACACAAACCCTACACGACAACAATCACAATCTCAACAACACAAAGGGGATTGTCAACTCTTCCTGTGAGAGTGTAACTTTATAGTGTTCTGTAGGTGGATGTACTTGCGGAGGAGATGTGGTCACTTACCGGGGCACAGGGGAGGTAAGTCCCGATACTCTTGCATTGGCCAGCCCATGCTGGAGAACCGGCCACTGGCCATCACTGTGAATGCTGAGGTGTGACTTAAATAGTGTAGTGTCTACTAGGGTCCTACCCTATTCTATCTTCCCCCTACCTACATCACACTAAGCCACTTCCTGCGGACATAGGAAGCTGAGATTCAACACAGTGCATCCCTATAAATTCACGATAGACTGAGTAAAAGGACGGTTTGCTAGCTCAATCCAACCCACATGCAGGCAATGGTTCTCTATGGGGCTATGGCCCTATTTTCACTGTGAAGGGTTAATTTGTCATGGTTAAGTGTACACTTGCGTTAATTGGGAGAAACTGCTGACATCATGATCAGTGACAAACAAGAAAATGAACTTGCAAAGGTGCAGGTAAGTTAAACCTGCAAGAGGTACAGGTAAATTAAACCTGCTTTAAAGCAGATTTTTGAAACCTGTCGTACAGGTTAAGCAAACAAGCAGGGGTAGGGGGTTAATTAAACCTGATTTAAAGCAGCTTTTTGAAACCTTTGGACGTGCAGTTAAAGCAAACCTGCAGAATACAGATGTATGGGGGTTAGGGTTAGGGTCTGCTTTATGTGCTATTTGCAGGTTACATTCATGAGGTTACATTGTGTCTGTATATCCTTCTCAGGTTCTTACAATACCCTGTTTCCCCTGTGCAATTACACTTGAAAGACTTAATCACACTGGTTGACACTCAGCTCATTTTCACCCAGAGATTCCGGTTTCCAGCTCTTCGATT